>NC_092423.1:82646705-82959941 GCF_036169615.1 Heliangelus exortis | reverse complement strand
TGTTTGGTGTGTGAGGAATGGATGATGCAATCTTGCTTTTTTTTATGCTGCTGTTACTGATACTGATACTGGTACCCACGCTTGCACAGAAGACTGGCACTATAGCTGACTTCTCTACTACCCAGATAGGGAGCTCAGGAGTTTCTGTTAATCCCAGGAGGATCTTCATCTTCATCATCTTCATCTTCACCATACTGTGTAAGTGCGAACTTAAGTGAGGAACCTCTGAGTGCATTGTTCTATTGCAGATGAAGTGAGAGCATCTGGCTACAATGCCCATCAGAAAGAAATTCAGGGCTAATAAAGTCAGACTTAGAGATGAAATCAATTTCTGGAGTAACATTATGATTTTATTCCCCATAATGTTGTTATCTATATTTTTTAAAAATGTGTCTATCCTTTAAAATAAAAAAAAAAAGATTCCCTTAATTTGTTTTGTCTGCTTATTTCTGCAGGCACCCTAACCTTTTATGTCAAGTTTTTCCCTTCCACAATATTCTGAACCAAGTTTTTTGTCCTTTTTTCTTCTTTATTTGAAATTTTGACATGTACAGTGCAATCAACAATACAGGCACAAGGCAAGAGTACAGCTGGTATGTTGGACTTTATGTTGGACTCCGGTTCATTTCTCTGCATTATAATTTTACCTGTTGCACCCTGGTTTCCACCACTACACTTATTTTTGTAGAAGCTCTCGAATCTTTAAAAATTGCCCTCACACTATCATATGAAATACCAGAGATATTATTACCTGTTCTGCTCCCTACAGCCCAATTCATTAAACAGTGTAATAAACTCAGTTGGCGAAGCTGAGACTGGAGAAGGAAGTCTGATTTTTAGTTTTTATTTTTAATTCAAAATTCAGTTTACTTTCAGGTTAATCATAAATAAATCATAATTCAGGTTAATAAAAAAATCTTCTATTACTTCCTTAAAATAGCATTTGTATGCAAAGCATGCAACTACTCTGACCAGTTCCACTTAGTATCAAACTGTGGGTTTCACTCTAAAACTCCCAAACTAATATTTGCCATTTATTTCATACCAATGTGAAGGACACAGCAAAATACTGACTGAGCAAGGTCAGAATTTCACCCCTAGCACCATATGGTTTTCATATCTTTTTCTAGCCCTTGTTCCCCTCACTTCAGCTCAGTGTGAAGACTCTTATTTGATCCTTATATTCAACTACATGCATGTTGTGGTTTAGCAGAAATGATCTCCAGTGCAATTACATTTTCAAGAAGCATTTTGAGCCTACACCTTATACAACACATCCCATTTTCCACATCCTGCAAATGTGTTCATCTTAGTGGTCTCCTTTCTGCTTTCCTTCATTCATAAAGCTGATAATTGCTACCAACAGATGTCATTAGTGGATACAGAAATGTGAATTGTCAGAAAATTTATGAGAATTCATCTGAGATTTCTGCAAAAAAAAAAAAAAAGGTATGGGTATGAAACATACAGAGACAGTTTGGTTTCCCTCAGCAGTTTTAGCTTTTAGTTGAAGGGTATAGCTGGTGAACATGTTTGAATCACTATCAGAATAAATTTCAAATAGACACCTGCTATGAATTTACATTGGAGACTCCCAGATGCTCTTATGAAAGGTGGCTCTTAATACTGCAGAGCTGCTGCTGGTCAGTTCTTTATATTACTGTGATGAAAGAAATCAGACTGAAAACATTTTGTTCTCTGATTTTTCATATGAGATCTTCCTTTGTGGATAAAATATGAATATAATCAATGAAATGTTACCATGAAACAGCCAATGAGAAGTTACAAGCCTACTCACAGCCCATTTCAAGCTATTACCTCCATGCTGTGGAGAGTACCACTAAGGACTGCCTAGCATAGCTACAAGCTTATAGCAGTATTATCATAATGCTGCATGGTGTAAAAAGTGCCACAGGAAAGTCATACACATAGAGAAACACACCTGTGACTTCTGAAGCTTTTCATTCTGATAAAAATTGGACCACTGCACTGTTGCGGCGAGCCCTTCTCTCGGGGACAAGGCTCTTCTCCAGAGCTCTCTTGCCATCTCTCTTCCCAGGCGTCTCTCTGCATCTTTCCTCTGCTTCTGGGAGCATGCCTTTTATTTTGCCCTTCAGCCCCGCCCATTTCCGGCTGGGGCAGGCCCTAATTATTGGGCACAGCTGGGCCTAAGCTCCCAGTTCATTATCGGTGACACCTGAGGACTTGTGGTTCTCACTACACTGCACTTTTGCAAGATTTTTTCATCAGTTATGGCTTAGCAGAACTGTGAGTTACAGGCTAATATTAAGGGTAAGTTAACTAGGCAAATGTGTTTTCCCAGTCTCAGAACAGAGGTCTTTCTTTTTTTTTCCCACTACTGACATTTTTTCTGCCCTTCTGTGCACAAAGTAAAAATTTTTCTTTCCTCTTTCCTCAGCTCAGAAAAGATTCTTTCCCCATTCATAAAGCAATGTCTTCTTGTGCCCAAGACTCTCATGAAAGAGAAATGGTTCACCTGTAGAAAATTTGTATTATATCATATTCCCTAATCTTTAAGACAGTATTAATTATTGATTTTGGATTACCTAAATTGAGTTAAAGTTCTGAGAATAAAATAAATTCTGACAAAAATCTGCTGGAGATGAATTCTTATTCACCAGTTCAGGAGACTGCATCTTCACAATTGCAATCAATTATTTGCCAGCCAGTCATTCACTTTCTTTCTCTTCTAAATCCTGGCATTAAGATATATCTTCTGAGCTAATTTACATAGAACTTCTAGGGAAAAGATAATATAGGATGTATAAGTCAAAATCAATCTATAACAAGATTTTTTTTCCTGGTAAACTTTTCTGTGATTATTATTACATTTAGTGTGTATGTTCTCCGTGTGGTCTCTGTATGTCTTGCATAATGAAGTTGTGCATTGGTTCAATGCTGAAAGAATTAAAACATTATTGAGCTCACTTATCAACCAGAAAAAGCAAATTATATTGATTAAAACAGAGTAGTTAGGTGCTTTTGCTGTAGAAAGGAGAAAATCTAAGCTTGAAAGAGAAAATTAGTATTCTACAGGCTATTCCAAATAGAAAATTGACCTCAATTCATTAAGGTATATAAGTCAAAATACTCATTCCTCAACTTTTGACCTGACCTTACTGTCAAAAATTTTGGATGAATGTTCAGAAGAAAATGTTATCACAAATCAAAAGCAAAGACTGCTTGGACAGGAACTGTGCATTGCTCATCACAATTCAGCTCACACAATTGTCATAAAGGTAAAAAGTGAACATATAGGAGCAGAAATAATGAGAGAAAAAGAAATAAAATAGACACAAAAAGATATAGGCCAGATTATCAAGCAATGTAAATTTGTCTGTCTCACTTGAACAACAGAAATCAAGCTGATTTACACCACTTGAGGAGTTCATTTCATTATTGCTTCATTGTCATGGTCATATATAACTTCCTGCTAACTCATTCTTACAGTGCTGTACAGTTGGACTATAATGGAAGGTGTTGCATTTTTTTTTTTATCACACTCTCAATCAAGTAGAAAAATAAAATAGTTAAAATTTCCATTAAATTAACCCATCAGAGGTGGGTTCTGAGGTGATAAGAAGTGGTGAACACACAATAAATTCACTAGAATTTGCGGCATCTGCTACTGTTCAGAATCAATGAAATCTAACATGGGAAATCCAAACTTTTTGGAATAAACTTTTCAAAAGTTGTTATAATTGACAAAATCTCAATTTCTGAACTTTTAGAAATTATTTCACTGATATCTGAGAGCCTTGCTGAATCTGCTGGGTTATTTCCAAAGACTGGAAGGAGTCATCAGATTAAGTCCTAGAAAACTGTGGCTTTTATGATTCAGACTAACATGTTAATGGAGCTAGACAAGAACAGTTGAATAGTTTCCAAATTACTGGTCAGTGTCACAGGTCTATGGGGTTATTACAGCAAACTTGTTTTCACACCTCAAGATCAAGAAGAGTATTTAAAAACATAAATGTAAAAGTATAAAATTAGTTTGTATAATTACTTTGTATTAATCTCTTCAGGTAATTAATTATTCCTCAGAAACAAAAGATAAAAATCTATGTTGAAACTTTTTTTGTGTGTGAGTTACGCAAAAAATAGCTCACCTAGAAAAGTGAATCACTGTGTATGCCCACTACTTTTATTCTCTGCTTATTCTGGAAGGAAACTGTCCTTACTGCTCCATAACCAGTAATTTCACTAACATGACAGTATTACTGTGCTACAGAAGTCATTAGGTTCCTTAGTGTCAGTGATCTGCAAAGTAGGAACAAAATACAGATTTCTTCTATTGACATAAATGCTTAGAAATACAGAAATGCCATAAAGACATTAAACTAAAAAGTATCCACCTCTCAAGGAGCACCCCATAAGCTTCTGGTATTGTGATGGCTCCTGTATCAACGCATCTTTCTAAGCTGGTCAAGGATTGACCTATACAAGAGATGCAGTCAAGAAATGAACAGTTAAAATGCCAAAAAAATTATGACAGATGTCTCTCTAGTCTGTCAATAATATAGTGAAAGTCAAAGGTCTGCTGGTTAAACAAATCCCTAGTAAACTGTAAATCCATAGGGTATAATAACACTAATAGAGCTTTACGATTTTTTTCTGTCAAAAGTAAGTGTTGTTCTTCCAGTTTTGAAATGTCTGTGGATAGTATATGTAACAAAGATTAAATCTTAAAAAACTTTTGTAATACTCTGTCTATGAGTTCAATATTAAGTAGGCAAAATTCATATATAACCATTATTGCTGAAGGATAAGTGTTCTTACTATATGGGAACTATATGGAAGAATGTTATTACATTAGTTCATTTTGTCTGCTGGTGGTATAGTCATGTTCTTACTTATTTTTTAATTTTTTAATCATTGATATAGATGTGCTAACCAATGATCTATAGTTCTAGTTCCTCTTACTTTACCCATATACATTTCTAAACCATGTGCAAAAAAAATAAGCCCAGAATAGAATGTCAACAGCTGCTATTAAAATAGTTTAAGGTCCCTGACAGCCTTTGAAAATAAAATGTCCTCCTACTATCAGTTCCAAAATCTATATCAAATTGTCCTTCCTGACTTTTCTGATTTATGGGTAAGTTTGAACTTGACAGAAAGTAAAAGTGTCCCAATGTTTATGTTTTGTCATACATGCAGTGTATCTATTTTCTTAATAAAGTCTGTGGAAGAGCAGCAGAAAGAAAGGTTGCCTGCATACACCCTCCCAACTCTTTCACATTTGAAACCTCTGGGAAGAGAAGTTCAGCCTGTCTCTGAGAACTGCAGGTGTGCTAGGTCTGGTGCCCTTTAGGTCAAGGCAGACCCAAAGAGGAGCTTAGAGGGAAAATGCAGAGACACATTCAGCCTTAGAGACTTCATAAAGATGATCGACCCTAAGGTGTACCAGGAGGAAAAGCCTCAAATGGATACAACAATTCACTTTAATTTGTCTCAACAAACAGGTCCATGGTTTTATCATTTAATGAGTTTCCTCAGTCTAGTTTATTAATTTGTGTTCTGGTTTTAAAGAACTGGAAAGCCGCTGATTCACTCACTTCCAAGGGAACAAATAAGAGGTCCCTCTCATGGGTTTGGCCAGCTTGAGGTCCTGGTCTGCCCAAGAAAAAGGATTTCCAGGTTGGAGATATGTAATGTCTTCCTTCCTGGCAGATTTGTTTTCAAAAACAGTAGAGCAATCAGGTTCTGAATTATGAAAGATTCCCTGATTTTGTGTGATGTGTTGTTACATTGCTTCCTAATAATGGTCTGGGAGTTTGCTTCTTTCCATAAATGTGTCCAGATTGATCAAACTCAGCATCAGAGGTTATGACCCATTGCTACTACTTTTTTTCTGTACAGAGCTAGTAAAACATCAGAATCATGATCTGGACTATGTATGTATAAGCAATCACGTAGAAAACCAGAGTGCCTCAGTAGTTCTCTGGCAGTGAAGAGTTCAGCAAATCGCATTCCTGTGCAAGGAAAACACCATATCTATGGTTCACTTCCCTAGCAAAGAGGGGATCACTGTTAAACACCTGGGGCATCAAGCACTGCAGAGAGAGCTTTCAGAAACCTTTACAGTTTTCACCCCAAACCCTAATTCCAAGAAAACTTAACCTGTGGAGAGGCATCAACAGCATCCAGCACTGAGTATAATCCTGAGAGAAAAAGAGTTATTGTGAACACTGTATCCTTATAGGGTGGCTCTTACAGGGACTGCAGGTGAAAGCTACTAAACAGTAAGAGAGGTAGTGAGTTAAGACTGAGCTAAAACTATGTGAGATTGTTAATCTTTGTCTCCAGACATTTCTTCAAATACCAAGTTATAAGTCTAGCCATTTTTCTTTGTTCTCTTTTTCTAGTGAAACTAAAGGATTAGCAACAACACATATGTGGGGGAAAAGAGTAAATTCACTTGGAAGGATCAAAGGCAAACAAAGCTGATTTTGATGTATTCTGCATTCACCACCTCCAAGCTTAAACAAAGATTTCAGAAAATTGCTTAGTTCTTGAAATGTAAAATCATGAAGCAAAACACACAATATTCAAAAATTTAGATCTCAGAGTAGATTTCGAGTGTTAAGCACTCAAAATATTTCCTTAAAGAAAGCCTGCTCTTTGGAACAGCAGATATTCAGGGGTTTACGATATGCTATTGAAGCATGCAGAGCTGACTGTGCCATCAGGAATGACAACTTGTGGGAAGGGTGGTGAGCAGCAACATTGATAGAGATAGTAAGAAATGAAGCAGATGACATATCTGTTGTGTAGGAGTATCTGATTTTAGTGTCAACATTTTACTAATGAATATGAGTTACTTAATTGCTCAGCCCACGAAAAAGCAAGATGCTAATCATGGCACTACAGCCACGTGTCAGAGTACACACCACTTATGTACCTATCACCTAGGCACAAAACCCAGGATAGGTGATTTTCTTTTTGCACAAAGAGCACCCTAGAAACACATTCAATTAATGGCTGTGGTGAATGGTAAAGACAATTCAGCACTGACATGTCATATCTGTGGGATACGAACACGTCAGCATGAACATTCACTTCATGCATATTTTAAGCATGGGGTATGTAGGGTGAATTATATTCCCAAGAGCTATCGGATATGTAAAAGTACTTTGTTGCTTGTGAAACTAGGTAACTCTAAAAGTAGTATTCACTGGAGGTATGCTACTGCATTTTTTTCCTCCTCATCCAGAAAAGCCCCAAGCACTTTTTGATCTCTGACTGTCGTATGGAAATACAGCTCTTCTGATCTGAGATCCAAGGAAAACCAACATGCCCTGCTTGAGCAAAAAGGAACAGGCAATGTTTTTAAATTCCCCAAATGTGACAGATCTGGATGCAGTGGGGATGCAGGAGCAGCCCAGCAGCATGACATTTCTTGTACTGTGGGACACAGAGCCTGCACTGAACATATGGGGGAAGGGGTAGACTAGGTACCAGATAACCCATCTGTTAAATCAGCATCCTTTTCCATTTGAAGCTTTCCTGATCATGCTGCTACTGAGACAAGCTTCCAGACCTTTTTCCTCCACAAAAATGGGCACATCTTCCTTTAGAGACTATTAGCATCCATAGCCTGAAGAGTAAGTCACAAATAATACATGTGCTCCTGTTGAACAGAAGTAAGGGACACTATTATGAAAAAATAATCTGTTTAAAACTTAATGGGCAACAATGGCATGCAATCAGTAGGAAGAAATAAGTAACAAAGCTATCCCATTATGGTTAATTTATGAGCAGGAAAGGAACTAAACTGGTTTAGTTTCAGTTATTTGCTCATAATTTAGGTGGTTTTCTAATAACTCAAACTATTGTGAAGATGACAATTTGGAGTACAGTATAGATTAATTAGCACTAATAAGAATTGTATGCTATGTATCTTTCTGGTATTTGCAAGGATGACAATACTTCTACTAGGTTTTGACAGCTGGTTTTACAGATCTTATTCATTTAATGGACATGTTTGAAACCCAAATGGATCTATCACCTGTTTAAATTGCTTGTGTTATCAAATCCACATTTATCTTCTGAACATATGATGGTAGATTTTGTTTGTTTGTTTTTATTCTGTAACCATTAAATATATCACAGATTACAGAATTTAGAGAAAGTTAGAGGTGGCTGCTACCACAATTGCCATCTGGGTAGGGGATGCTTTGAAATTATTTTCTTGCATTTAATAAAGAAAAAAATAATCCTTTTCAGTTGGTGACATTTTGATGTAGGTACACATAACCAGTAATAATAAAGGCAGTACTTAGCACTGAGGAAAAAATAATGCAGAGATCAAGAAATGAGATGGATAGAATAAAGGGCACTCAAGAGTAAAGAATAAACTCTTAAGAGGTCCATAACCTAGGACAAGAAAAATTGTAACAATCCTTACTGGTCAGAAATGTCATGAGAATAGTAGGAAAAAAAAAAAAAAATAAAGATGCTCTAAGAATGTTTTATGCATGACCAAAACAAGGTTATTATTCTTCAATAGACAGCTTTGGCTTAAAATAGCTTCAGTATGTGTCTGAGTTAAAATGGAGAGGCAAACAGAAGAAAATAGGATCTCCTGATATTTAGGATCTCCTGATATTTGACTAATTGTTAGCTATTACTGCAAAAAGTAGAGGATTTTTTGCATGGTATAAGCCGTGTTTTTTATACCAGTGATTTGATACTATGGGTTCATTGATTAATCTAATGTTTGATTGTTCTAATATATTTGACATATATATTTACTGAGTACATTTCTTTATTTCTGTAAGATAATTTTGATGTTTCTGTTGTATACACACACAACATACATATTTTAAGTATGTGTGCATATGTAGCTATGTAAGATAATGAAAAAATCATAGAATGGTTTCAGTTGGAAGGTACCTCAAAGGTCACCTAATGCCAATCCCCCTGCCATAGGCAGGGACACCTCCCACTAGACCAGGTTGCTCGAAGCCCCATCCAACCTGGCCAGGAACTCTTCCAGAGAGCGGACAGCCACAGCTTCCCTGGGCAACCAGCTCCAGTGTCTCACCATCCTCCAACTAAAGAAGTTCTTCCTAATGTTTAATTTAAATCTCCCCTCATTCAGTTTAAACTGTTAACCTTGTTCCTATCACTACAACCCTTTAAAAAAGTCCCTCCCTAGCTTTCCTGTACGTTCCCTTCAGGTACCTCCCCAGAGCCCAGGCTGAACAACCCCAACTCTCTCAGCCAGACTCCACAGGAGAGGTGCTCCAACTCTCTGATCATCTTTGTGTCCCTCCTCTGGACCTGCTCCAACAGACGGATGTCTTTCCTGTACTGGAGGCTCCAGAACTCCACACACAGTGTTCCATCTAGGGTATCACAAGAGTGGAGTAGAGTAACTAGAAGTAGACCACTTTTTCCAACTTTTATTTCCCTCTCTGTATTTGGTCTCAAGTACTTCCTTCCATACTAGGTTTAAGGTTGTGAATTAGAACCAAAAGTCTGAGGCTTTCAGTCTTCTATCTTTTTACATCTCTTCCTCAGCCACTGATGTATTTCTAGGTCATCATTTGCCATTGTTGCTGTTGTCATCAGCATCAGCCCAGCCCATAGATTAGGGTGTTCATGTTCAATTATAATCTTGGTCAGTTGCTACATATTTCCTAAGGAAACAAGTTACAAAAATCTTTGATTTCAGCTGATTATATCACAAGCACACCATAATAGACTAGCAGAAGAAAAGACTCTTTGCAGCCCCTGAGTTTTTTCCACATCCAGTTTCAGATACTAACAACAAACATTAGTTATTTCAGAACTTCTCAAGAGATTCCTCAATATAATTTATAATGCAAAAATGTCAAGTAAAGGTATCAGAAAGCCATTATGGATCAGCTGATACTAAATGGAAAGCTAAATGGATACTAATAGGAAAGACATTTAGAGTCAATGTACAAGCCACTATACATGTAAACTGAGATTTGCAGCTAGGAAATTTTCACAAGTTCATACATGCATATGCTCACATATGTACGTACACACTTGAACATACAGAGAAAAATAGTATAATATTCCCTAAGCCTTTTAGTTTTACAGGACCACTACATAGTTCTCACAGTTTAGTGCTGGGCCAGCAATTAACCAAATGACATGCTCTCTATTAATCCCCCTCCCTTCCATGATAAAGAAGGGAAAGGGAGAGAAACTTACACGTTGGAAACTAAACTACACGGTTTTAATGAAACAGTAATGATATAAAAGGAAAAAATGTTATAATTGAATATATATAATTATAATTGAATATATAATTATAATTGAATATATAATTGAATATATATATAATACAAATATACTCAAAACAACACCATGTTCCTCTCCCCTGTCATGCTCACATCACCACCGAGGTCCAAATCTCAGCTCCTGGAGTCAGCAGGAGTTGGGAGCTGAGGGCAGGAACACATATTCAGGATATCAGAGATCTGGACCACAGCTAGACAAACAAACAGAACCATCTGAGGATTCTGAGAATGAAGCAGAAAGAAAGGGGCTTGACCCTTGCTATCCCTGAAATTTATACTGTGTATGACATTTACGGGATGGAATACTCTGGTCAATTTTGGTCACTTGTCTGCTCCTCCCTAGAGGAGTGCTGCAGGTGTGACCCCTTTACTGCCTTTATCTTTCCAGAGCATAAGATGTTCCTCAAAACCAAGCAATGGCCTTGATTCTGCAAACCATTCTGTAACTGTAACTATAAACATCAACTGTTATCAGTCACAGAAGCAGACACTGGCTGAGAAACTTGCTGTTAATTTCAGCAAGTGTAGCTACTTAGAAGAGACTTAGCTGAAAGAAAAATTAAAGACAGAAAATTAATTCTATCCTGGCTCAAACATAATAGTTTTCTTGTAAAATATAAACTGGTGGTAGAAATTTAAAAAAAAAAACCCAACAACCAAAGAACACAGAAGATAAGAATGCAAATTGTATCTTATATAACAGAGAAGTTATATATAGGGAACAAAAATTTTTGGTAGTCTTGTAACGCAGCATGAAAATATAAAACTTCATGTGCTACTCTACAAAAAGCTAAGAAATGTTGTGATTGCTTACGAAGTGTGTAGCAATAACTTTAATAGACAATAATATTACACTTCATTATCTGTAAGTCTATTTAGTACTACTACTAGAAAATGTAATTCATTACAACAAATAGAAGCAAATATTATTTGGAAGGTAATTTACAAAAAAATTGATACTTTCTATAGTATCATTCTTTATACCAGGCTGTGATAATATAACATTTACCCATTTTACCCAGCTGGATGAGCTTATGAATTGTGCATGTATGGGAGGGCACCAACTTATTAGATATAGTATTTTCTATGGACAATTGTGCCGTAGCATTGTGCAGCACAGCAATCAGTGAACTGCTATTTGGCTTCTTTCTTTGAACTCTATATATTACAGGTTTGTCTGCAAGTATGTACATAAATGTACATATGTACACAAGTATACATCTGTGCATTTCCTTTATATGACCCTCCCCTGGTGGGTGCTGTAAACAAAAAACCCAGTTTTGTTCCCTCTAGTCCTTGGTTGTCACAAATAACAAAACCCATGCCAACCCAACCTTCTGCTTTTTATTACCAAGTGACTGCTTTTTCCCCACTGCCTTCATAAATCTAACCCTGTGGTTATATACTCTGCTGTGTGGGAGCTGAAAGTCTTTGTAGATCCTGGTAACTAAGGTCTGTCAGAAAAATTATGTAGTATTTTTTAAGTTGCTGATTTTTATTTCACAACGTGTTACTGTTAGTTGTGCAGTCAGGTTTTCACTTGCATGAGTTGTTTTCAGTATTTTTTGTTATTTTGATTGTCTTTTTCCAGTCTGCTACCATGAAAGGCTTTTCTAAAACCCAGTTTCCCTTCTCCTTAGTCTGAAATAAAACTTTTTATATCCTTCTTTAAAACAGAAGGTCACAATAAGGTCAACTAGGAACAACAAAAACTATAAAACTTCTAATCTACAATTTGCTAGTGCTTCTTGATGTACTGTTGCCTTCAGAGAACACTTCTGTTATACCAGGAAATCTCCTGGTATAATGTTACTGACCTAACATTTCTAGAGCAAAGTGATTTTCTTAACTTCAGTAATTCACTTTCTATTGCAAAGTGCTTTCAAGCCCTCAGATGGAAAGCCATATAGAAATGTAAGCCATAATTAATAATACAAATGAAAATTAAATGCCTGTACAATCTTTTTTTGCTGTTTCTTAAGGAGATTTGTATAAGTAAAAAGTAATTTATATTGCCAAGGTGCTTTTTCTAGGCTTTTATGCTTTTTTTTTTTTTTTTTTTTTTTTTTGACGAGCCACTTTTAGCAACATACACAATTAGAAAGGCTCAGCTTCTGTGCTGCAAATGAATGTGCAAGAGGGACTGTGAAAAGTGTGGTTAATGAACAATTGACAATTTGGTGAAGACTACTGAAGCTTATTTTCATCTTCATATTTATCTGATGTTAATTATTCACTTCTCTCAAGTCAAATAAAAATTTACCAAGAGAAATATAATTTAAAATCAATTTGCTTCCACAAAAACTAATAAAACAAACAAGCAGACAAACAAAAAGATATGGAATTAAGTCAAACAGCTAAGCAGATGATTAAAAAATTATTCCACATACTTCAACAAATATCTGTATCATCAATGTCTATATGCTTGCCTTCCAAGCCCTTTATTTTTTAAATTGATTAATTCAGAAAAGTTATGATACCATGAGCTAAAATTCAAAATCTAGCTTCCTTGATGCATTCCCTCATTAATATTTTAAGTAATCATTATTTTTTCAGAAATTAATTTTATATATATATATCCAATATCTAGTATGAAATTAAATGGATTATTTTGTTATTAAACTTGGATGTTTTTGTATTTTAGTTTGTTTAAACCTAAATTATTCTCTATGTGCTGTAGACGAGGTAGGAAAAAACATATCCTACTCAAGTATTCTCTAAATAAGTAAAAAATATTGTATGTTATCTATACAGTAACTTAAGGTAAAGATTTCCATTAGAATTTATCTTCCTGTTTAGAGAAAAAACTCTCAAATAAAAAAATCTGATAAATTAAAACCTATGCTCTTTGAAGAGAAATACTTTCAATATATTCTGATATGTAAGATGCATCTGTTCTACCTAAGGAATTTAAAAGTTAGCCTTTTAGGCTTAAACTAGTATTTTAGACCTGTTTTATAATCAGGGGAGAGAAACAGACTGACTGTACTGTTCCATCTTGTTGCAGGATGAGAATTAGATTAGAAGTATTCCCTAGGTAGGTCATATAAATCAATGTCTATTTTTTTTTTTTTTCTGTAAGAGGAGGACGCTCATTTATAAGACTAGTTTCAACTTCTCCATTTCACTGTCTTGCAGCTTTAGCCAATAACTAGATGACAGATGCTCTCCTAAATTCCCCCAACGACCCTCCCAGAGGAATATATAAAGAGGAATAAGGGAGAGAGACTTTAAGGGTGGCAAAAAAAAAAACCACTAGAAGAGGAATAATGAAAAAAAAAGAGTAATAATAAAAATAATAATGGCGAATTACATACACATATGAATATATAAGCATGGAAGCCACACTCAGCTGGTAAATTGGAAAGCTGTAAGTTGGAAAAGGACCTGGGAGGATTGGCTGACAGTCAATACGAGTCAGCAGTGTGTGCAGGTGGCCAAGAAGGCCAATGGGATCCTGGCTTGTATTAGGAACTCAGTGGCCAGCAGGAATAGTGAGGTGATCATCCCTCTGTACTCAGCTCTGGTGAGGCTGCATTTTGAGTACTGTGTTCTGTTCTGGGCACATCACTACAGGAGGGACACAGAAGTGCTGGAAAGTGTCCAGAGAAGGGCAATGAAGCTCATGAAGGGCCTGGAGCACAAGCCCTGTGAGGAAGGGCTGAGGGAGCTGGGGGTGTTTAATCTGGAGAAGAGGAGGCTCAGGGGAGACCTCATGGCTCTCTTCAACTACCTCAAGGGAGGTTGGAGCAAGGAGGGAAACAGCCTCTGCTCCTTAGTGAACTGTGATAAGACCAGAAGGAATGGATGGAAGTTGCACCGGGGAGGTTTAGGCTAGATGTTAGGAAATATTTTTTCACTGACATTGGAATGGCTTGGCTAGTACAGTGATGGAGTCACCACCCCTGGAGGCATTTAAAAGGCATTTGGACCTGGTCCTTAAGAACATGGTGTAGTAGTTGACTGTGGTTTTAGTCAAAGGTTGGACTGGATGATCTTGGAGGTCTCTTCCAACCTAAAACATTCTGTGATTCTGTAATTCTGCAATTGCTTCCCAACGAGAAAAGTCCCAAGCTGTACTCAGCAGCAGATGGGTGTGCCTCAGTCCAGGGTCCCAGTGACAACCCACAAGAGCCAACCTGGCCCTAATCTGGGAGGCATGAGAAGGCAACATGTCTCGGTGAAGGATATTTTTCTGGAGTGAGAGAACAAAATGCAAGAACATCAGCAGCAAGCTGAAAATGTAACATTCTTTTCACTGAAATATGTCACTGAGTTCTCCCCACTTTAAAATAGTCACATTTTTTCTCTTGAGAAGTTCATTGCAACTTATATTAAAATTAGAAGATAAAAATATCTGAAAGAGAATGTGTATGTTATAATAGGAATGTTTCACACTGTATTCACAACGTGGTGTTAGACAAACCTGAAAGCATTCAGTACTGGCGGTGTTTACAGAGTGGGACATCACATGCAGTCTAAGTTTTCACAGACATTTAAACATAAAAACTTCTAAGCTGATACTGTTATAAAAATACATATGGTGGGATTTTAACAATGACATTGGAATTACTTTAAGGAAATGAAACTTTTCTCTTTTTCATTTAGATTTATTTTGTATTTCTAAATTTCTGACTTTTGTGATATATGGAGACTAAAGTAGCAAAGCAAAATTCTGACATTCTGAAAATTCTTTGGATTATTTTTTATGAAAAATGTTTTAATCTCTCTGTTTTATATTAAAAAATTACCATATGGAAGAGTTCGCATTTTCATTCAGCTTTACAAATAATACTAAACTCCTCACAGAACTCAGTTTTAGGACTGAGAAGAAGCATCCATAGTTAATTAAGCTTCACACTCTCTCCTTTCAGAGTTCAGCAGCTCTTGCAGTAGGCATATTTTGGAACTATGCCACCTTTTAAAAAATACCACCTGCCTCCCTGCTGGAAACAAGGAGACATCCATCAGGCTTGATAGGTTGTGAGTCCTCTAAATACAGTGAAAAAAATATTGTCTGAGTTGAAAGAAAGGGGCAAAAGGAAAACTCTGCAAGTTAAACAACTCCCCTACTTTAAAGCTGTGCTGGTTTTGTCTGTATTACACAGAGCCAGGGCCCTTTCTGCTTCTCACCCCACCACACCAGCAAGTATGTTGTGCACTATGAGCACAAGTTGGAAGGGGACAGAGCTGGGGCAGCTCACCCCAAGTGACCAGAGGAATATTGCATACTATATGACATCATGCTCAACAAATAAAAACTGGGGAAAGAAGAAGGAAGAGGAGACATTCAAGTGGTAGCATTTGTCTTCCCTAGTGACTATCACTTGTGATGGAGCCCTGCTGTTCTGGAGATGCCCATGGGAAAAAGTGAAAGAATTTGTTTTGCTTGTGGGCATGTCTTTTGCTTTTCATATTAAATTGTCTTTAGCTCAACCCATGAGTTTTCTCACTTTTAGCCTTCCAGTTCTTTCCCTCATCCCATTATGAGGGAAGTGACGAACCAACTGTGTGTGTGGAGCTGAGTTGCCATCTAGGGTTAAATCACAAGTGGTAATGTCTATCTCAGTGCATCTAGTTCACAAAGAAACTATTCTAATGTTACTATTCTAAGAGTATTTTTTTTCTGAGCTATAATATATCATGTGTTTTTTCACAGATTTTACCAAGAGAGAGAACATCTTAGCTATAGTGTTTTGATATACTGTAGGAGATTGAGTTTGCTTGTCTATGCAAGAAGCATATGAAAAATATTCCTCTATTTTTTAATCTTTAGGGTAAAAATGCACAGAGAATTCATTACCTCAGACAACAAGCTGTACTGAAGGTGGACCTGGGAGGGAAAGTGGAGATGTGACTTCTGGCAGAGCTTGCCAATATTATTCCCATTTAAGGCAATTAATCTTTGTCAACAATTAGTATGACAGATAAAATTGGCTTAAATGATTAATCTACTCCCCTAGTGACATAACAGCTGATGAACCTAGCCATATAGGTTAGGAAGTCAAAATGATAATGAATAGCATTATGCAAATGTATATCAAGTCAAAGAATGGGGAAAAAAAAATCAGTCAACATTATATACTCTCATTCTTAAGAATGATTGTTTTGACAAAAAGAAGGAAAAAGGGACAGATCAGATACCTTTGAAAGCTAGTACCTTCCTAGTTTTAACACAGAAACCTACTCCTAACAGCAGTTATAGGGAGTTTTACATATTAAAAAAACCCTGATTTTTCTCTCAGTGACATATTATGCAATATTCTTTGCAGTTGAAATGCATCTGTGAAAGAACAGCAGTGAGAATTAACAGTTTGGAAACACATCTGGTAAAGCTATTTTATATAAGATAAGAATTAATTATGCATAATAACATAATATTTCTGCTTTTGGATGTATTAATCCATTAAGTTTGGGAGTTCCAGAACCTGTGCAGCCTGTGATTGCTCTTCAGCCTGTACTGGGTGAAAATAATCCAGGCCTTCAGATCTGTGGTTAACCTTAGCATTGTACATACAAAAAAGGAAGAAATACACATTCCAGAGGCAGGACTTAAATAAATTTGCAAAGTCACAGCACTGGTGATGCTTTAACAATCCAATATTTCCCTGATTATACAAAGTGATTGTATAAGGGATAGTTTTAATAACTGGTTTATGTGAATCTTTGTACCAATTTAGTTCTGGTAAAAAGGGATAGTGTCCTTCAATGATTCCACCCTATCTTTATCAAAGGTAACTATACTATACATTTGCAACAGCACAGTATTTCTGAGGACTTTTAATCCACTGTGAATGCATAGTGACACTAACATAAATCAGAAGCTTTGAACTGCTCATTGTATTCTGAATTTTTTTGATTTGACATGGGAGACCTGCAGTGTTTTGCTTTCTCTAATGACAAGTAGGTAAGGCTGTTATGTTGACAGGTTTACTACCATCGCTAGAAATTTTCTCAGCATTTTTACTATATACTACTAAAAAAGGAACATAGACTTTGTAAGAACTCACATAACTGACTATGATACTCAGTTTCTTTTTATTTTATGAGTAATTCACTTTCAGTCAAAATTAAATACCCTTTTAAAAGCTAGGCCTTGCAGACTCTAATTTCTAATCCACAGTTACTATGTATAAATGTATAAATTTATTTTGCATAAGCAAAATATTTCAAATAATACAAACCACTTAAGACACAGATCACTGCCATGGTCAGTGTGCTTACATTTTCTAGGATAAGAGAGCAGGCTGTCAGAGCTGCTAACAAGTGCACTTTTTCAATTCAGCTTTTCTAGAATATTTCTGTAAGGTATACAATCTCTCATGCGTAATCAAGAAGGAAATTATCTCACTAAAACTTCACAGTTAGCTTCCTCTCTAGCAACTTGGTTACTTTGTATGTGGTTTTTTTCCATAGTTTGTATGGGTTTTTTTCCCAATGCAAATTATGTGGGTGCCCTGCCCTTACCTTTTACTAGCTCATTTTGAGCAAACTTGGAAATGAAATTCACAGTCTGATGTGCATCCAAGTTACAGCAAGCCCCAGATCAAAGACTTTGGGTACAATATTTCTGTTTGTTTGGTTTTTTTCCATAGCCACTGTGATTCATATCCTGCTTTCATTAGTATATTGACTATTAGTTATAGGTAGCCAGGACCTTTTCTTTTAACAGAGGGGTAAAGAGAAGAGTGAGAAACACAGACATAAAGTGCTGCAATTTCATCTTCATGAAAAAGAAACCCCTCCAAGATTTCCCAGCAATGTCAATGTTACAAAAGTTATATAATGAGAGTATGCTGTAGGAGACATAAATTGCTCAGCAGCTGTTGTTTGTAAGAAAAGTTTGAATAAAGGAGAGGCCTAGAAATTACTCTTAGGTAAAGTTACTGACCAGGGTAGATAAAATAACCTGTTAAGGGACTGCATGGAGAATTAAGAGATAGAATACATTTTTTTTTTAGCTATTCAGCTCTGGACTGACAGCACTATAACATAACTCTGAAAATAGAGAAGAAAAAAATATAAAGTAAAATATAATTTATTTGCTTTTAGAAACGTACCTTCGCATTGTACAGTCAAGTGATTTAGGGCCAGTATTGCCAAAGATAATCTGCTTCAGTAAAAGGGCAGAAAAGAGCAAATAATAAACAGCTGTAAATCTTAGGGAAATATTTAGGACCTTCTGTGTCAGCAAACATCTGGGTTTCTAAATGGTCTCAGTTCCTTAGTCTGGATTTAGGATGCTTCCATATCCTATTTGACCTTGGACTGGCAGGGCAAAATTAACTCTTCCTCTGGCTTCAGACTGGGTCTGCAAAGACAATGGGAAAAGGCAGCAAGTGAAGACCCACTATTGAGTCCATTGCATTTTGGATCACTGGATCCTGTATCACTATTTCAAATCTACTCCTAAAGTCTGTTCAAGTTTTTTGATCATCTCTCTACCCTGTATATCTTAGGTATATAAGGCAAGGAAAAATGTTAAAGGGCAGTTCCTTATACTTATGTCCTTTATATGGGAAGGGACACTAGATCTAGTCTGGGCATGATGCCTTTCTTCTGAAGAACAATGCTAAGATAAATACTTTACTGCCTTTCTTAAAGGGAAAGTTTATTTTTATTCTCAGGAGCTTGTTTTCTCTGCTGACATAGAGCATTTTTACATAGGAGGGGGGATTGACTGTATTGGTAGGTCAGTGTTCTCATGCAAGGTCAGGTACTAAATCAGAACAGAAATGGTCTTATCATGTCCTTGCCAGTCATGTCAAAATCTGTCAGTTCTTTCTCCTGGCCTGCTGAGCACAGAACAGGCTATAAGCTGGTTATTACACATTTAATAAAACATATAGACTTGGCTGGTTACATATCATACTCTGGTCAGGAAGTACAAGAAATCTTCTATCATAAGGAGAAGTCAGATGGAACACTGTGAAAGGTGTTCTTTTAAAAAAGTCCTCTTATTCTCATATTGGAGGAAACAGAATTACTAACTACAAGTCCAAAATAGAATGAAACTTGTTTAAATGCTATGAAGCAAAAATGATCTTTGTTCTTATTTCTCTTTAGTACCTTAAAATGTTAGATGTAACTTTTTCAGTAATTTTTTACGTGATCAAAGTATCCTAGCATTCTGTTTGCCTGGTAATCTTACACAAAAGTTGAATAAAATATGAATCTGATTTGAACACAAGCCTAAAAGGCTTGGAAAAGCCTGAGTACATGCAGCAGATTTCCTGTGTGACCTTACACTTCTAAATCTTTGCATAGCTTTGGTTCTTCATTTTCCAAATCAGGATTTGATGGGTTTCTGCCTCACACACACTAGGGCTTGTAAAATGCTTTTATATTAAAATCTCCATGTCTGGTATTAAATAACCTAAGCAAACAGTCATTACTCTGGTAGCTTAAGCTTTAAGAAAAACACCATATGTTTTGAGACTCACAATAACACCAGAAATGTTGCAGCATGACAATGCTAGCTGTGTGTGCATGTCTTCAGGGCAGGCTTCCTGGAGAGAGCCCACACAATCTCTTCAAGTGTCCTGAAAAAAAAGATCCAAGAAATGAGAAATTCCCAGGAATTTAAGTATATTTGTTTATGAAGAAAAAAAGAAAATAATTACTGCAGTTCAAGGGTTTTATTGAGAAACTGCAATACATTGCATGAAAAAATCTGGAGACTATGGGGTTATTTTTCAGATGTTCATATTGGTGCTTCCTATTAAATGAGCATTAGGAACGGCTTTTGGGTTTCGTTGTCTATTTTTACACCCATGCCAGCATGCTGGTGTCCTGAAATGAGAACCATTCAATGTTTGTTTTTTTTTTTTTTAATTTGATAATCTTCTCTACTAATGTAGTCAATGAGACAGGCTCTGAGGAAGAAATATTTTGGAAGAGTCTGTGTTGGAGTCAGTGAGAGCTTGAAGGCTGACATATTTGGACTTTGTTCTTAACGCGAGCAGCATATTACTGTTTTTTCTTTTCTTTCTATTCTTTCTTTTATTCCTGTTATCCATCTGCCCATCTGTTCTTTTCTTTATATGTTGGTGTGACCCTTCAAAACTCAGTACATCTACTCATTTGAGGGATAATACCTGTTTTTGAAGGGGAAGTTGAGAAATGTCATTCTGAAAGTTGGTTTCATTTTCTTTCCCTACAACTTTCCAGGTGATATTGATCATAGTTCCTCAGAAACCTTAAAATGCATTAATTAAAAACAATATAAGAAAAGAGTGAAGGCAGGAAGCATTATTTTATAAGCTCTTACGTATTAATAGTCTCTCAGAAGTCTCTTAATAGTAATTAATTTTCATTTGGAGATAAAAGCATTGATAAAACTTTCAGCTAATGGGTTGCAAGCAGCAAGAGAGAATAAAGGCCCTACTGAAACTTTTGGTCAGGCTGGGTACTGGTATGGAAAATCAGTTTATTTGATCTAAGACCATTTTGGGTTTTGTTGAACACGGAATGCCATTTTATAGCCAAAAACTAAATTGAAAACAGGGTGAACTGGAAATCCTGTGGTCTCTCCAACTTTTAGTTACTCATCAGTCTCTGGGGCTCTTTCAATATAGTTCGAAGCTAACACAAATATGAAACAGTAGGTTAATTCTGCAGAGCAGTGGCATAGCAGCAATGTCTTCCTAGCATGGAAATTTTATGTTGGACCTGGATCCTTGAAAAGAAGTAGCCAACTAACTTGAAGGCCCTGAGTGCAGCTAGAAGTAATGGAATAACTGATAAACCTAATGTTATGAATTAGGGAACTGAGCTTCGACCTCTTTCCACGCTACTTCTTTCAGAAACAATGTACAGAAGGAGTGATATTGAAAAAATAAGTCATTTAAAAGTAAACCAAATAGTATATAGAACTCTCCTGGTTACTAGCTATTACTGTGACTTTCCCAGGAGGCTTACCTTCTCTGTTCTTATATTCTTAAAATCTAGGCCATTTTAAGTATGCACTGTTAATATTTTGTATATTTTCTTTATCAAATCACCTCATTAATGAATAAAGGTTATGCAACAACTCATTTTAAACTAAGTTAACATAGTTAATCACTTTTTAATAAAGAAATTCATTAATATTGCTGTCTAAAAAGAAATCCCACAAGAGATGATTTACCCAACTGAAATATCTCCTTTCAGCTTGAAAAAAGATTTTTAGTACAGTTATGTCTAAAAAGAGCATGAAAAAGATATGGCAATAATATAGAAAGTTATGGTCACTACAGTGGGCTAGCTCTATGATAGTGATGACATGACAATACCCAAAACCAGGCATTATAAAAATTTTAATGGTACTTGCCATTTTAGTGGAGCCAGTGCTCTTTTATGAGGAACTAGGTTGAAAAATTTAATTACAAAACTTTGTAAGGGATATGATACTAGGGATGTGACTGTGTATCATCCAGACAAAGGCCTGACTTCTGTACAATGCCATTTGTTCAACAATTTTTCAATTGGACCATGTGTCTGACACACATGGTAGTCTAACTAATGCAGAACTCGGTAGCAGCGAAATAACAGTCATTCAAAAAGCAAAGAAAAAAGAAAAACCTAACCCTGCAAACTTTGCAAAACCAGCAGATTTACAAAAATCTTTAAAAAATGACATTTATCAGCTAGTTAGGAAGATTGAAAATAAAGACAAAGAAATAAGGCAAAAGGAGAGAACAGCAGAGAAAAAAAAAAGGAAATACATTTACTTACACAGGACTTATTTGGGAACAAGAAGCAGAAGAGTTTGAATCACACTGTGGAGAGGAGAGGAGACGAGACGAGACGAGATGAGAGAAAGGAAAAACAAAAGAAGGAAAAAAAAGAAAAAAGAAAAAAAAAAGAAAGAAAAAGTGAAAAGACACAGTTGATTTTTATGACAGAGCTTAAGGTCTAGAGAAGGGACTTTAAAGATGAGACTAATGTGACTTCATTATAATCTAGCTTTGAGGTGCCACATCCTGAGAGGAGCTGCCATATTCATCAACGTACCTTTTGTGTGACATCTGAGTAAAGATTGGACATTTTTCAGAATAAAGATTTTATAGAGGTAAATGTTAATTTTTTTTCTTTATAACTTTCTAACAGAAGAACTTCAAACCTATGTCCTTTTTCAGGAAGGGCTCCTTGAGAAGAAACATGCCGCAGGGTCAGCAAGCTATGCCATACCTACTAGCACCAGGGAGCACATGCAGTAGCTCCTTGACAGCTTAGTAGCTTCTTCTCAAATCTTCATTTTTTCTGAAAATATTTGTAGTGTCAATAGAGATTAGAAAAATAAGGACAGGGGTTCAGTTTTAAAAATGGTAGCCAAAGAAAATCCACCAAGCAGGCCACACTGTGTCCCTTGATGGTGGATTTGCTTTGTTTTTGTAAAGTCTCCTACAGACAGTACTTCTGGGAACAAGACCACAATGTTGCAAAAGGTTTGAGAAGCCTTACTTAGTATATTTCCATGTTTTGTTTGCCAAGAAGAGGGGGGCACTTGAAGATATTTTACAATATGTATAAAGATGCCATGTTCAGTTAGTCATTAAAAGCAGCTGTCATTTGCCATGCAGTCACTTATACTGACTGAGAGAAGAAAGAAACTATTCCTTATGGAGTTTCTATGCCAAGCTTACAATTACGAAGTTCCAGGGTTTTTACTGCTTTTTATAACACGAAGGGGCTACAGAAAAGTGCATGACAATCCCTCATAACCAGTGTCAAAGTACAAATTCTCCCTAATTATATTGTAAAGTATGTTTAGCAGCAAGTAATGGAAAGTGTTATTCTTTACCTGACATTGGCATTCTAATTATCAATGGCTAAGTAAGAAAACTTTATAGCTTGATTTTAATATAAAAAACTTATTTTATGCATGGACTATAAGAATTCATGCTAAGGCTTGCCTGAAAAAATACAGACAGATATTTTCTGCTGCTGCATATACATGTAAATTTATTATTAAAATATTTGCTTGTGATGATATTCAGATGGGAAAGGACCAGCGGGTCTGCTGTCATGCCCCACAAGGTGGGTGTAGCACAGTCACATTTCACAGAGTGTGCACAGCTCCCCAGAGATGGGGGCCAAACCAAATATCACATCCCACAGAGTAGGCACGTGTTGAGTTTGCCAGAAGTGGGGGTCAACCCAGGGAGATTCAGACTGGACCCCCTTGCTTTCTAAACTGCTTCAGAGAGGAGCCTCGGTGTGGTTGGGCCCAATCCTCCTCTATGAATCACTTTTAACCTGTTTAGGGAGATTAAATTCTCTGCACAGCACTCTGGTATTAAGATTATTACCCAGGAGCTTTGTAAGAAACACAATTTAACTTAAAAATGAGTAAGATTATAAAGCATGTCAGATTACAACTAGCACAGCAATGGATTACAAATAGCAGAATTTAAGGAAATTGTCAAAACAACAGGTTATAACTAACAAAACTTAACAAAGCAATGTGATGAAAAACATTACAGAGTTAGTTGCCCTTAAGTGCCAAGATAAGGTTAGAAAAAGAGAGACACAGAGAAGAAAAGAGACAAAGAGATAGAAAAGATATCAGCACCCTCACCACCCTTGGATCCAGAGATGATCTTGGAGGGAAGTTGTGGTCCTCTTTTATGCCACCTGGCCCCACTTTTTTTTTTTTTTTTTTTTTTTTTTTTTTTTTTTTTTTTTTTTTTGGTGGGGGGTGGGGTTGGGGGAGTGGCTTTGTCATATCTTGCCAAGCCAGGTGTTCACTTGGGCCCCTCCAGATGAGATGATACAGCAATAACCCTTATTTCTGCACATGCACCCTCTCCAGTGTCTTTACCCAGGGCACACACAGATGTCCCTCTGCCTCTGCAGGGTGCAGCTTGCCTGCCCCTGTCCCTTACAGAATCAGGACAGTGTCCTGCCTGCCAGGGTGGCATCAGACAGAGCTCCCCTTGCAAGGACAGTGTTCAGCTGATCGGAATGGCCACTGAAGGAGGGGCTGCTCTTCTGAGAATAGAGCCCCATTTATCAGGGTGTTTCCCCAAATGAGAGAAGAGAGTCCAGATGAATATCAAATGAGGCCTCCACCCAAGCAAAACGTCCATTTTGTCAGGGCAGCTGTTTTGAGACAATTATTCTTTCAGGGTTGCTACCGGGATAGGTAGTAAAACACGTTTAGCCCCACCTAATGCAGTGCCTGCCAAGACCATGATGGGAAATTACTGTATAATACACCTTCATCCAAGTGCAGCTGAACCTTTGTTTCTCTTGTGAAAGACAAATACTTCCCAGCATATGGTGCCTCTTAACACCCTTCAGGGGCCTTTGTTCACTGGTGATGCAAAGAAGATGGCAATCTGTTAAATCACCAATCAGTCTTCCATAAACCAGTAATCTGTGAAAAGTTTCAACACGACTAACCCATGTCTTGCTTTTTCTATGAAAATGTCAGACATTAAAAAGTGCAACATAGCTGTGGAATCATTTGATGAAATAAGAAATCATGTTTTTGAGGCTATAATAAAAATTACTCACTTGAGAACAGCTTTCTTTGTTTAAGAGAGTAATGTGAAAATGAAGTATCTGCCATACAGGAAAAGACCCATTTCATAAATAGCGAGATGTACTATTAGAAAGTGCACACACATGCAGAGACACAACCCTCAAAGACACTGAAATATATGCCAGTACTCTTAAGCTGTTTCTAAGTGAGGGACGGGTTCCTTTGGTGGTATAAATCAGTGCAGCTCTGCTAGTTTCATGAACTATACTGATTTAAGCTACATTGAAAATCTAGCCTTCTGACAGTTTCTCTGGACTTATTCCTGGCACTGAAACGCATCCTTAAAGTTCAAATGAAGACACATCCTGTGTTCTTATGTCAAGAGCAACCTCTATATAGGGTATTATGAATAAAGTGCCATCTAATAGACAATAATACCTTCTGGGAAGGATACCATGTCCCACTCAGCCAGAGGTATAAGTTGATTTCTGACAGTTTATTTTTAACCGGTTGCCCTGATCTGAGAGTAACTTCCAATTATTCATGATGAGAACTGTATTAGATAACTCACAGATTTTTGGCTGGTATAGAGGATAGTCACAGAATTATTGTTATCATTGCTGCTGTTATTGTTATTATCATCATCATCATCTAAATGAGCAATCCCTGGAGTCTGCTTTTTATTTTCTATGGTCACAATTAACCCTCAAAAAGAAAAAAAAAAAAAAAAGGGTACTGTGACCACTAAGTTTATCCTGTGTCCCTTTTTTTCAAGCAGATGTAGTACCAGATGCTTGTTCTGCTTAGCTAAGATCTTGCAACAGCTGTGAGTGTTCCTCATCATTGGATACACCCTTTCAAAAATTAGGGAGTCATATAATATCACTCATACTTTAAATACCTGTTGTCAAGTCTTTAACCATCAAATGTTTCCCTTGCATGGAAAACTGTCCTGCCTGTCTTTCACAAGATAAAGTGCAGGCAATGTTCTTGCCACAGATTATATTATGTTTGAGAGGGAAAAATGAGAAAATGGGTCTGTGGAGTAAGTTAGCCACAAAACATATAACTATATAAATTAAATGTAGTGAAGCCAAAGCTATATACAATATGTGATACAGTAATAAGCAATTAACTTAATCTTCTAAATACTGCTTAATTGAAGAATCAGGCACGTTAAGACTCTCAAAATTTAACTTCTACTTAGCTATCCTAACAGACTATGCATCTATTCACAGACAACCATATTTTAAACTATGAAATTTACAAGATATAAATTTTGGTATGCAAAATTAGTTTCTAAGTAGCATCACAAAAATTTAGGCTTTCAAGAAATAAAAAGGTTATATCTTCTCTTAGAAGGAAGGTATGGAATGATAGGCTAAATATTAGGCTTGGTCCATGGACATTAAGCTAAGACCCAAAATGCATTGGCATCCAAAGTGCCACAGTAATCTGACTCTTGCTCACGCTCAAAGCTTGAGCAAAAAGAAAGAAATCCAGATCTTATGGGGTGTAATTGCAGGATATATAACCCTTTTTTTTTTAATGATTTGATTTTTTTTTGTGCAAAAAGAAACAAATGAACAAGTTGTATGTAAAGCAAGCAATCACAGGGATACAAAGAAGTCACTCCACACAGTTTAATCTAAAATTTAAGACCTTATCTGTTGCACAAGACCTAAGTATACTCTTGCATTTTGATCTACTTTGTGCTCAAATTTATTAAGCATAAGAAACTAGCAAAAATAAGCACAAATAAAATTACACAGTGTTTTGTGAGTTTCCTATTTCCCACGCAATCCTGTTCTTAAAATTATAGTGTTCATGATAACAAAATACATGCTTCTTAACCCCAAAATGTTCTGGCATACTGAAGAAAATATTCCATATTCTTAAATTAGTCTAAAGTCAGGTTATTGATGAATGAGCAAAGCAGAATCTGTTACTGGTGGGGAAAAAGACACAACCAAAACCATGTAGGATAGGACATTGTCCCTCCTACTCCAGTGCAGATTTTACTAGTTGCTGCCTTAGGAGGAGCTGTGATGAATCTCTAGTATTCTGTCTTCAGCGTACAGTGTGTGCTCTTGTCTAGTTAATCTACTTTCCTGCCTCTGAAACTGTATTCTACCCCTAATTCACCACCCAGATCAATGCACCTGTCTCCTAGAATGAAAATAAGAGATACAAGAAGCTGAGAATATTATTCTTATCTCTGCTTACTTTATTTTCTCTTCCAAGGGGAAAAAGCCAGTATGTGATTAATTTTGTGCCAAATTGTTGTCTTAAAATGTGCAGTTTTGTCCATCGTGGAGGTCAGAGACACAAGATCTCTCATTTGGAGGAATTCATCCTTTGATGTACAAAAACCTCTGTCCAACATTTTCACAAGACAGCACGCTTTATAGTTTCCACCTCAAAACACATTAATTGGTCTTACTTCACAAAATGCTGATCATACTCTGTTTAGAAGTTAATAACTTCTGAAATAGATTAGATAAGCCAGAATTTAGGGACTTCAGAATCACTGAGTACTATGATCATAATACCCCTCCACCAATAATTTCCATTCTCCCTTCAAAGTGTTGAACATTGGTATCGGTGCAGAGCTGAGCAAATTCAGTTACTGTGGATATTTTTCCTCCTCATCTGGTAACTAAATGTATAGAATCTTGCTTATTTAAAATATTATTTTAAATATTACATATTATTATAAATATATTATTATGTATTATTATACAATAATAATTATTATACAATATTATAATTATATTATATTTATATGTTTCTATACTATAATATATGATTAATATATAGTTATATCATATTATTATATTATAATTGTAATATATTATTATATTAAATATATTATTTAAAATATATATTGCAAAAATCTAAAGTAGATACTGTTTAGAGCTTAGTTTTTAAATTAAGTAACAGGATGAGGTTTAGGTAATTTAGCACAGAACAGAGGCACAGATATTTGTGAGTTTCCATGGTGAAAAACTTGGATCTGGTTAATAGAACAAAATTTGTATTTTCAGAAATTCTGTAATCACTGTGGTTTCAATATGTGCAAAAGTGCTTCTAATTTGATTAAGCAATAGCTTTTATCCATATTTCAGAGAAAAATTATAATAGTCTGCCACTAAAGTCTGTGCTCCTTTCTATTAGTGTATTTAAAACCAAAAAAAAGTAATTACAAAGTCTGATTTAAACCCCCCACAGATCAAGGAAATTCAGATATGCAGTTTCCCCTCTGCCCTTGTGGAGGAGGAGGATAAGTGAGTTTGATTTTACCACCTTTGTTCACTCAGCGCAGCATGAACATCGTTTGATGAACTGAGCCATTGACTGAAACTAACCATTGGTCCTTATCCTCCATTAATCTTTAGTAGAACTGAAAATAATCCATAAGTTCTAGGGACATATTTGTAATGAGATGTGAGTCTCAATAGGCTGGCTTCAGGTGAAAGATAGAAGAGTGATTTGCTCTCAGAATAAATGAAATATCCATCAGTTCTTCCACACTCCTTTCACTATGATTGCATATTCATCTCTGTGAACTTAGACAGATGCAGCAGACAGTACATGGTCTATTAAGGAAAAACACGAAGAAATCAGTTTCTGTAAGCATTATCACTATTGAGTTCCCCTAGGGTATTTTTTTCTTTATTTCTTAAACCTTCATTCATAATTGCTCTAAAATAATACTTGAAACACCAGGCTTGGCTGGCATGTTTCCAATACAAAGACTTTTTAGACTTAAATATTTGGAGATCACACTATAGAGCATTGCCTTGAAAGGAAAAGGAAACCATCTGTGGTGACTCACAGTCACTTGATAGTCCAAAGGTTTTTAATTAAAAAAACCAACTAAAAAACCCCATTAATGATTATAGTATACCTTTCCAATATACAAGGGGGAAAAAAAAGCCAAAAAACAACTGAGGATTAAAATACAATTACTCTGTAAAAGCAACATTAATATTATCTTGTCACATCACCATCCTTTTGTCATTGCATTAGCTCATTTTATTAGGACCTTTAGAAGGTCTGCTTTGAGAATGCAGTTACCACTTAGCATAGTTTCTAAAAGAGACATTTTGCAGTTTTTTTTGTGAACAACACATAACTAAAGTAAAATTTTTTTAAAAATCTCTCTTAACAAAAGCTAAAACCTCTCTTATCTGTGCATCTCTCCTTACATTGCACTATTGTCTTGTCAGGAAGAACACAAGCAATTAATTCCTCAGATTTTTTCATTTCCGTTCCACACCAGTTTGCTCCTTCCGCCTTCAGTCATCTCTCTGCTCTGTCAGTGGCTTTTCTTTGTAGCGTTTAAATACTTAATTATTTCCAAATTACTTTCCATGTTTATTTTACTTCCAATTATACATCCACTTGTTGTCAATGTCTCCCTTGGGCCCTCTTTAACTACCTTGAAATCTCACTGCCTTTAGATCTCATCCTCCCTGATAATATTCTTTTTAGATTAAGGTGTTTATTTGATATTCTATAAAATTATCACACTCCAGCAGGTCATTCTTTAGTCCTAATAACAAGATTCTTTCTTCTCTCATCAAGAATTACAAAAAAAAGTAAATATCTCCCATCCTGTTGGAATAAGCAATCAAACTTCTCTGACTGCCAAAGCTCCCTGACCCTTTAAATCTTCTTTCATGCTCCTTGCTGCTTGTTTCTCTACCACTGCTGACTCAGACATCAATCCATACATTTCAGAGCACCAGACTAGGCCTGGAGAATACTCAATCTACTTATTATGTGAAGTAGGGCTGGTGTGTCTATTATTTGGGTGATATTCACTGGGGTAGACCAGCCTGCTAAAGTCCTAGATATTAGACAGGCATTAGACAGCCCAAAGATGTCTGGCTGAACTGTCCACCACAGTGTAGATTTCTGAACTGAGTGGCCAATTCAGACATAACAAGCCAATCCCAAATATCTGATACTAAAAGAACCATTTGTTTGTTTGTTTGTTTGTTTTCTTATAGCCACTGTAGGGGTGGATAAGTGAATCACAGTGGATCAATTCTTTCTGATATGTACCTAGCAGGAATATATATGAATACATATATTCACCTAGGTCATTTATCAGCTCTGACACAGATGTATGATCAAGTTTTTTAATGGGTCCTTTGTCAAGTATTTGCACTAAGTCTCTTTTACTTCAGATTGTAAAATTCCAATAAAATATCCACTTTATTTTTCTAGATTTTATATGCATGTATTGCAAAGCTCTGCTAAAACCAGTAAAAATGTCTCCATGGAAGTACTCTGATGATTATGGATAATATTAAGAAAGGGCTAAGCACCAGGTTTAAATGGATAACTGATTGACAGTGGATCGTTCTGAAAGCATAATTAGAGAAAGAACACTCTCACAGCTATTAGTATTATTTTTAAACCTGCCAAATATAGATCAGAAGTCAAATGAAAATATTTTTAAAGGCTTGTGATCATTCATGCAAGTCTGAAAAGTATTTGAGAATTCCTTGTCAGGATATCTTAAATATCATTGCCACAGGACTTTAAAATCTCAGTACTGATGAAATGTCACTTCAGGAAACAGTTGAATGACATTTACTGTTTAATATTTCCCTGGACCTCTCTTCAAAGATTAGAGAAGAAACAGTTTTAGATCCTGAATCAATGTTATCACATGCAAAATGATAAAACACAAAACAGAGCAGATAGTCCCAGTGGGCTACAGGTAAAGTACCTTTCTGTAAAGAGGACTTTTTGCACATCTCCTGGACTCCTTGCATTAAAAAAGGCTATAGGTTCTCACTGCTTACTATGGATTTATTTTTGAGATGTTGATTAACACTTGAGGTATACCCCAGAAGGTAAATCTCATATTTTATAAATAGAAGTGCAATAGGAGAGGAATAATTTCAAAGTGAAACTTGAAGAAATCAAATCTTTTCTGCTGAAGAAAATAATGGAATACAAAACATAGGAGAAAACAAAACAAAACCATCAAGTACAGAAAAAAAAAAGAAACAAATTAACATCTGTATGCTTTTTAATATTTTTTTAATGTTTCTGGTCCTTTTGAATAAAAAGAAAGAAGGATTCTCTGATGAAAAATATATATTATGTAGATAATAATATGTGTTATGTAGTTTGACCAACTTATGAGAGATGCAAGATGCAAAACATCAATACAGAAGCTAACAATATTTGTGGAAGAGCTCTTCAGAGCAGGTTGTCTATAGTGGTTAATTGAGAAATAAAATGCCTGCGTTTCATTGTCTGTCTCCAATTTGTGGGGTTCATGTATTAAACATTCTTAGGAAAAACATCCCACTCTTGAGAGGTGTACCCTAATTACATCCCTTGTGAACAGCAAGTGTTCCTTTATTACTCTGTACATGCATTGTTTGCCTTTGAAAGGTAAATTGGATGGAGAGTTTGGAGGGTGGCTGTGTTGGAGTTTTTTAGGCCAGAAAGCGGGTGAGAGGTGCCTAGCAAAGATCACTTAGTTACCCTGAGAAGCTCAATATCTGCAAGATTAAAAAAAATAATTCTATATTTACTAGTACTTGCTCAGCTACATGTAGTAAATCTGTTCTGGCATGTATTCACAATCCCTTTTGTTTGCTTTTTGTGAATATTCAGGAGAATAATGTTTGATGAAAGAGATAGTGTTCCAAACCCGTGTGCAAATATGTATTTATGCCAGAAGTATTTGCATGGGGATCTTGAAGGCTGATATTTTTCACAAAACAGTAGAGTTAACCCTATGCTTCTAAATCATGCAGAAAATTGAAAGAAGTCTGTTCTACCTTCTGTTCTACCATACTGTTTAGCCAGTTCTCCTTAATTTAATACATGTTAATGATCCCAAAAATAGTGGCTTCAGCAGGACTACTTAAAATGGCAGAATTATGTATAAAGACTCAAGTTTCAGGAAAGGACAATCTACTGATGAGAGGCATGATTGTAAAACAGGGTTCATTTATTTACTTCAGCATCACTTAGTCATATTTAGGACTCAATTCAGTCACCCAATTCAGTTATTCAGTTTAGCCACAGCCTCCCTAGGCAGTCTATTCCAGTGTTTTGTTACCCTCAACATGAAGAAGGATTTTCTAATATTTAATTTATATCTCTTGTGTGCCTGTTTGTGCCCATTAGCCCTTGCTCTGTTACTGGACACCACGGAGAAGAGTCTGGACCCATCCTCCTGACACCTGCCCTTTAGATATTTATAAATATTGATAAGATCCCTGCTCAGCCTTCTTTTCTCTAAGCTAACAACCCAAGCTCCCTTAGCCTTCCCTCACAGGGCAGATGCTCCAGTCCCTTAATCATCTTAGTGATGAGATACCTGATTCAAATTTTTTCTCAACTAACTTTGATAACATAGTGTGATTGCTAAAGAGCACACAACTGATAAAAGGTGTCAGTGATACTTGATCCTGCTTTTCCTTAGCTTTCTGGGACATAAGAATCTAGGGATGCTGAGATGACCTGCATTATCCCACCTGGGGTTCAGCTGCTACTTTGCTTTCCTCCTGTAGTTCCTGCATCTCATCATCCAGTAGGCACTGCAAATCTACTAAGATGCCCATGGTTAGGACACTGAATTGAACCTTTAGTTCAGGTCTCAGCTTCTTGGAAGATGCAAGGAGATCAACTTTTCCTGTATGCAAAATCCCACAGACTGGTCAGTGTTTAATATACTTCAACATTTCTCTTCCCTTTAGAAATAGATTGGAAGACTGTGTCTTCAATGTCATGTTAAGAAAGGAGGAGTTGCCCTCTGAAAGAGCTTTTATTTCCAGTGACAATAGATAAAGCCTTGATACCTACCTGTCTTACAGATGGGAAAAAGAAAGTGACCTGAATCTCACACAGAGTACCTACCCATAAGGATATAGAAAGATCATGGCAAAACCAGGAACTGAATGTGGGTCCTCTATGTTCTTGGTGATAATTTCAATCACAAATTTATGTTTTGCTGATGATTCATAACTCAGTAAGAAATCCTGTTTCTATCATTATTCTGTCTTTCAGGAGATCTGGAAATGATAGGCCAGTGTTGCTTCAAAATATGAGATGGAGCTGGTTTGTTGGTGCCTGGACACTTCTCAGATCATTATTCTTAAAGAAAAAAAAATTAAAAGAATGTAAGATAATAAGATATATATAAAATGTATGTGTGAAAGAAGCACTCAGGCTCTGCACTAAACATATTGATCAATAGATTCTTCTTTCGGAGCAGCCACTTTGTTGATTACTTCAGGGTTTTTTTTCTGCTACAGTTGTTCTTATAATAAGCTCCTCTAGTGATTTTTGAAACATGGAAAAAAATCTAACCTTATTTTGTCCAGCTGTTCAGACAAATTAACAATGCCAGCTCTGATTTTAGTTAATATAGAAGCTAAGGCTGAACTTCATGTTCAGAAATCATTTGTATGCAAGAAGCTGTTCTCCTGATCTCATGCCAGTATAGGAGGAAAGACACAGGCAAACAAAGATGGCATCCTGTGGTCTTGAATCAACTCTCTTTTCCAAGGTCTACTCACAGTTACTTATATATTTTTTATTTTATTTTCCCTGCTCATTGTGAAAGCTTGGGTTAAGCTCTACAGCTGAAGGGGGTATGCAGATACAAACCTGATCAGAAAAATCTGTATCTGTGAAACTTGATATTTCACAAATAAGCAGAGATATGGCACTAAACAACTTTATTTGCCCGTCTCAGATATTCTGTGCAGTCCTCAATAGCTAATGCTTTACCAGTAACTGCAGTTTCTGCAAAAAGCAGAAATTGAAGAGAAAAAAACCCCATTATTTAAACACCTTGACTGCCACCCACAGGAAAAACTAACCACTTTTCAGAGTGAAGTAAGCAAAGTGGTGGTGGAAACAAAGCTACCATGTCTAGGGAAAGGTCAAAGGATCTCTTCTTCAGTCCTAGTTGAAGCACCTGCTCCAAGACAAAATCAAGAATTCAGGGGAAAGGCAAGGAGGGGAGTATTACTTAGGAGGTGGTTGGAGGGACAGCCTATATATCCTGTGAAACAGATCCATTTTCAGTCGAGTGTTAATAATTCAGTCTCCAAACACAGGGCCATCAAGTGTAGTATTAGAGTCACAGACAGCAGTGGGTAGTTTCAGACTGCAAGAACTGGGGAGTAGGGAAAAAAACACCATGAAATCTTTTACTTTCAGGACTCTCAGGCTTCTCTGCATGGAAGAAAACACAAATCTGACAGCAGAGGTCATGAGCTGTGATGTTTCTTCCCCACATTTCACTGTTTGTCCATGTATCCTTTTCAGATGTATAAGATCACAATAAGCACACAGGATGATTTGGTTGCATAGAGCAGGTTTGCTCTTAGCCTTAGACTGCATGTTAAGATGAACACTTCACCACCAAGTCATCTCATAGTTTACAACAAAAAGAGAATCTCTCACTAGAAGATCTGATGTATAAAACATAGCCACCTATTATTTATTCTAAATATGAGTAGGTCAGGCTGATTTGTCCTGTATTCAGAAAACGTGCTAAAATTCAAAACTCACCTCTGCAGAACTAGGTGCAGAATTGACAGACAAAGCTACAGGAATACAGTAAAAGAAGGCATTAGACATTAAAACCAACTGTTCACATGGGGTAATGAATTGTCAGAGTTACAATAGCTGTATTCTGATGCCCATTTCTGTAAACATTTTGAATATACCCTTTTTGTGTCTTCTCCTCTAGAAACAACTGAGAGCTGAAACTTTAATCTATTCCAAGAAAGGAACTCTGCTTTATGGCTCTTTTTTTTTGATGTGTATATGCAAACATAAGGAATTTCTGACTGAGTGACCTAATCCACAGTCTGTCTCTAATAGACCCCATAAAAGTTATTATTTCTGGAGAACACACACATGGGGTGGCCTGTACACAACTTTCCACACTGTTCTCCCCAAGAGCTAAAGGATACCTTGAATCTATAGCACACTTCCACTTCAAGCAAGACTTTCAGGAGGGTAGATCTGATCCCTTGCTCATCCCTAGACTTGGAGAGCTCCTTCACAGCCTCCACCCTGAAAGCCTCCCCACTGGTCTGCACCCAGCATTTATGATGGGTGTTATAGTACCTAGCCCATCCACAAGTAACTCATTCCATGGAGTCTTTCTTACACATTCACACTCCACTGCATTTCCAAGCAGAGAGCATCAGGATGTCTCACAATCAAAAGAGATTGAGGACCGCCAGTGAATCAGCTTAAATTTGAGTTGATTACTGTAATCCACCAGAGTCTTCTGGAAAATACTTCATGGCAAAGGATGGTTCTCAGTGTTTCCTCGTCCCTCTGTGCACACACACATCAATTGCAGGACATTACAGCTCCTTGGTCAAAGCATCCCTGGGGAAAAACAGTGCAGATGTTCTGCCATCACTGAAAAGTGAGCCCTATATCTACCTCCACAAGCTTTTAGTACATAAGCAGAACCTTTCATCCAATCTGTAATAACCTTTAATATGGAAAATTATCAACTGTATTTTGGAAACCCAAAGAAATTGTGTCCACTGGATCTCTTTTATCCATGTGTTAGTTGACATCTACCCAAATTGTGACAGGTTTGTGGAGCAGGATTTTCTTTCACAGGGGCCTCCTGACTCTTTCCCAAAATACTGTGATTTACTCACATGGTTAGCAATTTTAATACATCTTCTACCATCTGAAAGATTTCAGACTAAATCATCTGTAGTTTGCATGATTGCCTTTAGAACCTTCGTAGGAATGGCTTTCAGACATCAACCAGAATTTCTGCACAATTTCACTTTTGGGTTGCTTCAGAACTCATGGAGTCAAACTTACCTCCTCTTGGTTCCCTATTAACTATTAGACGTATTTGACACAATACTTCCTGTGTATTTATTTCAGGTTTTTATAGGTCTTCTACTTGCTACAAAGAATTTACAAGGTGAGGGAGTCTCCCCAGCATCTTGTAAATACTGTAAAAATGAAAGCAATATTTCACTGAACTTCTCCACAATAGTCTTATCAGTCATGAGTTCCTCCTTTTACACCACTTGTCATCAAACAGTCCCACCAATTCCCTAGGTGGTTGATTTTGATGTATTTTAATAACCTTTCATTATCAATTTGAGCATCATTTGCAAGATGCTCTTCAAATACTTCTTTAGCTCCTTTAATTTCCTGCTTCTCTTTGGCCTGCTACGTAGTACGGATTTTTCTGTTCTCTTCATTTGAAAAAGCATTCCAACGTTTAAATTACAGCATCTCCCGTACTATAACATCCTTAACTCTTTTATTGAGCAATGTAGTGGTTTTATCTGGAAAGTTTTGCTTTCTTATTTTTTTTATTTACTTTCACCTACTCTTCTTATGCAGTATTTTTTTAACTCCAGTTTTCTTCCTCTTTAGATTGATCCCTTCAGCTTTTTACTTTGTCTTGGTTTTATTAACTTCCTCATTTTATATATTTCTCTTTTTTACAATTGCATATATGCATGCTGGAGTTGTTTAAACTATTCTTTCCCATTATAATGTAAAACCTAGTTGAACTGCATCTGATATTATAGTGACTTTCCAGGAAGGGAAGGCAAGCAAAGGGAAGGAAAAAAAAAATTATTTTTTAAGAGAGTGATGAGACATTGGAAAAAGTTGCCTAGGGAAGTTGTTATCTCCCCTGGAAGTGATCAAAGCCAGGTTGGATGGGCCTTTGAGAAACTTGGTCTAGTGGGAGATGTCCCTGCCCAAGCAGGGGTTGGAACTAAATGATCTTTAAGGCTCCTTCCAACCCAAACTATGCTATGATTCTATGAAAGTCAAGGCAAGGCAAAGCAAGGCACCTGTGCTGTATTCTTTCGTGCTCATGCCTTGTGAATATGCTTATCTCCACAATTTTTGTGCAGCTCATCAAGCTCAATGGATATAAACATGTACATAGAGGTTTCACTGAATGAGAATTATGGGGCACAAAGCAAGAGTGTTCCTCTTCCATTTGTAACCAATCATCATTTTTGTGTAACTCAGGCATCCAGTCAAGGGACACAAAAACACCATCTGATTTAGACAAACTGTGCCATACCACATGTAATATATGGTCAATTTTAAAAATTCACAAGCAGTTCAAATACTTAAAAATCTTCACACTACCCCATTAATCATTATAAATAACTAGTAAATGTATAAAGACAGAGCTGAATTTATAATAGTGATTATTCATATAAATAATTCATACAATTCGAATGGTAATGCATGCTTGACTCCATGGCAGCATATCTGGTAGTCTCTCTAAGAGTCAATCATACTATTCCTATTGCTTTCTCTTTCTAGTGGAAAAATAGGTGGAAAAGGGAATAGGCTGACACATAACAGGGTCTGTGCGTTTCCCAAATACATCCATTTCTGGTATCTGCGTAGGTGCCATGCAGGCATATCTGACACTGCTCAGCTGTATGTATTAGAATAATTTCTTTTCTAGGATTTGATCTTTTAAGTGTAAGTATATTTACCACAAAAATAATGGGGGTGACAGCAACAGAGAGAAAGAAAGAGGGGAAAGACAAAGAGAAGGAGAAAGAGAAAGAGAAAGAGAAAGAAGAAGAGGAAGAGGAAGAGGAAGAGAGAAAGAAAAAATGTTTGCTTTAAAAAGAAACTTTTTTTATTTAAGAAAAATGGTATCCCAGGCAAAAATTCACCAAATATGTCAGTAAATAAGAAACTTACTTTAAGGAAAAAAAAGTCTGAGGAAGAATGGATTTTGATATATGACACAGCTCAAAAGTCCTGTTTCCATCTGGCTTTAAAATTTGTATTGTTTTAGTCCAGCTGGATATTATGGAGAATTAGGATATATAGACAATTTTAACAGGTTCAATTTGGATGTAAGGACAATGGAAGCTGCCAGATGACTCCCAGAAGCCACCTGAATAATCCCTATCTATTCAGAGTGTTTTATTAGCTGTCACAGTGATAGATAATATTACATGGCTTAAGAGAAGTTTCACCTGACTCTTGCCTTTTGACTTTGTCAAAGAGTGGAAGCAACCAGATGGTGAGTTATGGTGAGTTATCATGACTCAAATTAAGATAAATTACTTTTGAAAATATACTAACTCAAAGCCTGGGATAGTAGAAGATTGGTGGGAGTCAATGGCACAAGTTTGCTGTGCCATCACATGGCAGGCTATGAGCCAGTTCTCAAACAGAAGCCAAATGGCTGCTCAAATGTGTCACGGTACACAATTCCTGAAAAACACTGGATGTTAGTTTAGGAGCACTTAAATACTACTGCTTAAGAGTTTCCAGAGCGCTCAGTTTAAAATTTGTGAAACTGAATTCACATTCATCTACATTCTCCAAACAGATTTGACTCCTGTAACTTTACTAACACTGTTGAAGTCAGTGGCAGAACAGGGAATTGAATCCTGATTACCCAAAGCAGCAGGCATGCTAGTGCTGGATCATCAGTCCACCCACTATTGATATTCATTAATGTCATCATTGCTCACACTGTGATGTGCTTTGCAATACAGATAGGTCCCTTGGTAAAATGGAAATCATGCAGGTGTTCATCAGTCTGAGAACAGGTGGTAGAAGCATGCTTTTAAAATATGATCAAATGTTGTAATTTGGAAATGGGAGACTTACAGTTTCTGAATTCAGCTCAGAATAAAACCAGACTGATAGCTAAAGATGTCCAGCATGTCTAGATTTTTTTTCCTTGTTGTGTTTTGTCATCTTGTTTATGTGCTGTTTTTCCTATCCTTGATGTTTCTTAATTCTTTGATAAATTTGGATCAAAAACCAGTTTCCTTTATGGAATAAAACACATCTTGTCCCTCATCTCTCCATCTCCTTTCTGACAATATCTGACCAAATCCCTAATAGGAATATTAATAGTTTGGACATTTTATAAAAATGTGCATATTTAAAATATTCTTATGTATCCTGATGCCTAAAGATTTTAATGCTGTTGCTCCATGTTTCCAAAGTTTCTCCTTACATTTTACATGTACCAAGGGATAATTTATTCAGATTTATGTCCCATATCTTCCCTAAGAAATAAATACACTGTAATTTTTTTTTCTGGACTTTATGTTAGTTTAGAAGATTAGCAACTTGTATCTACTATTATTTTATTTCAATAGAAATGTGTTCATCTTTCAGGAGAAACAGTGGGATGGCAATCTCAAAATTCTTCTGCATCTCCTTACAGTGGACTTGGCATGTTCAGTAATCACAGAAGTGGCTTTGCAAGACTTTTCCACAACCTTCAGGGAGTATTCCAAATAGGAGGAGACTAGTTAGGAACTTCTGCAGAGTTCCCAAAACTCATTGTCTCTTTGACTCAGTTTCAAACCAAGCAACATGTCAGTAACACCAGTGGTGCTGCTGTTATCCTGTATCAAGGACAGACCTCAGTCCAGTAATTCAGAATTTCAGAGGTCTGACTGGTTTTCAAACACTACTGATCTGGTTCAAATGCTGAACAGTGGCAGACTGCAGATCATAATGTCAATCTCCTGAGGTAGCTAGGGGAAAATTTAATGTGCCGTTAAGAAAAACAGATTTCCCAGTATTGACAAGACTATAATTCTTATTTTGTTGATACTACTATAAATAAAGATTAAATAAAAATCAGAACTAAGGAAAAGAAGGAGGAGGGATGGTGTAGCATTCATTTTGGCAAATTTCACAGAGTCATTACTTTTGTGTTTAGTTCATTTAGTTTTAATAATAGTAAAAGGTCTTAAGTAAACAAGCAAACAAACAAAATGGTTCCTTATAATATTACAACAAGCAATACCCAGTACAGTCATTAGAGAAAATTTGTGTGTTTGACGGCCTCTCTTCAAGGTAGAATCAATTTTTCTTTTTTCTGCCTCTCTGACAATCAGCTTTTCTGCACAACTCCCTTAGGTAATACCAAACTATTTGGTACTGAGGTTTCCCTCAGTCAGCAGTTCTGATTTACTGACCGAATCAGCTTTCTTGGTTTTGGTATGTTTAGCTCCTGTGTTTCAATTATTTCCTCATCATTTTCCTTCCTGTCTAATCCTCTGCCATGCTTTTGATGAAGTGAAGAGGCTTTGGGGGTAGAAAGCCATTGAATCATCTTGCACTGGAAGAACGAATTCTGGATACCTGCCACCAGGGCAAAATGTTACTAGATTTAAATTGTGAGAGCTATATTTAAGAGAGAGAATATTTTTAATTAAGAGACTGTACTTAAACTAAAAGGCTTTATGTATGTTTACAACTTCCTGGCATGGCTGCTGAAGGAGAGGCATTTGTGAACCTGAAGAGACACAATAAATCTGTCCCTCCCTGCCTCCTCTCTCCCATCCACCTCCTGCACCATCCCACAACCCCACCACCCCTTTTTTTTTTTTTTTTTTTTCTCTTCAGAAGTGTGTGACAGAGAAACTGCTGCCCTGGCTGGAGACAAGAGAGGAAGAAGTGACTGAAATAGGTTAGTCTGGTGGGTAGAGCATTAGCAAGGTTTAGCATGCTCTATGAATTCAATTTTATAATTGCCTCTCCATTCGGTTGAGAGGACAACTACACCGAACACAATCAGTCTGTATACTAATAAGGATCAAAAAAGCAGACTGATCACAAACCAGACCTCAAAAATAGATCAAAAAAGCAGATTTATCATAAATCACACCTTAAAATAATGATAGTCACCATTTGATTATCATTACTTGAGTTCAACACTCCCATTAAAATGTTTAAAAAAAGTTGAAATACAGTAGGGCCTAGCAAAACCACTTTGAGTTTGTTAGAAACCAGACTCTTCCCCCTTAAAATAGTTTTGGAAAGCAAAAGGTCACTGCAGTGTGTACTTTATTTCAGATTTTTGATTGTTGATTTTGAAAAAAATAAATCCAGAAAGACTGGGAAAGATGTAGAGCAAAGGGGTGAATTGTACTTTCTAAATAAATTATATGAAAATTAAATCAACTGGTTTCTGTAATTTTCTTTAAATATGGATGACAGAACAAGGATTGCCTCCAATAGTGAACTTTATGTGAAGATTTTTTCAAATCTTCTGAATTGCTGGAGAATTTCCAGACCTGGCTCATATTACAGAAAATTTGAAATATTTGATTTTCTTTGAAGTTTTCACCTGTTCAGCAGCTGGTGCATTTTTCTGTTGGCTCAGATCTCCAAAGTTTCAGCATCTCGTACCACCAAAATTTGTATTGCCTCGCAAATTCACAATATTAGTAAATATCTGTTTCATCTGCCTTCAGAACTAATGAGATATTGTCTGTTAAATTCTTTTCCGAGTCTCTTTCCTATGAATTGGTATTTTTTTTTCATCTCTTACTTCACTTCTTGTTTCATGCTCAAAACCAAATACTTTATGATAATTTACATGCCTCTGTTTCCAGCCTCTACTTTTTCATATCTGGTTTTGCTATGGGTCAGTCCTAAATATTTAGTCATCGGCAAACATACTATACTCAAAATTCATGACTTCTTATGTCTTGAGACTAGATTAAAAATCATATAAATTAAGTGCAATGCATTCTCTCTTTGCCATCTGGCTCTGAGTTTCAGAGATTCTTTTGTAAATTTACAGTTTTAGTAGAACTAATTGATATTCAGACTTAAAAAAAGATGATATTATAATGCTCTTAAATATGCCTCAAAAGGACACCCAGTATTAAGAAACTGCACAATCAGTTTGCAATATTGGCTGCAAACCTAATTTATGTTTTTTGTTTGATAATATTCCTGTGTGCCTATCTCTCTGTGGGCTAATGGCAACTGAGTACACATGCAGGTACATAGATGAAACTCTTCATGATAATGCATTTGTTCTTATGCTGGATAGGATAACAATTTGCTTTAAACTGAAAGTAGAAACTAGGACTACCAGTAAGATTTGCTCAAATATATACCAAATGGTAACTGTAAGCAAATTTTATACAGTAACAAGTCTGTATCTGTGTTAGGAAATTCAGATGCAATTAAATATTCCATGTTTACAATCTGTTCCACGAGGCTGAAATAAACAAAAGTTCCTTCCTCATCCACCCAATTAAGAAATTTACTAGTCCTCATGTTTGACCCTGAAATATTGCCAGAATTTGGACATTAGTCCCCTCCATTAGTTTTATTTTAAGCAGAAATACCATAGTCCTACAGATGTGCATGTTGGTGTTGCTCTTCTTCCCCTGTGTCAAGTGAACTTATTCAAATCTCAGTTTTGTTTTCTACTTTTTACGAAAGAGAAAGCCATGAATATTTTAAGAACCTGTTTATAAAAGATGCTATAAAGAGGTAATGGTAACATCTGTGAAACCAGTGCTTTATTATCTCTATCCCAGTCTCCATTACTATGTTTATTTTGAAACAAATGTTCGCATCCCACCTGTGTGACAGAAAAAGTTATGAGTTACTAATCTTAAGTTGCATGTGCACCTTCCTGTGCTGCCCATGACCCTCTTACTTCTCAGGGTTTGGCTGATGAGGAAATCTGCAAGCCTCTCATAGGAATCCAAATCTAATGAACAGGCTTCCTAGAGGGATGGCCAATGCCCCAAGCCTGTCAGTGTTTAAGAGGCATTTGGACAATATCCTTCATAATGCTTTAGGTTGGGCCCCCCTACTTGGTCTGGCAGTTGGACAGGATGATAAATATAAGTCCCTTCCAGCTGAACTAATCCATTCTAGTCTGGTCTAGTCAAATCTACAAAGTGTGAAAGAAGAAAAATTGTTCTGGTTTCCATGTTCCCTGCAGGATTCAGCACCTGCCTTTTTCTCCCTCTTCTGGAAGTCTCCTCCAAGTTTCCTCGTGGGTACTGGAGGTATCCACTGTGCATTCAGTCCCTTCAGAACATTGACTGCTACTTTTTAAATGTATGGAGATAATATCTTGCTGTACTTATGTACAGCTGTGCTGAAATTGTGAGAGATTTCAGGTTCTGCAACACACAAGGTCCTTCTGCTACTCCTTTGACTCAGTGTCTACCTCTTTCTAAACCTCTCTTGAAAAGAAATTTTGGTACTATATTTTACTTATTATTTTTTTATTCTTTTATTTAATAATAATTTAATATAATAACAGAACATTTTTTGTGCCCCCATTCTTTGCTGGTGTAAATCAAGACAATGTTTTTGATCTGATGAAAACTCCAGCAGTGTGAAAAAAATAAACACTTTAGTCTTTACTTCCAAATTTCAGTTTTGGGCATTTTTCATATAAAAGGCAGTCTACACAAATAAGGGTTGTGGAGCAGGTAAAATGCATGACAATAGATACATTTCAAACCACTGTAGTGCTCTAGACAATGCTAAAACCTCCTTAGAGACATGAATTTCTTGCTCAGAATAGCTTAGTTGTGTTATGTGTTTGATTTTACTGTGTTATATTCCTATACATACAGTCCTAGTACAGATGTTCAAGTGGGGTAAATCAGCATAATATTATTGACTTCAAGTGAGCTCATTCAAATCTCAGGTTTGTTTTGCATTTTTTACCAAAGAGAAACCTGTGAGTATTTTAAGAACTGTGAAACTGGTACTTTCTAGACATATACACCATGCTAATTTTTAAAACATGCTGCTTTCATTTATAATTTCCAAGGCACTTTTTAAACTTCTTTTTTACTGCAGATGATTCAAATCCTTCATTTGGATTGTCTATTCTCAAAGCATCATGATAATGTTAGCTAGGCTAAAATTTTGGTTTATCTGATTTTTGGAAAAATACATAGTAATGCCCTGTTGACTCCCATTCTCCTGAATACTGCCAGCAATTTATTTATGCAGATAAATAATATCTAAACACAGAATGAGCTTACATTTTCCAGTAGGAATTGGGAAAGACACTGGTATGTATGCACGAACCCTTACTGAAATATAAACCACCAATAAATGGCATGATTCATAAATCACTTTTCTCAAAAAAATCCAGTATTCTATTTTCATCCTATATTCTCCTGAAGTTAATAGCAAGTCATAAACCATGAAGCAGAGCAGCTGAGCAGCAATAAGTATTGCAAGCACAGTGTCAAGAAACTGCTGAGTTGAAGTGTGAAGAGTCCAAACTAGAAAAATACTTTCTTCCTTTTTGGTAGACCAGTCACGGTCCAATAACATTGAGACAAAAGTCCTCCCTAACACACTGAAGTTTGTTCTTTTTGTATTGGTCTACCCTTTTGATGCTCCATCCATTCAAGCAACTGCCCCTGAAGTCTGGAAAAGGAACTTAGAATAAAATAGGGCTTGATGATAATTCTAGTATCAGAGCTCTCTCTAGTGGTGACTATGCTACCTCATTGCCTATTATTCAATCTATTCAAATACAAGGAGAATTGAGTACCTCTCAGATGGGATACCAGGAAATTCCTACTTTTCTGATACCCATTAGACTTTAGGCTGATGGAGGTGTGTTAAGATGAGAATACATGAGTATGAAGAGAAGGATAATAGATTCATAGATGAGTTGGGACCTTGGACTTTAGGCAGAGGAGGTAGGGTTACAATCATTCCACCATCATTCCTCCATTCCATAGAGGTTCAGTGTTTCAGCTCTCTACTCTGCTGAAGTCTGCTGTTTCCAACAGTAGCACTAACAAATAAGAAGGTCTGATGGGACCTTAAGTGGTTGAGGTCAAAGGCTGGCCATTTATTTTAATCATATTGATACTTTTACTCTACAACATCCCCATTTGCATTAAAAGGCCAGAAGGGACAGACAGCTTTCTTGTACTGACTCTGCTGGCTGTCAAAGGAGAAGAGGAGTGGATAGGAAGGTTGTAATATAAACTTCAACATAAGTTTTATCAAGGTTGGTTGGTCTGTCAGTATCCCAACACAAGTAACTGAAGCTGTAATTTTTATTTTTCAATCTGTTTCCAAATTACAAGAATCTGCTTTGAAGGAAAAGAGGCTGAGGAGTGTGTCAGATCATGCAGAGCTGCGCTAGAATGTGCTGTGCCTGTGGAGAAAACAGAGAAAGGTGATGAGGTGACTCCACCTGACAATGTAACTTTGACCTCTTCTCTTTAGTGGAGGAGAGGTTTTTGTGTCAGTCAACATAACTGAACACCTCACTGATTCTTTGAAGAATGTCTACAGAACATCCAGAAATAATAGCTTTATTATTTACTTGGAGACTGGAGATGAAAAGGCACAGCAGACCATAGAGGAAGAATCTGTGACTCACTTTAGCAATTCTTAATTTTTTTTTTTTTTTTTTTTTTTTTTTTTTTTTTTTTTTTTTTTTTTTTTGTGGCCCCCTATTGCTTCTATAGTGGCCACAAAAAGCCAGGTCTTTACCAAATATTACTGAAGGGATAGCCCATGATCCATTAATCCTGAAGTTTAGGAACAGCCATGGCATTAAGAACGGTAAAAGTAATACCCCTTTGTAACACAGGCAACTCATTTTGCCTTGCACAGTTAGAAACATTGTAGAAATGGTTGTTAAGATGCACAGAAAGATTTGGAAGCAGACCTACAGACATGCTGATCTCTTACCTGAAATCAGGTGTGATGATCAGTGTACACAGAGTCCATCAGACAGCAGTATGAGACATGAGTTCTGAAAGCTTGTTCTACACTTCTAACTCAAAAAAACCTGAAATAATGAATGATCAGAAGTTGTAGTTAATATTAGTAGTATCTAATATACATTTATATATTTGTTCCTTATTCTATGTGTTCCAGTCCTTTCCTTATTTTATTAAACCTGTTCTAATTTTAGCTTCTGACATTTAAGTCTCTCTTCCTTATTCCCCTTTTATCTTCCCCTGGGGAGGTGGGGGAGAGTAACAGAGGAATTTTGTTCTCTGTGTTTTGGTATGCTTTGAACACTAAACCAAAACACATAAGAACTGTGGTCTGCTTCACTGGGTGGAGGCATTCTAATCACCAGGCAGACCAGGAGAAAAGATACTTTCTGTCTGTTGCATCCTCTAACAACATTGTGAGCTGCACAACACTAGGCCTGAGCTAGTTGAGCTGTTAGTTTGTGGTACTAATCAGCAAGCTGATATCCCACTTTAAAGTCAAGAACTTCTTGCAAGAAGGTAAAGCCTAACATGTGGACACAGCCAGTCTGGTGACTGGAGGCTTTCTAGAGCTGTATTACCACAGGCCAATGTATCTTCCTCCAGGAAAGAGATACAACTGTGTTACACATGGGGCTGTGGGTTTCCCTATGGCTTCCTTGCTTAGAAAAGAGCTTCCTGCTTAAGGCAAGAGCAGTTCTTTTTTTCCCCAGGAGGACATATTGACTCTTTATGTAGTAGCAGGCATCCTTTAGCTTACTTTACCATTCAGTGTCCTTAGGTCTAACAAGCAGTTTGATCTGTTATCTTGCCTTTGGTCTACTTATCCAAAGCCTTATTATGGGTCACTTTCAACACCATGCTTTTGGATAGAAATAGGGACTGCAAACTTTCTCTCTGCTTCAGCTTTTTCCCAAAACTGTTCAGGATACTGCTAGCAACACCATAAACAACAAATCTGTATAATCTGTCCTCTCACAGTTTTTCAAAAAGTGCTCACTAGCACTGGGGACTGGTCTTACTTTAAACTTTGCTGTCTCATATATTTATTTCTGAATAACATTACAGACTTTAGACTCCTCAAACAAGAGATTTTCTGTGTGTGAGCCATGCATTATACCTTCAAGTATAAGCCCCCAACATAAGAAAAACATGGACCTGGTCGAGTGAGTCCATAGGAGGGACACAAAGATGATCAGAGGGCTGGAGCACCTCTTCTATGAAGACAGACTGAGGTAGTTGGGGCTGTTTATCCTAGAGAGCAGAAGGCTCTGTGGAGACCTTATAGCAGCCTTCCAGTACATGCAGGAGGCCTACAGAAAAGCTGGGGAGGGATTTTTACAAGGACATGTAGCAATAAGAAGAGGGCTAAGAATTTTAAGCTGAAGACATTAGGAAGGAATTCTTTATTGTGAGGGTGGTGAGGCACTGGAACAGTTTCCCCCATAGAAGCTGTGGATGTCCCATCCTTGGAAGTGTTCAAGGCCAGGCTGATGGGGCTTTGAGCAACCTGGTCTAGTGGGAGGTGTCCCTGCAAGCTGAAACGTTCTGATTTTATGATTTTATTATTCTGTGTCCCAAAGGCTTTAATGAGTTGTAGCTAAGGCTTCTCCCTTCTCCCAGTATACCAGGCAGATAGTTATTCAGGTAGGTAGTGTAGGGGGGGTGGAAGGGTAGTAGATTTTTTCCTTCAGGTCACTGCTATAAATATCCTTTTCTGCAGGTTCTCTGTATAAAAACAGCCATGAGAATTATTTGGCACAGAATACACTATGAGGAATGAAGTGAATAGTTTCACTCAAAAAATCTAAAGCATTACAAAAACAGTTGTCATTGTCAAATTCCAGTCTCTGTGCAGCAGCACTAAGTTTTCTATCACAAGCTGTATTATCCTGGCTTATATTTATGGCCACTGAACAGGCTTTTAATGCCAGCTTTAAAAGATGTACTGCCATCAGCTGAAAAGTTATGAAGCTCTTCTTTCCATCTGTTTTTTGGCGCTTTTTTTGAGATCAGTTTAGGGTGGTCACTCATCAATAAATTGAGTCTCTAAATCAATCTTATTTCTTCCTTTTTAAAGATCCCTTCCACTCCTCTTCTTAAGCAGTGACACCAACTATTTCAATATAGGAATTCTAAATCATTTGATTCATATGGGTATTAGAAAATCCCTAGAAATTTAACAGTACTTGGATCTTAATTACCAAGAAAGTCATTGAGTGAAGTAGATTGGAATATAGTATGCTTTTATATAGCCCCTTTCACACAAAGGGCACAGCAGCAGTGAGAAGTTGAGGATGAACTGAACAATGTCTGATAATAAAGCTGCATCACTCCACTAATTTGAAGGGTCCTAAGAGGGATACACTTTTTGTCAAGGTGGCTTTATACCAGGATTCTGCAGTCTAGAAGACAGGTTTCTGTCAGGCAATATTTCATTTTGCAAGTCTCGTTACTAGCATTTTTCATGCTTGGCAAGGTAAGAAGTGACATGCTGAGTCAAAGCTGTTCTGTCTACGGCTAACTGTACATTCAGACTGACATAACAGCCTTAAAGAAATACAGAGTTATTATAATTAATAAGCACTTCTATCTGACAGGGAAATCAAATATATACATTGGGAGATTTCACTTGGCATTGGCCAACAGATATACAAAGAACATGCTTTTTATGTAAGTTTAAATTCTGTATGTTAATGAAGAAATTCTAAGTAAAATTTCCTTACTTATATTTAATGAAATAAATATATACTAGGGGATTGTTTGCTTATTTGTTTGTTTTGTTTTTACACATATATATATATAGTTTCCATAACTGATACGAAAAAGCAGTAGTTGAGTCAAATTTTATTCAGTGAAAATTTTGTTTTGATAGGTTGGAACAATCAGCTATCTAAGCAGCACTCTTAATTTTAAGACTTGTTAAGCTTCTTTGCCTGTGTCTATACAGAGGCCATTTCCCCCTTTCAGGTTTTGCCACATTGATCATCACCCTCATGCACCATGCTTTGGTGTGATGTCCTCAATAGATTCAAAGCTCAGAGATATATTCTTCATATTAAGTGTCTCTAGATAGTACAAACAACACACCAGGTTTTCAAAAGAGCTTAATTTTGAATAATTTTAACTAGTTTTGACTAATTTTAAATAGTCCTACTTTAGCCATGTATAACTGGAAGGGATGTGCTCCAGCCTTTCTAGTGTTATGTGCTAAATGTTCTTTAGAGGCTGGATACAGAAATGCAAAGACAAAGACAGAAGTTGAAGAGGAATTATTTGCTCTGCTTAATGTGATATGTAAGCCAAAAAAATTGAACCACCAAGAACTTACATAATAAACAGTTCTAAGTCCTTTAAAAATCAGATCTCAAGTAATGTAAAATGCTTTGGAAAATCTGCCTATATATTACATGCAGTTGTTTATTTTGTTACTCACTACATCAGAATTGCTATTATAGTCTTTGTTAGCATAAATGTCTGCACAAATCCCTAAACATAACTTCTGTTTCATCTTGTTTGCTCTTTTCCTTTGCTATTACGTTTTTTTCTTCATGAATGCACCGGTTAATTATTCCATCCTCAAATGGCTTCTTCACAGCATGTTAAAAAAAAAGTAAAAATCTCTCTCTACCAGTTCCCAATTCTTATTTTCATTAGTTGCTTCTGCACAGTCGTTTTCCTTTTTCTTCTTCCATGCAAATATATTATGTTTTACTCAATACAAGTAACTTGTATGTCATGTTTATTTTGTCCCTCTCCAGCCCACTTACTGTGAGCATGGTGGATCACAAATTTACAACAGCAGATCAGGAGGCTAGATATATTTGTGACCCCAAAAGACACAGAAAATATAACATATAACTTACACAGATTCATACTACTTTTACACACATGAACATTGATTATTACATAATTGTTAGTTAAGGACTCAGTCCTGCCTCATGCTGAGTCCCAAGTCTTGTAAAGCATTTGGGTAAACAGGGTAGCTGACAGGGGAGCAATCAAATGCTCAGGCACAGCTAAAACCTTGCTATTTAAATAATTTGTAATCTTGACAGAAACATTTATCTTTGTTTCTTTCAGTATCCTTGTATGCATTACATCAGGACTTGAAGGTCCAATAGATACAGGAGTTCTATTCTTCACAATCCTGTGTAAAGCACTGCAATGTGAAACTGTTCCACAAAGTGATGCAGTTTGGCAGGAAGAATGGGAGGGAGTGAAGTAGCTCAGACAGATGGTATGACATTCAATATCACAGACTTGAGCAGGAGAAGGATGGCTCTCCTTTTATAGTTGTTACCCTAAAAACAGATACTTTTTTTTTTCCTTTTTCCCTCCAAACAGGAGTTTCACTGTGGTTGTCTTACATAGTACATAATACAAAAATGGATGAGAAAACAAAGGCAGTGTTTTCCTGAATTCAGAAAAATAAAAAGAAAATTTTTCATTCATTTAACTAAAGCTGAGGTCTTTCCTTACTTTGTGAGGCATTTTCCACTATAAGACAATATAATTACAGCAGATCTTAGTAAAATAATATCACATGATCATGCAGTATAAATAAATGGAAAATAAGGATGAGACCCATATGGATGGTATGTTAAGTGATCATTATACATATATATATAATATATGGACTTAAAATAAGCCATTCCTGATTTGTAACAGGTGGTAGAGAGAGATTAACATGATTTTTGAATAGTAGTATCAACCGTGAACAAAATGCTGTTGAATATTTTGTTCAGTTTCTGCATAATTCATTTTTAAGTGTTCCATCATTATAAGTTTGGTTAATATTCCCCAAAATATTGCACATTGGAAAAAAAAGAGATGGTTATGGTAATATATTATAATAAACAACTAATATCTATAGAAGCATATGAAAATGAATGTACTCCTATTAAAACAAAATTTAAAAACCCAAAAAAAATTAATAAAAAGCAGAGTATAAAAATATGAAAAAATCATAATTGATAGATTTTTATAAATTCTTATATTTTTATGTATTAGTATGTTGATTATGATATGTGGTCTTTAAGTCAAGACAATAAAAATATCTGGTATATGCTGCAATTCAGCTGTAAGTCTCTGCAAACTTGATATTAGTCTCCAATATTTTGGCATGATGGTGCAAAATGGAGACAAATATTCTCTGATCTTCATGAGGTGACTGATACTTTATAAGAGGTCTAAAGAACGAATGCCATTACTCAGAGACATGCTGTGCAGAAGAGGGAAAAAAGACAAAGTAAAGGGTAGCAGAGTGACATCAGTTTTCATAGAACTTCTATGATAAGAATGTTTTCCCCTGCATCCTGAGAAAATGCTCTAAAAATGTGTGATTAAAAAAAATAAACTCATTTCTTGGTCTGACCTACAGTCAGAAAGTGCTCCATCCAACAGAAACTCTGGACATTTATCTAAGGAATAAAGTTGAAGCTATAAGGAAGAAATTCTGAAGGTATTTTTTTTTTATTTCTAAGCATGTTCATTAGATATTTTATCTGTGGGGCAACGTCTCACTTGGTAACAATTGATCAGGCAATAGGGAGCCTCTACAGACATTTGCAGTCAGTGACTACACTTAATCAGTCTGATCTTGTCCGAGCCAAATATCTTCCATTCTCTGAAACCTTAGTTCTTCAAGTAGAATTTCCAGGTCTTTCAGCTGGACCCTCTCTTTTGTTCTGCACTGGGATGGGATGTTTTCTCCCCTTCCACTTTGCTTCTCTTTGTCTGTGTTGCTGTTTGTCTCCATGACAGGCCATACCTGCTGCTAATTTCTCAATTACTGCTGCATCAGGGTCCTTCTGCCATCCTTTGTTGCTTTTCTTTTTTCTCTTACTCAACTTTCAGTTGTTCCAAACAACGACTCTGTAGCTGATAAACACTTCTTGGAGCTAGGGAAGACAATTATACCCATATTTCTTTTGAAAGTTTAGGCATTTTGTAGTAACTTGAAACTCAGTGCTACCCTTGATGAATACTGGCTTCCTTTCCCTTAATCAGTTCTCTCTGTAATTATTTCTATGCTTAATCAGTTGTCTGATTACTATTCACTCTCTACCAATTATGATTGTTCCCATTATCTGACATTGACTGTCAGCCCCACCTTGCTCATACTAGGAGCTTTCAATCTCCATTTTTTTGACAGCCACATACTGCTAAAGGTGGTATCAACCTGAATACCTCACACAAAGAGCCAGGATGGATTTGGACAGAGGGAGGGAGACTGCTGGACCACTTCTACTAAGAACGTCATCACCTGTGTTCTTCTTCTGCTGGGTGCAAAGGCCTGCAGAAATAAGGCAAGAAAGACAAATTCCCCTTTAAAAAGCACCTTTTCGTGCCTGTTGTGGTAAAACTTTGACCCACTTCTACTGACCATGAATAGTTTACATCCCAGAATTTTCTGGGATCAGAATTTTCTAGATCAGCCCTATCCATACTGCTTTATCTGCTTTACCCACCAGAGATAATCAGTCAGTGAGAACCTAAAATTATGGGCACTTGTCCTTACCAGCATCTCCCCACACCCAATACCATTGTATCACATAATCTTCTGTAATGGATTTCCTTTTGCACATTTCTTTCACCAGATTGAAATGGTCACACCCTAGCATGTGCAGTGTTCATGTTGCTGGTGGTAGCTAGTGAGACCTTTTATCAAAGCACAGATGTTTTGTGGTCAATATTTGAAATTTCCTTCCCTTTTTGCTGTCATTCTGAAATATCACTTGTATACAAATTGTTATTTTTTCTCAGAGAAGAAACTGGAGGTTTTCAGAAACTCAGTGGAGAGCTAAAGAGTGCTTAAAACAAACGAAAATGAGGAGTTTATTTTTTGACTGAACTGGCCTAGAACCATCTACTCATGTAGGAGCTGGTCTGAAGAATTCTTCATCTGGGCAATCTGCAGCTGGTTAACTACACCCTTTCTTTAGCATTTCAATTAATATGGAACTGAAAATGTGACTGTAGCTAATACCTGCATAGTCCAATCTAAAAATAATCAGGCAGACCGAGACTGTAAATTATATGTGCATTTTATAATGTTATTCACGAGCAGAGTAAAATGCTATGTTTTATTAGTATTACTATTTATTAGTATTATTTTGAATATTAACAAAATACCAATTAGGCTAAGATAATCAAGAACTGGTAATTCTAGATCTTTGACATGACCCCATTAAAAATTGCCTTACATTCCTTTGCAGCTATGCCCTTTCCTATTTTCAGTGCAGATGGATACCTGTTTTGCAGAAAATAGATGCTCAACAGTTCAAGACTGAACCTTCTACAATGCCTCGCTCTGTTAAAAAAATCACTGTTTGCTTCTAAGCATAGCCTCTACCTGCAGTTTAATTTCCTTTAAGAATGTTCATAGTATGAGTGTGAAAACCATTTTGGAAAAAAATGTTGAGTTGTTCCAAGAGAGCTGACAACGTGGTGGTGGGAAATACATGGTTAGAAGCTGAAGTGATCTGCCAGGCTTCATAGGTCTGGGTTTCACAGGCAACCATTCCCTCTTCACACAGCATTTTCCCATTTTTTATTCCTTTTTTTCCCCCCTTTAAGATCAAACCAATTATCTCTCAAAGCAGTGACAATCTCTAGCCTTTTCTGAAAAATGGACAGATGCATTTTTTAGGTTTTGGAAACTTACCCACTCCACAAAGATACCAATACCACGGGAAGAAAGGGAAAAAAAAATAAAAAAAAATATGTATCTTAAAAAAAAATACCTTAAGTTCAGTTGGCAAAGTAGAATCCAGAGATGGAGAGAATTCTCATACTTAGACATTTAGGCTGGTTTTTTCCTTCCCCTCTCTACTGTGCACATACTTATGTTTCTAAATGCATACTTGGAGATTCCAATAAAATAACTTGAGTTAAGAGATAACAATTAATTTCTGATGACAGACACACCTTCGCCATGGAATTTCAAAATTAGGCCAAATTTATTAGAGACCAAAATGTTGACTTGCAGATTTTCAGTAGTACAGAAAGCTAAACTGCTTCCTAAGACTCTTGTATGGATTAACAGCTAATGTTTGCAATGAAATCAGAAAATTGCACAATAATAATATTATCAGAATACAGGAAATTAGCCACACTTTTAAAAATTATTGTCATTATTATCAACAGAAGCTATGCATCAAGTACTCTTCACATTTCATTGAACACATAGACCATTCAGTTCACTTGTCTTTAACATACTGGGACAGTGGACAAAGTGAAGCATTCCAGCATTGACATAACTTGTCATAATAGAGTGCTTCAAAAGAAGCTCAAAATATTTCTAAACAATTAATCATCCTTCCTTATTCATGCAGCAACCATCCAATCAAAGAAAAAATGCGACACATGAACAAAAGCAGGCAGAAACTGAGGAGGTAAAGGTTGTGCAGCATGGATCACTGGTTGCTCAAATTATTTTCAGGTAGTTTTCGAGATCTCCAGGTTACAGAACACAACCCATTTTTGATTCTAGCAGAACAAGTTCACAGCATGATCTGCTACACTAAAAAAAAAACAAACCCAAAACACTCAAAGTGATTTGGTTGCTCATTTTGTAGAGGATATTTCTTGAGCATATAGCAATTTTCTCCCTCATTCCTCCAGAAAAAAAACCCAAAAACCAACCAACCAACCAAACAAAAACCTCAGAGATACAGCACCTGAAAATTAGATCTGGGATTAAATGGGGAACTCTGCTTTACTTTTGAATTCTTTACTTTCTGATAGTATAATTCCCTTACTTTTTGTCATCCCCTTGCTTCTGTTCCTTTTGTTTGTCTTGCTTTTGTCCTTCATATATAATCTTATGCCACCTCACAGCTTCACGTTTTATAACTTGTTCCTCTTTATGAAAGTGTTAGATTTGTAAGAGAAATTGTAACACTGAAACCTTAACTTGGATGTTCTTCCTTACATTTTTTTTGTTTCTGTTCCCTGACAGAGGGTATGAAATCCAGAATACAAAATAAGGAGAATAGAAAAGAAACACACCTGATATAGCAAAAACAAAGGACAAGGAAATGCATGTCCTTCACAAATCTGACACTACTAGGAGAAGAAAAATACAGTAATAAACAACATGAAATACAGAACGAATGAGTGCTCTCCTAATCTTTGCAGAATATTGTCAGGCAGCGAGGGATATTTTTGGACTTCACATGGACAATTATTTCTCCATATTTGATATATAATTTCTGAGTACCAGCTCAGAGCACGAAGCATGAGTACATCCTAATAGAGTTAGGACCTTGTTAGCTGATGGATTGCTCTGGCCCTGTAGTCCATCACTGGAGTAAAAATAGCTTAAATCTTGCTTTTGTCCATTGGAGTTGAACTTTCTATGACTGATAGATAGCATGGGCTCTTTTGGCATTTGGAATTTACTTGTCAGTTCAAGATAGCTTAAGTGTGGTGAGCATGGTTCAAGTTCTATTAGTAGTATTAGAGCTATTAGTGTAGCTGATTATTATTTTTTTTCAACTGATTTGTAGCTGCAGGTGCCTTCTTAAGATAGCTATTAAGCATAATGCATGGTGTTGCTACATTTTTTAAACCAGTGGCAGGTTGTCACAGCAATGGATGTGCTGGCTGTCACCCAAGTAAATGATCAAGAAAATGAAGAGTAATATTATTAGTAGCTGGTTAAAACCTTTGTGATCCTGCAAAGATTTTTATCCTGTAGAGTCACTTCTGTTTCAAATTAAAGACTGAATCCTCCTTACCTTTTCATGCTTCAGGAAGAAATAAATTCATAGTAACTTCAAGTATATATTTTCAAACTTTAGGTCAGAAATATACAAGAAAAGTGCCACTTCTTTGTAAGCAGGTTCTTATATAATGGCTCTTGTTTGGGGTGCTAAAAATCTGGGACAACTGGCAAGTGCAGGATGGTGTCCAAGGTATATTGGAATTGTAGTTCCCAATACCTTTGTGTGCAAGAAGGATTTACCTGCAGATTGATCCCTGCAACCCAGATACAGAGAAGTCTTTTTATACTGCAAAGCACTTGCATTCTTTTTAAAGCACAAGCTTAAATTCTATATTTTTAAAGACATTCTTGAAATTCCGATGTACTTTAACTGTGAGTTTGATATTTAGCACATATAACTAGATTAGTGCTGAACTGGAATACTGTGGGGTTTTAAGTCCTTTGCTGTTTCCCAAGAAAAGGCAATAAGCACAGAGAGAAAGTTTTGAAACAGAAAGAAGAAGATAAAATCCAGGCAGAATAAAGATGGGCAAGCAGTGGCTACTGAGCATCAACAAAATAAACTGAGAGCCTTTTTTGAGAGGTGAGTGTTTTTAAAGGTCAGCTTTACAGCTAATTCTCCAGAAACTATGATTATCATAAGGGCTAGGTTAAACAGCTTTTTTTTGTAAGCTCTAAATTTGTCACAGAAAGAACACATACAGACTACACTTAGTGGGTTAACCTTTCTGGATTTTGACTTTGTTTCACATATCTATGAAGATTATCACATAAAATTATTGTATTCTAATACTTAAGGTTCTTGAACATTTCCTGCTCATTGACAGCTGCAATAATTTTCTGCAGATGAAGCAGGTTAAGTAATGAACTGTAATACTTTTATCTTGTGTTAAGTGTGGTATTCACAGTGGAAACCTTTCATTTCGTATATTTATTTTGCAGCTGGACTGTCCCAGTCCATGAACAGCAGGCTTCTCAAAGAGGAAGAGTTTTGCAGGTAGGATGCATGCTATCAGGTTCTATGTTCTGCCCACTTTGGTTTTTAATAAGGTTATCTATAGGTAGCCTTTTGACTCATTTTAGTAATGAATCAAAACATCTCTGGAGTCTGGATGATCATGCCATAGTAACGAATAGTGAGGGATAGCATTACAAAACATTCTGCTTAATTTCACCCATATTAAGTCAAGCTCCCCCTGTGTTTCTCTCCTGGCCAGTGACTCTTTTTTTATCTACAGGATAGATTCAGCACTACCTCACTGCACAGGACTCAATGCCCTGAGTGCAGATCTCCTCCTGCCATGTTGCCTTAACCCAAGCCGGTTCTACTCTTCCCTGGTCCCTCTCTGTGACAGTCATGACACCAGGACAACCCTCTTAGTGTTGTTCTACAAAGGGGTGTATGTTTCCATAGGATGTGTGTCACAGCACAAAGACTGCAAATTCTGCATAATTGCAAATTACCCTCTCACAGAACTGCCCCCACATCTTTTCTCAGAAAGGAGTGGTCTCTTTTTTGGGTGACATGTACTATTCTAGGCTCTTTATGCTACACCTCTCATGATTAAATATAGAGTGTGCATGTGAACAATGAGTGATGATAAATGTAAGTTTCTGAAGAATCTATCTAAGCCTTGCAGTGAAAAGTGCTACACGTAGTACTGCATGAGTGAAAGAACCTAAACTATGGATAACAGGAGAACTGAATTTTAATTTGTATGTAAAATGAAAATTGAGGTTAAAACAAAAAAGTCACACTGCTTTGAACTAAAATGGATATGCACTTTTTTCCCCTTCAGATATAGCTGCAGTGGCATGGGTACTATATTTGAATAATAAAAGTAACTGGAGCATAAAATTAGTAATTTTCTACTGACCTCCATATTCATTTAAAATTATTTTTCCTTGCAGACAGGTAAAGCTTTGTGTCAATTCTTATTTTCCTTAAGCTCTAGACATTATTCCTGTCTGACATAACAAAAAGTGAACAAGATCACAGTAACAGCCCAAAGAATCTCTAACACCCTGTTAAGAATAAGTTCAGGATTCAGGTGGAGGCTGCATGTGCACACAAGTGTAAATTTTTACAGCACAGCTCTCACATAGAAAATAAATTATTAAAACCCAGTTGTATATAACTGTAGAAATTAAGTCCATTTTTAGACTTCCTAACATCTACCATAAACCATATATATTTTCTGGGTTGTAAAGTTTTCTGCTTCAGCCATCAGAAACTCCTTATATAAGATCCAGCTACTAACCACATAACTCATTTACTGAAAAAAAAATCAGCATATGATTACATATAACATCTGTAAATGCTTTTTCTTCTGTGTTCAATTGTACTCATTTTTTCTCTGTAGACTAGAAATTATCTGACTGTGTGACATTCTACAACGTTTAAGTCAGTGGCCTCTAATTTCCAAATGTTTCTACCCAATATATGTGCAGGAGTGTCATTTGTTATGGTATATGAAAACCAGATCCATACAAAGGATAATGCATTGTATGTTTATTTTTGACATTTGCTTTTTTAAATGTCCCCTAAAATGTCCCAACCAAAGGTTGATTCAACATGGACTTCAATCAAGGCAAAAAAAAATCAAAACAAAGACCATGAGAAAGATGAAAGACAAAATCATTAAACAGTATTATTTACTGATGCCCTCTGTTAGTTCCTTATTCTTTAGATTAGCACTCCTGTAGGTTTAATTATAGTCTGCACAGTCAATATAAACATTTGAGATTTTAAAAAGTAAAATTAAAAAAAGGAAATAAATAAAAAAAAATACTTTAAAAAATAAAGAAAATGTTATTATGATTCACTCATGGAGCTTTTATTGTAAATATATAATGTCATCTCAGCATCAAATGTTAGAATTGTCAAGAGATAACAAATCAATTAATTAGATTCCACTGTCTTATCCCATTCTTGTTACAAAGACAAAATTTTATCCATGCCAATTTGGGTAGGTGCATTTTCTAATCAACATGAAACTAGGGATTCTTAAATACAGATCCAAATTTATCAGCAATCAAGTTGTTCTGACAGTGGAATCATGGGACTGCTAATGTTAGTTCAGCCAAATCATTCTAATTAAAATTCAGACATTTAAAGAAGTCACTTAATAATCAAAGCCTGTCAGTTCATTTCCAAAACACCTTGCTCCAGTGATAGTTATATCCAGGGTTTATAACTTGGACAACCCACAAGACTATCTCACATTACAGTGAGAATGTGATATGCATGTAATGATTCTGATGATAACCTAATTTCTCTGGACTAGCACGAGCCATTTAAGATGTTAATGCCATTTCCCTCAACAGTTCAAAAAGTGGTAAAATCCCTCTTTTGCAAGTCAATTCAGAGATTATTTTTTCATTTTCCTTCAGGAGATATCAATTTTCTTGACCATAAAATCTAGGATTTTTTAAATGAACTCTTGGAGACATTCACCAGTATGTTTTGATAATCTGCAAGAGATAAAATTAAATTAAACCATATAAAAGCAGCTGTATGCACACTGGTACAGCTCTGCAACAGAAATAAGAACTGTCAGAGAGACCTGATAATCAGAAACCACTTATGCAACTGATAATGAGATTTTTGGACCTTACACTGCTTTAAAAGATTCATTATACTCAGAATTTTTAGTTTATCAGGACTCAGATATTTTAATATAAACATAGGTGAGTTAAGCCCCTGTTAGAACTAGGTTATGTACTTCATGTTGATCCAACCTATTTTCAGTCTGAGAGATGGATCAAAATTCTGTCAGTGGCTTGAAGTAATGGGTAAGAAATCTCCCACTGAACTGGAGTAGATTTTTACGTTAGGTTTTTCGATTTAGATTCCTACTACTTCACTAGTAATTTTATAATTATTTTATCTAGTAATTTGGGTAGATGAATCTTTAGTTTTACATCTTCATTGTGTGTTAATTCTCAGTCATAGTCAGACAAGAGTTTCCACTGAAGGTTTATTAGCTAGCTCTTGTCACTGTACTTCTGTCAATGAACTATAGAAACATTTCCAATAAAATGCTTAGGCCTAAACACTGTCTTTAATAATCTGCTTATTCTGTGTTTAATTTTCTCTTTTAGAATTGAGGGCTTTTTAGATCAAGCAGTTCATCTATATTTTTACATACGCCTTTAATTCTGACAAAGTCAGTTAATAAAAACAATCTTTCATTCAAAACTTGTTGTTTTTTATTGTAGCAGACTGTCCAAAATTTTTCAGTTATTAATGTGATGGCCTTGCATAAATGCAACAATGTATCAGAAAGGTGGACAGGATCAAAGAAAGGTGAGGTAAGCTTCAAAATTAATAGTAACTCTACACATTGGTTTTGAGTGGGTTATAGTTAATTTTCTTCATAGTAGCTGGTATGAGGATATTTGTAGTATCTGTGCTATAAACAGCTATAAAATAGCACTGGATACAGAGAATGCAGTGAATTCTGCATTCATCAATAATGCAGAAATGGTTTTGCTGAGCTGTGATTATACATAGACAACATTTTTTTCTCACACCATCCCACCAGTGAGTAAAGTAGGAGAAGTTGGGAGGGGACAGTAGCTGGGACAACTGACCCTGACTGACCAATGAGATATTCCATACCATATGAGGCCATGCTCAACTTAGAAGGAATGGGCGATCATTTAGAGTGATGGTGTTTGTCTTCCCAAGTAATCATTTACATGTGGTGGAGCCCTTCTGTCCTCAGGATGGCTGGACACTTACCTGCCTGCCCATGGGAAGTAATGAATGAATTCCATTTTTTTTTTTTTTTTTTTTTGCTTTAATTGAGCATGTATCTTTTACCTATTAAACTGTCTTTATCTGAACCCATGAGATGAGTTTTCTCACTTTTACTCTTCCAATTCTCTCCCCCATTCTCTCCCAACACGGAGAAGTAAGCAAGCAGCCGTGAGAAGCACAACATGCTTAAATGATTTAACATATAAAACAGTCTGAAGAACTATGTTTTCATTTTGCTGAGCATAATTTATAGCTTTCAGATGACATCTAAATTTTGAAATTTCAGAATTACAAAATTAACAATGAATCTGAGAAACCTTTGAATTTGAGAAACTCATGCATCTCTTGTCACAAACAGAAAATCGATCAAATAGAAATGTTTAAGAATTTGCATATGTTTCCAATTGACCCAGAGATTTTCACAGAGATATTTATGGAAGGCTGGGCCTTGTAGCTGCATTATTTCAAAAACAGAATCCTTAATCTGTAAATAACTGGAAATGGAATTCTCCTGGATGAAAACTCTGCTGAAAAAAATTTCTAGAGCAATACATAGTTATGGAACACTAAAAAATAGTAGTAGTAATTGCAATAGATTCAGTAAGAAACCTAGCAATATGGTATCCAGTTAATGAACCTTGTAGACTATTTCAGAGGATGTTTTTCCACATTCTTAGAAAATAGACATATGCAGCAAGATCAGGGCAAAAAACTAAAATGAATTAACCCAGGATGAAGACTGAGGACTACAACACCTTTTTGTGCTGTATGCAAAACCATCTTACAAGGCAGAAAATGGTTATTGCCCAATCTCCTCCTGGATATTTACAGCATGTGAATGGAGGCAGCACACTGTCCCATGCTTGGTACCCACTCCCCCTAGGAAGAATGAGAAGCTTATTTTCCTCCAGTCACTAGACAACAGCACCAGAAACTGAACAACTTCATGTGATCCTTCACTGCCTAAGATAGCAAACACTACATTGTAGGAAATTATTTCCAGAAATAGGGAAATAAAAAAAGTGCAAGGTGAACAATAAGACAAGCATTATATTGTGTTGCAAGTGCAATATTGGTATGAGATCCCCCCCCCCCCATTCCAGCTCCTCAGTGTGCATATTCTTGTTGTGTGTTGCAGTGAGCTTATCTGCTTGACTGAACGTTGAACTGAAGAGAATGACACAGAAAGAATAAGTAATTCTTCCAAGAAGTGAACCACCCAGGCTTATTCATGGTGCTTTTCATATATCTTTTTAAGGACTATCAGATACTTACAAAAAGGATGATCAATTTGAAAGATATCTATAGACTGTGGATAATACAAATCTACACAAAAGCAGAGCACAATAGGAAGCTGAATCTAAAGGCAACATTACAAGAGAAAAAATATCAAATCTTATGAGAAATGTTCATCTTCTATTAGGGAAAAATAGAATGTAATAAATTAAAACATTCTAACTGCAGGTTTTACATCTACGATGTAAGTAGAATATTGATAAAATAAAATTTCTTGAAATGTCCAACAATAAAATTTGAGAAACTTTGGAGTGCCTCCTGCATATGAAGCTGCTTATATAAAACAACAAAAAACAACAACTTTATGGAGATAAGGTTTAATTAGCCTAGCGACTGCTATATGAATCTTATAAAAACAATTGAAAATATATCCTACTTCCAATGCAAAGACAATATTCTTGCTATACATGATGCAAAACTGAGAGAAATTCTTCATCCACAGAGTATAAACATTTCAAAGGATGTCATCTTTTCTAGGAAAAAACCCAACAGTTGTAATTTGAGAAATAACATGGCACTTTGCAGTGCTTCCTCTGCCTTGAGTTTATATTGCTCTAAGAGAATCCTTGCTTTATATTTTACTTTATATTAAAATTTTTGAAGAAATATTCCTGGTTCACTGTAAAGGGTCCATTCTAAAGGGAGTTATAGTAAATCTGGGTTAAAAATTATGCTGAATGGCTTGTAGCCACAACCACCTTGAACTACCTTGATTACTGCAGACAGAAATTGCCCTTTTATTTTTTAAATACTGGAAATTATATCACTTTCAAGAGTAAAATCATCCTGGATAGATTTATACACACCCACTCCAACAATTAATTAAAATCCAGAATTAAATTTATAGTTGAAATATAGAGAAAATTACTAGTTGCAGTTTTATGGAAAATTTCAGGTGCTAACTTGTAGTATTTTGGCTGGATTATCCCAGCATTATGTTCTTGCACCATGACTGTGTGTTTTCTATATATTTCTCCCTACTATTGTGCATTTCACAGGCAAAACTATGGCATATGACTACCTAAGGCATATATATATATATACATACTCCATTTTAAGCTGCAGAGCAGCAGTGAAAGTGCTCAAACAAATGAATTCAAGCCCCCCAAAAGGTGGAATGAGTGGTGATCAGCAGAACAGGGCTGGGAAACCAGACCCAAGGGCTTCTTGCAACTGTTTCCTCTCCAGGTGTCAGAGCAAGAGAAAGAGAAAGGGAATGTCCTGTTCCTACCTGCCATGCTCTGAATCAAATCCATGCCAAGACTGAAGTGATCTTTTAGCTCCTTAATCCTAACATGCTTTGTAACCTTATTAACCCCTGGATATTTTTAGCTGCAATTAACTCCAGTGGCTTGTCGAGTCATCAGTATGTGACCTGTAAAAACCTTTTAACTTATAGATTTTTATACTTGTTCTTGCAAGTTGTGCCAAAGTCAGCTTCTCAATACTTTGGCTAGTATATTGAATAGGAAGAAATCAGGATAGAATGGCATATGGTAGGAGCATAGTCAAGTACACTGCATGTTACTGTCCTTGCTGAAGAAAATAAGTTATTTTATTAATACTTTTGTTTTTTTTTTTGATTCTTCTAATTCAGCATAGCTAAAGTAGATTTTTTCCTCACACTCTCCAGTAACAGCTGATCCAATCAAATTCTCTGCAATTTTTTTTAAGTAAACAGATCAATTGTTATGTGTTCAAGTAGAATCTTAATATTTACCATAAGGATATCAGCTAAGGATATCAGCAGCAATGCAAGGTTTTAACAGATACTTCTAAAACCATGTAATTTTTACTATATAGTAAGACTGATCTGTAATAAAAATATTCCAGGGTTTAACAGGTGCAAGAAAATAAATCATAAACACTCTTGGTCTTCCTGCCTTCTATAAAATTGGGTATATACCTGTAGGTTACTGATAAAATATATCTTGTTTTGCATAGTACAGAGAAAGCAGATTTACACAAACCAGTGATGTCCATATCTTACGTAGATTTTGGAGCAGTTGTACATGCTTTAATACCCAAAAAATTGGCATTTATTAAAAATATCTTATTGAAATACCTTATTGAAATAATTACAGATTTTTATCATTTTTTTTAATACATATATAAATATCAATGCAGAGGTACACACATATATTCATGCATCCTTTATAGGAAACCTATACATACAAATAGTGTTATGTGTGTGTAACCACACATAAATATGTTGGTCTATGTGCATATATATATATATTTAAAAATACATACACAAAACCTGAAAGAATTATGCTCACATAGACCAGGAGCATAAATAATATATGCAACAACTATGAAGACAGCTTAACTGGCACTTTAAGAGCCTTTCCTGTTTAAATGCCACATCTATGTCAATTTTTAGGACAGTGAGCATGACTGTGTATGGATTTGTATCAATTAATGTATGTAAGTAAACACTGTTGTTACTTTAGAAACTTGAGCCAATGCCTGACTACTTAGTAGTTTGGCAGATATGCTGCAAGCAAACTAGTTAAAATTATAGTGAAATAGTTGCTGTACCTTTCATGGCTGGCTTATTATTGCTACTATTCCTAAAGATGGCTGAGAAACTTGCTGGTTCAATAGACAAAACTCTTTATTGCCCAAAAATTGTCTGGGGAGAACAAAGGTATCGTACAATACTTTCCTTTTACTATTTCCATTCTGTCAGTGGAGAGCCTCCTTTTGACTTTTCCAGAAATTAATCTCTTACAGGTCCTGTCATTGTAGATAGTTCCTTATGTCTTGTCCCTGTTAAAAACATAAAACATTCCATGTCACAAGCAACTTCTTGCAGGTCCATAATTCCCCTTGCAAGAATTTCTTTACTATGTTCATACATAATTTGATGTATTCCTCTCTTCAGTCTAGTGATGGCATTAAAAAAACCCACACTGATTAAGCACACTGATTTCTCTACTTTAAATATTCAGATGCATTTTGAGGACTGTTAGCATATCTTTATTTACATTTTTATTACTGCCATTTGTGAACTGATCCATTATACTTTAATATAACTTCTGCATATAATATTTAATGTATTTTCTTGACAAGTGAAACAGGGCCCTTGATGTTATAAAGTCAGTTTTTTTCAACTTAGAAGTTACAAAATTCCTAGAGATGAGTCTCACTCTTAAATTTCAGAAACTACAGCTTTCTTAGGTCACTAGACTCACAGAGAAGTTGCACAACTTTTTTTCCAGAATTAAAAAAAAAATAATTTCCCTGGGAAAAAACACAGCAACACTCTAAATTCTTCTGTTAAGAAATCCCCCCCCAAACCTCTCAGCTGCCATCTTCCAAATACACACTGTGCTCTTCATGTCCATATGCTGAGGAGTAATGAAAATTAGTTATGGCTGCTGTCAAATAGTTTTCCCAGTAGCTCAGTGTTAGAAGGTTATTGTTAACAGCTAATTGGTCATTTATTGCTTAAGATCATTAATGATTTTACGATGCTCTAATTCTGTGAGTTTTAAAATATTCATCAACAGCAGAAGAAAAATGTCTTGGCTTCCTCTTTCTTTGCTTTCATGTAATTTAACTGGGTAACTAGACTGGATTAATCTTACTTCACTGTGGCTTTCTAAAATCGGTATACAAAACTCGCCAACTATGGATAAATAAAAATGCAACTGTGGGTTCTGACTGCACAGCTGCATAACATCTCTACAGCTGCATACAGAGAGTGCAGGTTGTGCACTGTCAGCTCCATCTTTCACAGGGCTTTTTGAAACACATACTGTGTTTCTGAAATCCCAGTGTTCAGCATGACTTGGTCTTTTCCTTTTTCTCACTTTTCATGCTCAGTGTAGGGAAAAAAAACCACATGTAGATGTGTCACAATGACTAAGAAATCTTTAAAATCACCAGTTAAATTAATTTCATGGCTTTTGATATACTTATGGATGCTCCTGCCCAGTGCCAGCATAAATATTTGATATTGTATGAGATCATAAGAACTAGGAATATAACATTAGCCTAAGTGTAGAAAAATGTGTTTATATTCACAGAGGTCTAATTCAAATGCTAAATCAACCAATTTTCTGATATTTGCAGTGGAATTGTAAATAATTAATTATACACAAAGCTGAAGATTGTATTAGTCTGCATTTCCAAGTCAAATTGACCATCTTCTCTCTTCAGAATAAAGATATGACAAGTGCATAAAAATGGATTGATAGACTGTTGCACAGAATTTCTGATCCATCATTTTACAGTTAGGTGAATTACTAACAAGCTGCAAGACTGAATATGTGACTCTCATAATTCTATGGCAATAACCCTCTGAAGAAAACCCTTGAGGAATTATTCTTACTCATTAGTAAGCATCCATTATATGACAATAACGTTAGCAGTTAGAGGAAATCCACATTTCCAAGAAAAAGGTACATCTAGTAGTTTTAAAACTTGATAGAAAATGAATATTTAGCACTGAATCCCAATTTACACAATATTGTCACTTTATCTACTATGCTGTTTGTGTAGTTGCTTTTCCACTGTCAAAATTTTCAACAGCTTCCCACACTTAGCCAAGAACTTCAATGGAGAACATACTTCAGTATCTCTGAAAAAAAAAGAGTAACACTCTGTCCCTTTTAAGAGAAAAGTCACAATATTTTGCAGTGAGTAGTTTGGTGATTATAGACTGCATTTTTTTATCACAGATATGTTACCATCTATAATGCATGGTAACTTCATCTTATACAGTTTTGGTGATCTTTTGAAATATTTTTTTTACTCAATTAATATCCATCTTTCATGCTGGTTATTTAAAATTCAAAATTCATTCTGCTACTACACCATATAATTTCTGTGCTTTCAGTGAGTGAACTCAATTGGATTAGAGACAACACAGCTTTGAAATTTCCTAAAATATTACCTGGGAGGAATAAGTGAATGTGACTAAACCTGCGTTCAGTGATGCTGTTGTCCATGTTGACTCGGCATGGAGTTTCACCACCATCTTTCTGTCCAGAAATTATTGACATTTCATTGTGAAGATGTGACTTTCTGTTTGAGCTCTTCCTTGTGCAGAGATGAACTGAGACAGTTATTTGTCGACACTAGGCATGTGCAGAAGTATCCTCAGACACTAGAGTCAACATGCATTTCTAGAGAAAGGGATTTGCTTTCAATGGGGAAAACCTTTACAAGTGGTCTTGGTGTTGTTTTTCTATAAGTAACAAAAGCATCTTTGGGAAGAAAGTATGTCTCAAGACTGTATGTTTCTTTGAAGGTGATTGGTGTCCTGAAACTTCCATTCCTTTGGTAGCTCTCACCTACTGACTGTGCAATTGAATGTGCACACTAGCAAGTGTAAATCTCCCATTTTCCATGGTAAACTCCTAAGCTGGGCTAGACTGACTGCCTCATTGATTTACTGCTCTGCAGTCATTGCACAAGAAGATGAGAAAAGTGGGTTTAGGTGGATTGACTTACATCACTGGTGCCAGGTGCAATTTTGGGAAGATGGTTTTTGCAGCTTCAGCTAGAAGTCTGAACAGCAGTTCACTATCACAAAATGTTAGGGAATGGAAGGGACCCCAAAGGTCATTGACTTGAACCCCTCTGCCAGAGCAGATCACATAGTGTAAGTCACAGAGGAGTGCATTCATGTTGGTTCTGAATGTCTCCAGAGGAGACTGCAAAACCTCACTGGGCAGCCTGTTCCAGTGTTCTGTCACTCCCATAGTGAAAAAGTTTTTTTCTTATGTTTACACAGAACCTCTTGTGCTCCAACTTGTACCCATTACCCTTTGTCCTGTCATTGGTCGTCGCTGAGAAGATGACCCATATGATAAACTAGGTGATGTTATAGAAGAGGCTGATTAATCAGACAGACTCAGTTTTGACAGATCTAAATGGGAACAGAGACTTATTATAAGGGACAAGGATTTGGAAAAAACACCTGGAAAATTATACTGATTTCTATAGTAGTTAATATAATGTTATATAAAAGATGAGTCTTAGTTGTTTTGGTGTACCTGAGGGCAATTCCTAGTGCATTACCAGGACTTTTTGTGCATCACAAAAGCAACACAGGGTGATGACAGTAATAAGACTAACTTTAAACTTAATCATTCTTGTTACCTCCAGCTACATATTTTATTGTGGAATGCATTTTTCTGACAAGGAAGTCTTTCAAAACATGGCATTTTGAAGTTAAGTCTACAATATCCTTCAAAAGTTGTATTTTTTTTTAATCTGAAAATTGGTTTCCTAACCTCTACATTGATATCATAAGTACAGACTAGATTAGATGTTTGTCTGTGAAGACTATTTTCTAATTAGACCTTATCACAGGGAATTCACATGGTAAAGAGAAGTTACAGAGAAGCTTGGTTGATGTCCTTATAGATCAGTAGTCAGGAGCCACTGCTCCATTTACATAGTAGTTCCTCCCAGCTGATTTATAGAAAGCATTTAAAATAGATTGGCCAGCTCTATTTCAACCATATAGAGATGATATAGAGTTTGCTTTAAATTTCTCTCTTGTGCCATTCTGAATGACACAAATTTAAATAAATTTAAAAAAAAAAAAATTAAAAAAAATTTAAAATTTAAATAAATTCCTAAAAATACTTAAAGATTTTACATGTAAGATGCAACAATAGCAACCTGATGAGTTTTGGATGAAAATTAACAAGTTGAGTCTAAGCAATTGCAAGAAAAATACTGAGCCTCCTGATTTCTAATATTTAGTACACTCATAACTCCTGCTTCTTATTTTAATTAAGGCAGCAATATTAACTGAACCAGGCTTAGAGAAAAAGCTTATAGAACTTCCTAGCACTTATTACTGTACAGAAGAAACAACCATTGTCTTGGTGCACCTACACACTTGTTGTTCCAGAGAGATTAATTATTCTGAGACTGAAATAATTAAAAAGCTCAGTATATAGTCTATTGTGGATAATAAAAATAAGATATCCTCCCTATGACAGGGAAGTCACATCACACTGAGAAAGCAAGCTTAAAATTAAAAATAAATTTATCTGCAACTAATTTAGATCAATCTTAATATTTACAAATAGAGTGGGCCTTGGAGACCAGTATGCGTATGTGTGATATATGCATGCATATATCTATGTATATATTTTTTCTATAAACAGCATGAGGTACGGTAATGACATGGTATGTAAGTTCCTTCTCTGAAGGACTGGGGTTAATTTAATGAGGAATCCTTCACTGGATTTCTGCTGGAGCAGAGAATATTATTAAGTAGGCGTCAACAGTGTGTTTGTACTTGCTACCACTTTAGTTCCATGCTTAACATGCTTTCCACTTACTTTCAAAGCAAAAAACCCTGTATCCATAATATTTTAATAATTCTGTAAAGTTTTTGCACCTAACAATGGGCACAAAGTCTCTATAATTACATGGATTTCAAATGCTGAATGTTTTAACAAAGCATCTGAGCTCCCAAGTAACTAACTTAGCGGTATATTGACTTTTTAGGAGGTCTGCAAGTGCCTGGCCTGTGTTCTTCCATGGTAGTGTCAGAGAGGAAAGCTTTTCTATCTACTAGGAGAGGTAAAAACATTTTGACAGACACTATGGTGAAATTTTTCTTCCTCTGCTCCCTTTCCACCCAGTTACTGTAGTTCTTGGTATCTAAAGGCAAAGGCTTCTCTTTATTGATAGCTATAGCTGTATTGGGAGCAACTGCCTCTATAAGAATTGCAGCAACTTTTTCCAGCATCCCAACCTCACAAACTTTTTGAACATTTCACCTTCAGACTCTAGGGGTTTATTACTTTGTCTCAACCTTAATTCTTGAGAGAATGCAAAATAAGGGAACTACAGCAGGTCTTGTATATGGTGCAGAATTATTCAATTAAAAGGTTAAAATTAAGATTCAGTATCAAAAAAGTTCTCATGTCTATGCTGTCCTCCATCCCTCCCCCTCTCTCCCTACTTCCCATGGGCAAATTAATTTTGATTTATAAATCAATCAGTCATGCCTTTTGAAAGTACAGTGTAGATGTACTTAAAAATAACAGTCTATTTTTAAAATTAGATTCCAACAGAATTCTCTGTGCTTAGAATGATGACTACAATTGCACTGATAATATTCTCTAGGACTAGAATGAACTTTTGATGTACGTTCACTGTTCTGGATATCCACAGTGAAATAGTTCTATAAGCTTTACAGTGGTAAATGCACAGCAGTTCATAAGGACAGCATAAAACCCTGGTCTTACTAAGACTTCTTGGGATCTCTACTCTGTGTGCAGATGCTTTAACTTTTTGGTTTTCCTTTACAATTTGAAAGATTTTTGTTCCATGTGAAATTAAAGAAATTATATCATGCTATATGTATGAAATGCATAAAAAGGAAAAAATACCATGTATGTATATGTGCTTATGGCAAGAGATGTCTTACCATTACTGAATAGAAGTTAGGAAGCAAAGTATATGGATAAATATTGCTAATCTAAATGCACATGCACAGACTTTAAATGCTTTAAAATCCAATTGCAGCTGAAGGATCACCATAGCACACTAGAAAAGTCTGATACATTTTAACTTATGAAGATAATTTTAAACATAATAAATGTGCTTGTTTAGTTAACCAGATTAGCTTCCCCCAAAGAGAAAGAAAAGAGACTTGAGCTGTCATCCTCAACAGGTTATATGTACGTATAGAAATATTTAAGTAGCTTACAGAATTACAGTAAGAAAGCCATACTGAAATATACAATGAATGTAAAACTAAACAAATCTCATAACAATAGTTTACAATTATTTTTCCTTTTTTACATTCATGTTGTGTGTACATACACATCCAGTTATGAAGAAGAACAGCTGTGTAACAAATGTGGTAAGCAAATTACTACCTCATTAATACATAGGGCTTGTTCCATCTCTAGGAATAAAAAACATTCTATACATTATCTGTATAGAACAGAAAATCAAGCTGCAGAAGTCAACACTAGTGCTGAGTATTATGTCAAACGTGAAAACAGCAGTAACAACAAAACTCTCTAACATGTTTTGCTTATGTATGCTAGGAAAAATTTATGAGATCACATGCTGAAGGACAAAAATAATGCAGAAACACAGGAGCTACATTAGCAAGTTGCTGGATGAGTATTTATTACAGTGTATTTACAGAAGTGGCTGTGAAGTTCTTAACTACACAGCAGAAGAAAACTGCAAAGGATCAGCCTACATTCCCAGTAACAGTAGTAACACTATGTATTGCAAATGTAAACCTTGATAGTTTGATTTTTTTGCCAGTTTCAAGCAAACTTGCCACATTAGATTTACATTTCCAAAATACTGATGTGTACAAATATTTTCAATGTATTCCCAAGAATATTTTCATAGGGAAACATTAGCACATAGAAATCTGATACAAAGAAGATGAGTCAATATGTTGATGGGGTAATGTTCCTTATATTTCTCCAAACAATCCTAAAATAGAAAAACTAATATGAGTTTTTAAGTGGGGAAAAAAATTAAGGCTACCTTATCTGTTATGATTTCATACAACAGTGGAAGCAAGAGAAGAAAAGGAAGGATTTCCAAGGAAGGCTTTGACATAAAATTTGTATTCAGAACACAAAAGGACAAAACAAATTGATTAAGAGTACTTTTTACATTAATTTCTTTTAAATCGTTGTTATTCTTAATCCTTATATTGGTATTCTCCTTGTAAAATGTCAAACAGTGATGCTAAGATACAAAATAAATAGCTAATATTTTTCATTATTCCTTTTTCATTAAAATTAAAATGCTGGTATCTGCACTGATATTTTTGAACTCATGCATTTCTTTTAATTTTCTTTCTAATTTCAACAGAGGAAATCTAACATGGAATTTCAAAGTCAAACCATGATTATTTCTTTTTCTCAGGTGCTTTCACACCTAGGTTTTTACTCCATCAAAATGTAGCATAAGTGCAGTTTTAAAAATCAAGCATATCCATATGAAGCAGATTCTGACACATTCGATGCAATTTTGTTATGCTTTCTATTATAGTTTTAATGGCTAAATGAGCTTGAAGCAAAATTTTATCTTTAGCTTTGATCCATAATGTCAAATAAGATGAGCTGGTAGTGATTACTGCTTGCTAAACTGAGGCACTGTGAACGAGGCACAAGGTTATGCAAATGGAACAACAATTTTCATAGAGCTTGGGTGGGCCTCTTGTGTTCATTTCCATCAAGACAACACTGTAGTACAACTACTTTAGTGCAGTTATTTAAAAGGAAGATCTTTAAATTTAAACTTGTCACTCAACACTTCCTGTCAGTCCATTGAGACAAGCAGGTACACACAGAGCTAAGTCATTTATTTTTGATGCTATTTTTGTGGATGGTTCACCTACTTACAACAGGTATTCCAGTTGACTGACTATAAAGGCGACCTAGGGCAGTTAGCTCAAACTTTGATGCCTAATTTTTAGATATTTAAGGTTAGGTAAGATTGATCTCTCCCTCTATGACTGCACATAACATTCTTTGTCTCTCATCTTTCCCCCAGGGCTCAGCTTTTCATGCTCCAAAGATCAATAGCCCAGTTGTGATGTGATACAGTATGTGCCCTTGGCTCAAACTGCCAAAGGAACTCATAGATTGTGGGAAAGAGCCTGGAGAAGGCCTTCAGAGCAGAGCTATGAAAGTTATGATTTTAGAGTTACAGGCAGAGATAGAACTAGGAGGATGGAGAGCTCCAGTAACTCAAAGATCCAAAAAAAAAAAAAAAAAAAGCACCAATATGGAAGAGTATACAGTCTAAAACAGAAAAAAAAAAACCCTAAATTCAGACTGTTGATACTACTTGATTCAGTGATTTTGACAATCAATTGATGCTGCAGGTCTGCTCCTGGAAGTGGTGGAGGTTAACCTTCTCCTCCTGGCTCATATCTGTTTTCTAACAAAGACTGCTATCCTGATAAGAGACTGAAAGGTCTTAAAAGGAAGGTGAAAATGCTAATTACTACCTTAGCAGTCAGCGAAGCTCTTGGAATTTTATGTGTGTACAAGCCAGAAAATAACAACTGTACACTTCTAATCCTACTTTAGAGACCCTTCATTACAGTACTAAATGTCTGCAGCCTCCTGAAGTGTACTTCTATGAAATAAGAAGAATGGGGAAAAAAAGTGCAAAGGCCAATGAAGTCTGAGAAGGTCTCCATGTAAGACACATTGTTTTCTGACTAACCTCCAGTTAGAAAACTGACATTTGAAATTGTTTCTGTTTAACCCATCTGGGATGGTGGTTGTGACAGGCTTGTGATCATGACACAGATGCAGTGCACGTGGCTGTCAGAAAAAAAACTATAAGAAGCTCTTGCACACTAAGAAACTGTGCATGATTAAAATGAAGAACTGTAATACAAGCAATTACTTCAGTAGACTGCAAAGACACCAGATTGACAAGTTTGTACCCAGCAACTCAAGTGAAATTTTCTATCAACTTATGGAATTTGTTGATTAATACTAACAATACCCATAGAAGAGACTAAGCCTTTCTAAATGTTCTTTGATTGATCAGCAGTTTTCTTCACAAACTTTCAGCTGACCATTTTTTGCTTTGGAATCTTTCTTTCTTATGCTTATAAGCATGAATAATTTGTCGGGGGGGGGGGGGGAGGTTATTTGCTTTAACCCCTTATTATTTACTATGGTGCGTTCTGGAAATTCTTGTGTTAAGCTCCACTAGACAGAAAGACACCTTTGTGTTGATGTGTCAAATTAATGCATGTCCCCCCAGGTGATTCTCAGGATTTCGTTTTCATCCATTTCTTAGTGTTAAGTAATCCTCCAGAGCCAATATACTCTGCCAACACTCTGCCCTTTTTGATAATTTGGCCACACTTTAAATCTCACACTATTACACACTAATATCTCCAATGAAATAATTAGTAAGAACAAGTACCAGTGTAGTATTATTTTCTCAAAACAGAAGATCCTAAATCAGTATGGGTGATGTGAGTGAATCAGTATGAGAATATGTGAGTGCTGATTAACAACACAAATAGTAAGCCTTTTATACTGCACAGCATGCTGATGCCTTTTGGAAACAATTGGTGTACCACTAGTGGCATGAATATCAAAAATTGGAACTTCAGTACTAACCCGTTCATCCCTTGCCTTTTTTTTTTTTTTTTTTTTTTGTATTAGCTTAGTTATTGGTAAAAGAAAAGAAAAAAAAAAAAAAGTCTACTCAATATTTTCTTGAAAACTTTTGTAATTGCAGTGTATTTTGTTAGATTTTCATGATGGTAAGAGGTTATCCAATTAGAAATAGTAAGTAGTGAAAGCTGTTGAAACACTGTGAAACATTCATCCAAGACTGAGGATTGATTTATTTATACTTACAGTATATTATGCGCATTTCTTTACAGCAATAGTCATGTGCCAGGTTTTTATTTATGACTTAGCATGAAGCTTTTAGCAGGTGATAAACAGCTGATAGTAATATTTAAGAATAGACAACTATTTAATACACATATTAGTTTTTGTCATAGAAAAGACTGAAATACCATGCAAGTAAAAATCTATTTTTTAAAAAAATGCTTAAGCAAGAATGTCTGAGGTCAAAAACTAAGCTAGATTCTGATTTCATAGCAGTGAGACTCAGATTTGACAGTATTAGAGTTACATGACCATCATCCTCGCATGAGATAAGATCCACAAAAACTGCACCAAAATTTACATCTACATCTTAGCTGTTTGCAGTGTTACAAATCTAAAGACAGATCAAGGGAAGCTCATAAAACTCCAGCATCAAAATATTATTCTGTCATACCTAGATGGTTTTACAACCTAAACCATGTATTTGCTGGGTTATTAAAATGTAGCACTTATCCAATATTTTCTTTGAAATTAGTTCAATCAAAAGTGTTGGATATTCTGTAAAAGATGCAGGTAAAATAAATTTGATCATGTACTTAAATTCTAATGATCATATCCAGAGAAAACTAAAGTTTGTGATTTGGTAAAATAAAACAGTTGTTTTTATATGCACAAACATATATATCCCTCTCTATATAGATTATCTTAATGACTGTACTTTTCTTATCTATAGAGAAAAAAGATACCCCATATTTTGTTTGCAGTGGGTACCATGTGAAAGCTAAAACACATTCAACAAGGATGTGGAGGAATCTCTTTTAATATGATGGCCAAAATTTTCAGTTTGGATTTTAGCACTGAAAAAAACACTTTTAAGAAGGTCTCCATGAATCATATCATATCAAAACAAAACAAAACATAAAAATTACCTTTAAGCTATAAATAATATTTGCAATGCTTTGATACATACAAACATGGCCAAATGCAAGAAACTTTTGTATTTTAAAGCCCTATTCTAAAGCATTTGGTATTAAAGCATGCAGATGTGGCAACTTTCATTGCTTTTTAGTAGCTTTCCATGGACTGAGAGTTTCTTTAGTTATTTTAAAACATTAATCCCTCTCTCTTAACCTGTGGAATGCTAGATCTGCTGATATAAAAATTCCCACTGAGAAAGTGTCTCATTGCTATGATAATTTCTATAGGAATGAACTCCTTATGAAAAATCAACAGGAAGATGTGTATTTTTAATACAGAAAAGCCCATATTAGATGTAGAAGAATGTGACTAGCGAACTTTGGAGGAGTAATTATGTCAAAAGTTGAATAAATATAGAGCAAAAAATGGGAGCCAGAGGTTATACAGAAGACAGGGAAATAGCAATGATTTATCCATTTACCTTCCCACACCACCTTTGTAATGAAGTCTTTAGGGTCAAAGGCAAGAGTAGAGAGGTTGAGTGTGAAGATAGTCATTCTCCAGGCTGATCACTGTGAAGCTTCCCATGTGGAGGGAGCAAAATCCCATGCTACAGAGATGGCAGAATGACAGAGACCTGAATGACAGAGAGCTGCAATGACCCATCTGCAGCACATGACTCTCCCAGAATAGGGTGAGCTCCTGAAAACTTCTTACTTGAGTCAGGAAGGATGATTTTTTCTATGTAATTAAAAGATTAACTCCTACCAGGAAATATAAGTAGGTAAAAAAGAAAAAAAAAAAACCCAAGAAACATAGAAGTATAAATACAAACACACAATGATCATAAAAATAACAAGGAGTAAAGCATAGATAAGCCCAGTCCTGGCACTGCTACAAAAGAGACAAAAAAGCTATATCAAATCAGCAGGTACTCCCATATGCTCTTTAATATACAGTGGGCAGTAGTAGTGTATAGAACATTGGGTAACTGTAAATTGGACAGTAAAATCTCAGAGGAGCAAGGATCAAAAAATTACAAAAAAATTTACAAAAACACAATACAAAACCACCGACAGTATGAATTCCCTTCCTCTTCAAAGTACTATAGGCATGGTAGCAGTAATGCAGATATATATATGCCACCATCAGCAGCAAGACACAGCACAAAAACAGGATTTCTGACTTGGCAAATATCTTCCTGAACAGGAGACAGACTCTGGGGACAGCTCTGGTAAAGGAGCATTAATCTGAGGAGGTGATTAGGGTTGCCACGGTGAATTTGCGGCTGTGATGGGAAAAGAAAAAGGTCTGCTTTTTTGCCTGAAAGCATGTCAAATGCTGTTTACTACTTAGCACAATAATCCATCAAGTGATCCCTGTGGTATTTGCTAAATCTTCATTGAATTCAACACGCAGAATAGTTATGGAGCTTGTAAACAGTGATGTTAATTCATGGACAGAGCATCGTTTCCTTCACAGAATCCTGCAAGAAGCATCAATGCTGCACTTGTGATAAGAGAGAGAGATGCAGAAATGTCAGGGACTGAAAAAATTCCTAAGGCCCAAGAACACAAATCAGTTATTTTCTCCAAACATCTGAGCAATGGATAAAAAAAACAGGTGTGGAAAAAAATTTGCTTCCTCAAGATTACCTATGGTATTATCACCTTTGTAGGGTTTTCTTAGCTCTCTTAAAAAGCTGCTTCAGGGATCTGGATCCAAAAATGCATGAAGGAAGTCAGCTGGGTATTAATATTCAAAGGAAGCATTATATCCTCTCTGGAAAATTGAGAGTATTCACAGTTGACCATGAAAGGAGAGAATTTCATTACTTTTCTCAGCCACGATGATTTCGTTACAGCTAAAAATTATGAAGCATGCCCTGCTATTGTTCCTGTCTTTCAGAATCAACTGCATGGAAATTGTCAGACAATATGAGGATTTCAGAAATATAAAAGAAGTGTTTCTTTTTGAAAGAAGTACAATTGTAAATGCTTCACAGAACAATGAAAGTGCTATTACTGGTAAATATACCAACCAATCAGATCTATACACATCTAACACAACACAAAAGACAGTCATTTTAAAACTGCAAAAGAGCAAGGATATTGAGTAGCCAGAAGCAAAATTTCCCCTGTAAGCATGAACTGTGATAGCAATTAGATTCTAAGTAGGATTAGGCCCATTGTCATAACTTCAAACATTCAAAGGGAAAAAGTTCAGATTTTCATTACATTGTAGTATGTCAGCTAGTATGAAAGTCATGAGAAAGACACAAAAGTAAAGCTAGTTTAAATAAAATGTGTTTCTAAATGACTGCAGAATTCTAATCAGTGTAATGCTTATAATAAGAGTATTTCAGAAAATAAAAGTCAGGGGCACCAAGCGTGCATTTGAAATAGTTAAAAGATTTAAAAAAAAATAAAAATCAGGAGGAAATTTTCCAGTACAGTTTACAGTTAACACAAACAAGTTATGTAAACAAGATTTTATGTCTTCTACCAATTTTACATTTTAGGTACATATTCAGTTAATATGCAGTGCTGAGTGCAACAAACCACAGCCACTCAACCACTATTAACACAGTGAAAAGTCTTCCTGTAATCTGTAGGTACACAAGGTTTTATCTCTAAAGTTCTCATTTTATTTTTCTAGACATGACATTTTTCCAAGATACACACATCACCAGCAAAAGAATACTGGCTTTTTTCATGTAAAACACAGACAAATAAATATGCAATTTCACATATTTACTCCAATTCTAAGGTCTGAGGTAGAACTTTCTTGCATAATGTGCTCATCACAAGGTGGCAGCTGAGAAACAAGTGGAATGCAAAGAATGTGGGTTACACATTCTATTATTTCGTGCAGTCAGGGACTTCCTCTGCCAATTCTTGCTTTTCACTTTGTCCTGTTTTGAGCAGATGAGGATAAAAAAATTGTCTACAGCCAGACTGACTTGACACATTCCAGTGCCGGTGCCGGTACCGGTGTTGGTGTCAGTGGGGAGGGGTGGGTGGGTCAGGTGACCCCCAGGGGCCAATCACAGCGCTCCTGCCCGTGGCACTCAGTGTGAAATGGCTCCTGAGGGAGACCAGCCCGGGGTCTCTATGGCTGGGGTGGGGTTTGTCTGTCATCTCTCCTGCTGCTGTTCCTGTATCCTGTTTTCTCCCTGGAGGTCACTGTTCACCAAAACGTGTTGTCTTCTGATGCCCTGAGTAGCACTGGCTTGTGGCCCGAGGCTGTTGCAGACTCTCCCCCGCACCCTGGACTCAGGCACTAACATCTGCTGCCGAGTCCAGTTTGGGACTTTTCTGTTTGGAAAGCAATTAGCAACAGAGAAGTGTGGGTTCCATATTTATAGATTCATATTTGTATGAATTTTGCCATTGTTATTATAACTTTTTTATTTCATTAAACCTATTCTAGTGAGCTTTTTTCCATCCATAAAGTCTCTCTTCCTTACTTCCCATTTATATTCCCCTGGGAGGGCAGTGGGGAATATAATAAAAAAGCCTCTGCTACCTGATTATTTGCCAAAACTGTGATAGCTTTATAATCATAGAGTGGGTAGGGTTGGAAAGGACCTTTAAAAGTAATCTAGTCCAACCCCTGTAATAATACTATAGAATGAAACATTAGTACTTAGGCGTATAACTAAAAACATGGCCCAAATCACAGAATCATGGAATTATTGTGTCTAGGAAAGACCTCTGCGAACATCATGTTCAGCCTGTGACCTAACACCACCACACTGGGTATGCAGTGGCACTAAGTGCCACATCCAGCCTTTTCTTAAAGGAAAGTCACCTCCAGGGATGGTGACTCCCCCTCTTCCCTGGGCAGTCCATTCCAGTGCCTGATCACCCTCTCTGTGAGAAAGTGATTTCTGATACCCAACCTAAACCTTCCCTGGTGCAGCTTCAGGCCATGTCCTCCCATCCTGTCTCTATCAATGCTTGGGATAAGAGCCTGACCCCCACATGACTACAGCCTCCCTTCAGGCAGTTGTAGAGAGTGGTAAGATCACCCCCTGAGCCTCCTCTTCTCCAGGCTTAACAACCCCAGTTCTCTCTCAGCCTCTCCTTAGAGAAGACTTTGGCCCTAATCCCTTCACCAGCCTCATTGCTCTCCTCTGGACCCACTCCAGCACCTCAATGTCCTTCTTGAAGTGAGGGGCCCAGAACTGGACACAGTACTCAAGGTGAGGCCTCACCAGTGCTTAGTCCACAGGCAGACTAACATCCTTAGTCCTGCTGGCCACACTATGCCTGACACAAGCCAGGATGCTATCGGTCTTCCAAGCCACTTGGGCACACTGCTGGTTCATGTTCAACTGGTTGTCAACCAGTAATCCCAGGTCCCTCTCTGCTGGACCACCCTCCAGTCTTTCTTCAATCTTTATGGGGTTATTGTGGCCAAAGTGTAAGACCCGGCGCTTGGTTTTGTTGGTCTTCATACACCTGGCCTCAGTCTATTGACCCATCCTGTCCAGGTCCCTCTGCAGCATCTTCCTATCCTCCAGAAGATCAACACTCCCCTGCAATTCGGTGTCATCTGTGAATTTACTAAGGATAGACTCAGTCTCTTCATTCAGGTTGTCATTAAAGATGTTGAAGATGTTCTCTGTTGCAATTTCCACCTCCCTCTTCATAAAAATGTCATCATAGAGGCACTACTGACATCACTGATGGACTTAGTCCTGGCCAGCAATGGGTCCATCTTGGAGCCAGATGGCATTGGCTCTATCAGATAGAGGAGAAGCTTCTAGCATCTTCTCCCAGAAGCCAGCCCTGTAGCCCCCACTACCAAAGCCTTGCCATGCAAATCATATATATTAATATAAAAATACAAACAATTTGCTCAACATTAAAAATAGAAAATTATGTTTCTGGGTCAGGACAGGTTACTGGGACAAGTTCAGAAATTTGCACATAAGAAAGTTTCTTAGTATGCTTAAAGATAATGAAATGTTCTTTCAAAATTCCTTCAAAGAACACACAATATATTTACAAAATAGAAACAATTCCTGTCTAGGGAATAAAGTTTAAATATACCTATAAAAAGTATATTCAGAAAAAGACAAAAAAATCTGTTATTTATACACGTAATTGCACACAACAAAATCTTTCATTCCAAAAGTAAAAACTTGCCTTTCACTGGCAAATGGTTCTATACTTAAAGAAGTAGTAATCTCCTCTATAATAAATAAATTTTCTTGGGGAGATATTGTAAAGTATGCGGGAACTATAACATCTAGAATGTTTTTGGCAGTCCTCAAAACATGATTGTAAAACCAATCTGTGATGACAAGTGACTGAGTATATATACACACCTCTGTGGGCCATACCTATCAGGAAAAAAACCAAACCAACACTTCAATACAAGAAATTCACAATACCAGTACTGATATGCAGTCTTTTTCTTAATTTTTTAAGCTAATTTGCACCCTTAGTACTCTTGTTTTCATAAGCAATACCTGAATGCACTTAAAAGAGGGTGACAGCAGAAATGCCAACATGCCCAGATAATAATTTCTGGTAAAAGATAGTCTCTCATATTCCTGTGCAGTAATCATAATCCAAAATGAATCTGCTACAAAAGCCACAGCAGGCTACTTAACATCTTAGTAAAAAGAGACAGTACAAATGACTGTTCTACCGTAAGCAAAAGATTATGATTTATTGCTGCAAACATTGCTAAATTAAATAACAAGGATAGGCTCCACGATCAGATACCCTGGATAGTCACAGTCTGTACATGTTAGCTGAACTCCCTCATTGATCTCAGAGCAGTCCAATCACCTCTCTCAGAAATGAAAACTTGGAGCAGTTCAAGAGAATGACAGATCAGGTACTTTTCAATTGCCACAAGCATATGACTAATAAGGACCAATTTTAATAGCTAAGAGAGCTCCTCTTGAAATTGCAGATGATCTTTGGGAAAGGACAGACTCCCAATCCTTTGCCCAAAATTTTAGAAATATGGGGAACAACACAGAGCCAGGAGTGGTTCTGTCTCTCTTTTACCCATGGTGGATAGGATGACTGGATGGGAAATTGGAGAGCTTTGTATGATCATTAACAAAAGAAAGGCTGCTTGCCAAGAATCAGATGCTGTGGAGGACCAGGACATGATACACATGGCCCTTTTACAATAAACTGTGGATCATCTTTTGCCAAGATTGCTCTATGAAGTCCATGGTTACCCGTGAATCATTATGCCATCTCTTTCACCAGCCTTCAATGTTGCCTCATAGGTTCCTCTTAGCCAAGCTCTTGCATCATCAGCTTCCTTCACAGTACTAGATGTCCTAGACAGGACACGGTCTGGGTACTATGAAGAAAGCAACCACTCCAGACTTGATGCAGGGGTAAAAGTGAGTGATGCTGCTACTCACAATTTGTGTTATTCCTCACCTAATCGCCTTCTGGAGGACAGCAGAGACCCATTGATGTATCAATGTGATGCCAAAAGCAGAACAGAGGGACTGTGGAGAGAAAAGAAACAGTAAGTATTGCAAATATATTCACAGTAGGAGTGCTGTTGAGAAAACACTAAGATTGGTGAACTGCAGCTTCCCTCACCTCTAAGACCATTCCAGCCTGCTCTCACCATGAATGTATATATGAGCCAGATAGTGAGCCTAACTATCACAAGATACTGCCTAAGGCAGGGATACTGGCAGTGTGGGTACAGCCAATATGCAGCAGATAAGGTAGTGGCCCAGTTGTGTCATGGTTTAGGCATAGCTGGTATCAGCCAGGCCTCCACTCACTTACCCCCCCCCACTCCATGATAAGGAGGAGAAGATCCACCTAAAGGCTCATTAACTGAGATGAGGACGGAGATTATCATTCCCCAATTACAGTAACAGGCAAAAGCAAACTGACTCAACTTGGAAAGAAAAAAAAAAATCTACCAGGAAAAAGAGAAAACGTGACCAGATCTTAATAACTTCCTACAACCCCTGCCTTCTTCCCAGGCCTGAATTGCTTCCCTGCTGCCTCCCCCTCAGGGCACAGGGAGGGGCAGGGGGGGTTTAGGGTCAGTTCCCCACACGGTGTTTCTGCCGCTCCTTCCTCCTCAGGGGGAGGACTCCTCACAGCCTTCCCCTGCTCCAACCCGGGATCCCTCTCATGGCAGAGAGTCCTTCAGGAACCCCTGGGACATGAGTCCCTCCCACAGGTGCAGTCCTTCAGGCACAGACTGCTCCCGCCTGGGCTGCCTATAGCGTCCAGGCCTGCTTTGGGAACTGTCACCTCCCCTGACATGGGATCCTCCATGACTGCAGATTCACATCTGCCCCTTTCCATGACCCTTCACGCTGCAGCTCCACATCTGCTCACCTGTGATCATTCAAGGGCTACAAATCCACATCTTCCCCACTGTGGTCCTTCAGGAACTGCTCTACCGCGCTCCTCCATGGGTTTCAGGGGCACAGCTGCCATCTCATCATGGGCTGTGGGGAAATCTCTGCTTGGGCACCTTCCCCCCTTCCTTCCTCACAGACCTTGGTGTCTTTCCTCTGGCATTGCTCTCACCTTCTCCTCTCCTCTTCAGATGTGTTTTGGGGGGTTTTTTGGTTTGGGTTTTTTTTCCTAATTTTTGTAGTTTTGTTTTCCATTTCTTGAGTATACTACCCAGAGAGGCACATCCAGCTTCCCACATGTGCTTGGCTTTGGCCAGAGGCAGAACCAGTATTGGATCCAGGCAAGTTTCTAGCAGCTCCTCACAGGAGCCACTCTTGTGCCTTCCCTGCCCATCCTTCCGTCCCCCACCACACTTTCTCTTCCAAAACAACACTGCACTAGCCCAGGACAGTAAGAACCAGTGAAAAAAAATACAGAATTACTGACAGACAAGAAAGATATTTGCCTGAGTCTATGGTATGGACCCATGCAGACTAAATAGAAGAATTTTTTTAAGCAAGCAAATGAAAAAGACCACAGTTAGAAAATTTGGTGGTGGTTTCTCTGGGGAAGTAGAAAAAGAGTACCAAGAACTATGGAGCACTAAGCTTGCCAGAATGTCTCTCCTGAAAAGTCTAATCAATAAAGTCACACATTTGTTTCTTCTGACAGGCAGTCCAGTAGGAAGGAATTTAATCACTGAAAAGTGTACCTAATATTCCTGATTATCATTACTGTATTTATAAAAAAATGTACATGGTTCTCTAAAAGACAAAAAACCCTCACATCTCAAAAACCTATTGCATCTTTTGTCTTGCACATCTATGCAGCATCAGAAGCACTTGTTGCTTTACCTGAAAAAGAAAGCTTACAGCAAGGCCATTTAATTATTTTGTCCCAGTTTTTACACTAAGAAGAAAAGTGAATGGTGACTAGGAAGAAAATGTTACAATCCAGATTGACAGGCTTGTTTTGACAGATATGTAATTATGTTAGAATTGTGAACATGAGGCACATCTTGAGACAGAGGAAGTTCTTGAACTAAAAGAAGAGGTCTTAAAAGAGTGTGAAAGGCTAAAGGCCAGGGGAGAAAAAGCAAAGTGAGAAAGGAGAAGGTTGAAAAGGAAAAGAAATTAAATACAAACAACAGTCAAGAATTAAGATGGATAAAGGATTTAGATCAGTGAAACAATATATCCACATCTTGACAAAATACTGTTCTTTCTATCTGCATACAGCACTAGGTCTGAAATTAACATCCTTGCCTAACCACGACCACTATAAGCCATGATCTTCATTGGACCTCCATCCAAAAATCAGACTGTACTCTTAAGCCATATTTTCTACTGAAGAATAAACTGGACATTCTTTCCAACATGGGAAAGCCTTGTGATATATTTTGGCATTTTGATCATTACACAACCAAGACAAAGATCATAATCAAAATCCTATGATTGAAAACCAACTGCCTATTTGCAAGGACAAATTTAGCCCGTACAGGCAACAAAAGCAACTTGAGCACTCTTCAAAAATATTACTGAAATTATCCTGGGAAACTAAATGTGGATGGATATCCATATTCACAACTTCTGACAAGAAGAGAGGTTTGGTTAGAGTTGTCTTCAATAATTCAAAACATACAGATAAATGATGAATTTTCAGTGCTTGCATTTTATTTTTTTTTTTTCGTGTTTCTAAAAGAGTTTGACAGAATGAATTAGTAGGGGATAAATGCTAATTTTGTTATTTACTATCAGTTAATGCATTGTAGGATTAACTCATCTATGAGATTATGATGATCCAAAGAGATCTAAAAAATATTTGAAGTCACGGGTAACATTGATCAGACTTTGTTTTGGCTGTGGGGGAAGGAAAGAAGGAATTGCTTAAGTGAAGCTGTTAAATTCTCTATGCCTTATCAAGTCTTGCTGGAAAAGTAGTTCTGTACTACAGTGGAACTATTACTACTGCAGTGCATTACTACTCTTGTATCTCATCAATTATAAGTGCTGAGAGACATAAGACTACATTTTTTAACACATATTTAATTTACCATCCATTACCATATAGTCCCACAACCAAAAGCAATTAGAAAAGTTGTTGTGCAAAAATCAATCAGTTTGTACTTCAGAAGTTACAGTCTCCTCCATTACTCTAGGTCAGTGGCAAAGGGAAGACACTTTTCCATTCTAAATATTTTCTTACAAGAAGGAAACAAATATAATAAAGGGAGTTCACACAGTCACAAAATTGTCAGAACCCAGGGGGCCTGACGTGTTTCAGAGGCATATAAATTACTATAAAAGAGGAAACAAGATTTCCACTGATACTATTCAACAAATATTTAATGCTTCTCAACAGCCAGACCAGAGGGATCTTATGTAGCATGATACAAAAAAACCCAAACCAAACCAAAAACAAAAAACAAAAAAAAAGTAACAATGAGGTGAAATTCAGGAAGAAAAATGTTGCAGACTACCAAATACTGAGAAAATAAACCTGTATTTTAAAAGATGTCATAAAAGAGGAAACATGTAAGAAACTAAAGCTATTCCCCATAAAGACTTTACAGAATACTCAGGAGGAATCAAATGACAGATGAATGGCCTGGGAGCATGCACAGACTTCTGAAGAACTCTGAAAATCAATGAGGGAAAAGAAGCCTAAAGGGCAGTATAAGTGAGCAGCCAAAGGGTACCAGGTAGACACTTTCTGCAGTGCTGCATTTAACCTGCCCCTCCAGAATGGGATGGAGGTGAGATCTGGGTGAAGAGAGCTGGCATCAGTCTGTTAGGGAGGATGGATGTGGTGAGGAACAATGTACACCTTTGGATAACAATATCCATATTTAAGAGTATGGAGTTATGAGATGCAAATTTTTAATAAGCAATGTTCTACTATAATGACAACCTTGACTATTGTAGTTATTTTCATAGCTTCAGAAATCCATAATCAAGAGTTGAATTTGAAGGAGTTGATATATATATATATATATATACATAAAATGCATATATTTAGTTTAGTAAGTCAGCAATTTCATTCTAATGTTGAAATCAATGCTATTGCAACCATTAGTCAATGGATTTGTTGCCTATATTTCAGTTCATGTCCTGAAACATTTATTGAAAGAGTAAATATATTTGGGGATTTATAGTTAAGATTGGGTTATTAATGAATCCTTGGAAATTTTAATGTAGAGTAACATTGGGAGTACGGTTTCATAAACTTGAAGTGGAAGTGTAGAAATATTAGGTTTATTGGAACATTAATTGCAAGAAGACAGAGACTGAAATTGAGGATTTTATAGTAAAGAAACAAGAGAAAATAAATATGCTGCAAAATGCACAGTGCTTGTTGCTCCTTTTTGAAGGATTTCAACAGATGACAGAACTAGATTTTAAAGCAATTATCTTAATATTAGGTTTTGATTCATCTTCAGAAAAACAACATGCACAAAAGAATTTAGAATGTGTGCAAAAAATCCCCAAAGACTTATGAAATATGAATAACAAGTCATTTGAATAGTGAAAAAAAAAAAAAAATAGAGCAAATCCTGACCAGGCTACATGATTAAAAACTGTCACTTTTAATTTTAAGGTGATCCTCAAACTTCTGCTGCAGAGTTGGGAAAGTGAGAACATCAATATCCAGCCTCTTTGAAATGAATGTAAGAATGAAAGGAGAGGCCGCACAGCTGAGTGTTGAGGTGTGGATCTGTGAGAGATTTGAAGTGGAGTTCCCACAGTCTGTTCCACTGATGAGTGTATATGTAAAAGTATTTAGATCAGCTTTAACTTATCATCTGATGACTAAGTTTTACACTCATATTTATTTATACCGATTTTGAAAGCACACGGATGTTGATACGATCAGTTCAAAGCACAACTAATTTCACTGATTTTGAAAAAATGTGATTGATGAAATCAAGCATAAGCAAAAGTCCACCTTCTACTGGTTGATACGATTCAATATCAATCAGCATTTACAGGCACTGGAGTTTGTGAGACTTTGTAGGAGTGGCAGAAATATGCAAGAGCAATAAGAAAATCAAATAGATTCTTAGCAGGCTTAATATTTGTCTATTGGATTTTGGTTAGTGTTTGTGTGTTTGCTTTTATACTAACTTCACTCTTAAATTCCAGACTACTGTTCATCCTCATTTCCTTCATGTTGACTTACATTTTGAATCCAAACTGATTTATATCTAGATAAGATTACTTCTTTGGCTGTTTACCAGTATAATATGTACTGAAAACCTAATTTTAGAGAGCAGAGCATATTTACAACCCATAGCTCCACACACTGTTGAAGCTTAAATCCAAAGACCTTTCTATCCCAATTTCTCTCATCAGTTTTTCATAGAATGTCCGTAACCTTTGCCATCTTCAGAGTCATGGAACAAGAAAAAAGATTTGGTACATTGGAGGGTGTTTACCTGCAGTGGAAGTTGTATGAAATGAGTGACACAGGACCTGAGGACAGGCCTCGTCTGCTTTAACATTTGGCAAGATTCAGCAGATGAGTAGTTTAAAAGTGTGACGTGAGGATAATCTATGCTCATAGAAAACAAAAATACTAAATTTTAGGGCACATGGGCTTTATTTTTTATTTGCTGACTGTATTTTAGGGTTAAGAGAACAGAACTGAGCTTTGGTTGCTGTATGATTACCTATGCCCTGCAAAATATCCTTACCAGAGGGGCTACTGAGACAGGCAAATGGTTTTAGAGCTATCACTTCAGGCAAGGTCATCTACTTACATGATCTTCAGAAGTAACTAGGGCATGACTACTCAGGCCAGAACAGACCTTTGCTGAGCTCTGGCAAACAGGAGAGGAAAGGGCAGGAACATCCAGGGCAAGAATATGATCCACCAGTGCTGTTCAGACAGCCCTGGATCACTCTGGAAGGCAAAGTTCAGATTATTCTGAGGAGGTCAGGGAAGGGTTACACAGTTTGCAGAGAAGAATAGCAGCAGTCTTTTGCACTGTCTCAGTGCCAGGTTCTCAAAGCAGGACCTGGATTTCCATAACCCCCAAAATCTGTTGGATTTTCACTTTCTCAATAAAGGCACAAAATCTGTAGATGTTTCCTGAGCTGCATTATTGCATTTATGTCCTAGTTCAATGAAGGAAGGCCTGAAAATCATTACGCCCCACAACCTCTCCACACCTCTCATAGCTGCTAAAGCTCTTCACCACCCTCCCAAATCCATCCTTGTTCTTTTCTGTATTCTTAAATACATGCTGCAGCTGCCACAAGATGCATTTTGTTCAGGTAGCTCAAGTCTGTAGGAAAGTGTCTTATTTTTAACAGTGGTCAGATAAGAGTGCTTGGTAAAGCTTTTCACACAGTTCCTGTACTGCACTTCCTGCCTCACATACTGCGTTCTTGAACTTAATGTACCGAAAGAATGTTCTGATTTTTGGTTTAAAAATTTTTCCAAATGTATTTTGTATGACACCATACATTCATAACAGCTGCAAAAATTAAAATCTTAAGCATGCTTCAGGAAATCTTTTCAACAAGAACCAAATGCCACCTTATTAAGAACTGCACAACATTTTAGTTCCTTAAAATAGTGACAGACACTTGTTTAAGTGCACACACTGTTTTCCTGAATTTTCTTTCTAAAACATTAATTCCAAGTGATTCTAAATGTCTCATTCTGCCACAAGTAATTCAAAGATTTTAATTTAATACAGATTATTTTAAAATGCAATAGATTTTAAATGTAGAGAAAATAGAAACATTTTCAAATGAGTTCTTAAAGATTTTTCTCTAAGTTTGTTCACCCGGGAGCTGTTCAAGCAACAATTAAGGAAAGCAGGCATGAAGAAAATGTTATCTGATAACAAAACAACAAACTTTGAAGTAAGACCTTAAGGATATTTGATGACTGATAGGCTAGGTATAACTGTTCACATTCAATCTACATTCATTTCCTAAGATGTCTGTGTTTCCGATCAACTGAATACCAATGCAGGTTTGGCCATGTGCTCATTTGCAGCTTTTATACTATTTTTTTCCTAAGACACATGCACAGTAAATCATCTTAGGGACACATGATTAGGCATCTTCAGTGGGACAGGGCTATTAAGGGAAAGAGGTGGTTAAAAGCAACAAGATATTTGAAGTCATCCATCCACAAGTGATGCAACTGAAAGGCAGGCATTTAATGTGAAAACATCCATGAGTAGATTGGGCTATATACAACATGCGGTACAGTCAGATAATATCTAGATCACAACTATGATTCTAGATCACAACTATGATTCTATTGCTTTCCAGTTGTCCCAAAGTCAGTCAGGAAGTGTCAGCACGTGTGGAAGATGTCAGTGGCTTGGTCAATGGTGCATCCCAGATTGTGTGAAGCAGTTGTATCACTGGTTCTGCATAAATCAGAGGTGAGAATCAAGAAGGCTGAAAAAGGGGAAAAAATAAAGTGAGGAGTGTATCTGGTTAGTATGCGTTTTGGTTGGTGGAAGCAGAGCTGTGATCAGAACATAACACCTCATCACAACACAGTTGCCTTCTGCTTATGAACAACTTTTTTTGTGATTAATTTCAAATTTCCCTATTTCTCATGATTTGCTCATGATGACCTAACAGAGACATCTGGATATAGAGTGTAGGTAGTCTCCAGGATACAACTGTTGTTATACCAGTAGCAATTGTGCTTTGCAAATGTACCTTCTACCATATCCCCTTGACATGTGTGAGACTGTGTTATGGACTGGACCAGGGAACATTTCTGATCATAGAATCATAGAATTGGCTGGGTTGGAAGGGACCTCAGAGATCATCAAGTCCAACCCTTGATCCACTACCGCTGCAGTTACCAGACCATGGCACTGAATGCCACATCCAGTCTCTTTTTAAATATCTCCAGGGATGGAGAATCCACTACTTCACTGGGCAGCCCATTCCAATGGCTGATCACCCTCTCTGTAAAGAAATTCTTTCTAATATCTAACCTAAACTTCCCCTGGCACAACTTAAGACCGTGCCCTCTTGTCTTGTTGAAAGTTGTCTGGGAAAAGAGACCAACCCCCATTTGGCTACAACCTCCTTTCAAGGAGTTGTAGAGAGTGATTAAAAGGAGTAGCCATAAACAGTCATACTTCAGGCAGATTTAATTCCTTTTATATTTCATGGAGCAATGACATGAAACAGTTATTGCAGGGAAAATGCAGGGGAATGGAGAAGACATCCATTCACAGATCCTATAAACAGTATTAATCCTGCCTGGATACCGGAGAAGGAAAATATTAGAACAGACACAGCTCAAAATACACCACTTCTGTATATTTCAAGTTTCAGTGTTCCAGCTTGAACCATTAGAGTCATTCCTGGTTTTTTGGATTGACATCCATAGGTGGAATTTCTAAAACACTAATTCAAAGGTTAGCTACAAGCTGCTTCTTTTCCAGTTCCCCTTTTGTTTTTTAACAAAGAACACTCCTGAATCAATACAGGATTGTCCCATTACTACTGCTATTTTGTTCAGGGCAAGTGACAGGAAGCCTAGACTACACTCTTTCAGATGTTATGGGGCAATTTTCTGAATGGGTCCTTTGATGTATCTTCTCTCTAAGGAAATGACTCTTTGGTAATACAAAACTACTGACCAAAGACAGTGCACTAGCTTATGAGTCAGTTGTCTATCACCTGTAGATGAAAACTCAGTTTTCTTTTCACAGTTTCCAACTTGCAGATTTCTTCCTGGAGTCACTCATACAATTTCAGATTCCTTGGGCCTCTGAGAGGAAACTGTTTCAGTATTCTTGACTGTGGCATGGTCAAAATGACATACCACAAAAGAGAGAAAAGCTTCTGAGATGCTAATCCTCAGATAAATACCTCAAAGTTTGGAGCATACCACTGTTCTGGCATTTGACAGATATCTTCCGTTTAATTTCATCTGTCTACTAATCTGCTAGTATACAGCATAAACATAATTCAGAGCTTTACATGAGATCTTCAAAAAGCAAAATCTTTCATACTAAAGGAAAGCAACATAAATGAGATAGAAACTAGTGTAACTGATCCAGTGAAGTGATGGTAGGAGATAAGCAAGCAGTGAAGGGTAAAATTAAGGCTGTGGTACATCATCAGGTTAAAAGGAAATATCAAGAGAACTACATATGCTTACTTGATGACTGAAAATGAGGAGTATTTAGAGTGTTCTATAAATATAATTTGTCAGACAAAATAGTGTGAGTCCTGTAAAATAAAAGACTGTTATGCAGACAAACTTATTATGAAAATTGACAAATCAGCAGATTTTCTTCAGCAGAAAGAATAGGAGTGAATGTCAACAAGGTGTAAGAAAAATGCAACTAACATATCACTTATCACTAATGGCTTATTATAAATTTCTTACTGAGTTGTGTAGTGTACATAAACTGTATTTTAAAGTATGAAAGAAACACTCATTAGCAAACTCTTTAATTGTTCCGCTGTGGTTGCAATTCCCTAAGGACAGGAATATATTTGCAAAACCACAATTTTCTGTTATCCACATGCATTAATGACTTCGTCAAATCTAGAAGCACTCACATGACTGAATGTTATCAATATAGTTCCAAAAGATGTTTTACCTCTCTACGTCTGCAACCACATCTAACTCAGTGCACGTAAATTTGCTGCTTCAATGGGAGAGGCTGCAATTCACTTAAAAAACTGTCAGAAGAGTAAGAATTACTGTAGAATGCTGGCAGATTCACTTATAACAAATAGCTGCACTGGGCATGCCCACTACACTGGTGTAGTGCAAGAACAGCTGTATAATAGCAAAAAACCATAGGGAGTTAATAACAGTTCCTCCTGATTCATGGATTATCTGATTTTACAGTCTTTAAAATATGATAAAAACAAGTGTTTATAAACTCATACTATGATTTCAAAATATTTTCATTTCATGCTAAAGCTAACACAACATATAACAGCTGTCTTACAGAAAAAGTTTAATAGTTTTCAGCTGAAAGATTAACTTTACCTTTTTTTGAAATTCAGTCGCCCTCCAGAGAGTATCCATAACAATGGTATTCATTCAGCAATATAGCAAACACCTATGAAAAACTGCACTCATTGAGTGCAAAAGACATATAGATGTGATGGATAGCATAGGAACGTGGCTTAATCATTGGACTTGGAAGAGTTAGGTCATTGTTGAAATCACAGATTTTAAAGGTCTTTTCCAGCCAGAGCAATTCTGTGATTCTGTGAAATTAAGGATCCAGTGTAAGAGCTGTTGAGTAAGATTGTCTTAGTTGTATACTACAAATTAACTCTCCCTTTGGAAGGCCAGGACTTTTGACTTGAAAGACGAAAAACTTGGTTGAAATAAAATAACTGGAGTTTAAAAATTTCGCTTACGTAACATTGGATGTTTTAAGCTGTCACGACCTGTTAATAGGGAAAGTAGATATTAATACTGTAAATAGCTTCCACAAGTACTGACAACTACCCCTTCAGACACTTGCTAGTACAGCTTCAGTTTGTTATCACATCTACTCAGTTCAGTCTCCATTCCTATCACCTCTGTTGCAGACTTCCTCAACACACACACACACACACACACACATAAACACACAGAGGTTTTCCAAAGTGCCAGTGTTCAGATCTCATTTTCTGTTCTGATTTTGTAGAAAACAAATAAATTTACAAGAGTTAAATGGGTTTTCATAATGCGTAGTTCTTACTGACCTCATTAGATGTTTAGGGGAAACTCTGACAGTAATAATACTACATTATTTCTGTTTTTAAAAAAAGGCTAGACAAGTTATGTTTCTCAACACATGACTATCGTGTATTTTGGTATACATACCGTTTTATTTATCCAGAGGAAACTTCTATTTTTTACAAGTGAGATGGCATTGTTTATCATCTGCCAGGTATCTACACACAAAAAAAAGCTTCCTTGAGCAAAAATCACTCTACTGTGCATTATCAATATGTAATAAACAAAGTTATTACTTGAGTTTGTAAGATTTTGTGACCTTCATATTTCCTGAACGACATGATCGGACATAGGAATTGCAGGCAATTATATTACTGTGTTAAAACTGAGCTCACATGAACTTAAATAGTTCTTAACCAAACAGACATGTAGGATGCAAATATTCAATGAGCAGTGACAGTTTCAAGACCTCAGTCACTTCTATGAAATCTTGTGTTTTAATTTAAGGACTTAATGGAGTGCCTTTGATACTAACCATACTTTAAACTAAACATCATCTTTTTTTGCCTTTATTTTTATAAAAAGTCTATTTATTTCCAGTGAAATTACACTGCTAAGCTTTCCCATAGGTCTTAGTTTTGCCTATGCCATTGCTTTGAGAAAGAATTATGTCTCTGAAGTTTTTTTGTTTAGCTTACTTTTGTAATTTCAGTGAACTGAGTTTTAGGTTATGCAGACTGAAAATTTTAAGTTTTCTAATGTTTGTGGAAGTGAAGGGTAATAATTCAAAACCAAAGACTCCTTTTCCCAAGCTCTTCTAAGCAGTAGAGGGATAAAGGGGAAATTGGGAAACTACAGCCACTTCCTCTGAGAACTCTTCCATTAAAATTATGTGAATCCTACCAAATAGGTAGGATAAAACTATACAACTTGAATTTCATAAAGTGTTAGGGAAACTTTTGTAGACTGCAAAAAATACACCATTTGATTTATTAGACTAAACAACTTTTTTCAACATGAAAGCAATGCTCCAAGATTACTTCATGACAAAGATATTATGGGGTGGAGGGTAAGAGGTGCAGAAAGGGTTAAGGAAGAATGAACACCTGCTAGATTAAAATGAAACTCTATTAGAGCTTCAAGTGCATAATCTATATTGCCTGTCATAAACTCAGCATGATCCCCTTGGCTATTTGTTCTAGAAGTGAGCATTTCTTTGAGAAACAACAATAGAAATAAGACAAACTATTCTCATTAAAGTAATCTTATTTGGCTGTGAGAAGACTGAGAGAATATATTCTTTTCAGTTGCCTAAAAATTAATCTCCTCTATCTGGTAAACTCCGTGGGTAAAAGGCAGAACACAAAGAAGAGAGGTGCCTTATTGAGGGTACTCTGTCTAACCAGACAATTAGTGAATGTAAAAACTCATGGATAATGAGATCTATGAAATTAAGGCAGACATCAAAGGAACTTGGAACAGAATTTTTGACCTGGAAACAAACATGTACCAAAGAGTGGAATTAGGATCTCTAACACAATAAATTTAAATTGCTTTAAATGGTGAGGTGGAGGAGAGACAGATCATGCAGCTGAATAAAGCAATAACAATCAAGAGACAGCTGTGAAAGAAGGTGGAATATGAGAATGAAGGGTTTCCCTGAAGATGCAGAAAAACTGGAATCACATTTCTAAAGTAATATTTTAACGTATTCTAAATCAGGAGGGAGATTTAGAAATAGCTAATAAGAGGTCTCTCGTTTTTATGTCCTTTTCTAACATGTGACCAAGGTACATGACATGAAACCCACCCTTTGAGCAACAATTACAAAAACAGATTGAGAAGAGTCAAGTAAGTCAAAAAGAACATTTTTTTTTTAAACTTGTAACAGCTACTAAATTTAAAGAAACATTTTATGATTGAATTTCTATAGGGCAGTCTATACTGGTTACAGATCAGTTTTCCCTTTTTAAGCTCATTGAATCAAGAACAGCAGTAAATCTTAAAGATATTGGTAGGTTAAAGCATTTCTAATGTTAAATCTAGTATCTGACAACTCCTTCTGAAATTCAAGAGGATTCAGAGCATGAGAAAATTTTAAGTATTTCAATATCATTCAAGTTTGAACAATTTAAGTCATGTACAAGAGCATACACAGGTCATATTTATGGGCATATAGCAGTAAGTGGATGGAAGATATGAACATATGAGATAACATTACTCCCACTGGTCAGAGAAAAAAGGATGTTTCACTGTGGTGACAAGGCAGACAGAGATGGTTATCTGTAGCAAAGACATTCCCACAACCACGCCTGTGGGATCTGTACTTCACTACAACATTAATACAATAGAAGGAGAGAATCAGAAGCTTTCCCCTGGTATGATGATTCCCCTCTGCACACCCATCAGATGGTAATCTATTTCATCCATATGAGTTGGGGTTTTTTCCTCTTAAAATTTCTGAAACAGCCTGTCACAATGGTTCCTTATTTCTTTAGAAAGACCAAAAGTGTACCTTGCTGCTACAATAAAATAAATACCATTGAAAAACGGCAATAAACAGTAAGGATAAAAAAATAATATTTCAGTAAAATCAAATCAAATCCACTCCTGAGGGTAATTTTTTTCCAAGTAAGCTGTGCCAACAACTGATCAAAGTTTTGGGGATCCTTTTTGAAACACACCCTAAGATATAAAACATACTTGATTTCAGCAAACTTTTAACAAGCTAGCAAGTGCTAGAGGACAGAGAATTGTGGATACTGTTGACAGCAGTGGCCAAAATGTTATTTGTAATTCTATTGTTTGTACTTTTTTTCTACTTCTATCAGTAGTAGTAGTAGAACTACCTCTTGTTGATTTTTTGTTGCTCATGCCACTGCTGTTCATCTGATATTGGCTAACTTTTTGCAAGCTCTTTTGGCATAGATTCTCCCATGGGCTCCAATGTGTTCATGTCATTTCTATAACACAGATAAAAACAGAATATGAGTCTTCCTAGAGAGAAAGCACCTTGTGGAAATGGAACTTAGTTGAAAAGCTTCATTTATTTTATTTGCTATAGCAGAGGCTATTATTAAAGCTCAGTGTACACTGAGTTTGCAAGAAACCTTCTGCATCACTGGCATAGGAGAAGGTTCAGCAATAGCTCCTCTAAGCCAGTATTCTGCACCAATTACTGAAAGAATATTTATAGTGTAGACACCAACACATTTACTCTTGGGAACTGAGAGCAGCAGAAAGTGGTTCCCAGGTTAGACTACAATCCCCATCTTCCTCTCAGCCAAGGAGGGATATTTTCTGAAGACCGAAAACACACTTAAGTGCTCCTCAGTAGTGTAAAATGAGACTAAAGGTGAAGTGGGAAAGCATGAAATGAAAGCTTTTCTAAGTAAGAATTTTAAAAACAGGCTTTTATAGTCCCCCACTTTGTTGTTGGCTTGTTGTAAGAAAAAGGACTATGTGGGGCGTAGCTGACCAGATTACACTGTATTTCATCATCCAGAGCAATCTCAGCTTCAGAAATGGTATGAAAGCAAATGTAAGTGGTCATGGCAGGAAATGAGAAGCTGTAGTTAGTGAAATGCTGATTTACAGCAAGAGGCCATAAGCTGCCTTCACATATAATTTTACAGCTTAAGACTGTTCTAAAAGCACATTTGACCAAGAGAAATAATGTTCAAATGCAGGAAAATATATGGAGCTACTGAAGAAAATATGGATTTATCAGTGTAGCGACCTGTCAAAATGGCATTCAATGCTCTTGATCAAAATTTACTCACAAATATATAATCTCTGGTACATATAATAACCAAAAATCTGAATATCATTTCAGATTAATAAGATCTGTCCCTGGAAAACTAATAACAATATTAAGTTCATTTGCAATTGGCCAGAATCAGCCATTGACAAGTAGTTAAACAGATTATACACAACTTCTCATCTACCACCATTAAGATGTAAGAATTTTCAGCCTGTTGGTATATTCTTTCTAAAAAGTCACTTCTTTAACCTGCTTGACAGAACATGTGCTGACATCCTCTCCCGTGGTCAGGAGACAAAGATAAGACTCTTACATCAAGGCTAGTTAAGACAAGTATGTCCTTTTACCAATGTAATATTTTACAAAAAATTAACCCTTTTAAAAAACATTTGTAGCTATTTTTAACATGAGAAATGTGCAGCAATTCGATCCTGCTCTTTTTTTTTTTTTTTTTTTTTTTTTTTTTTTTTTTTAACAGCATTTTATTAGCATTTTGTGCAAGTTTAAATCGTTTTTCCTTCCCCTCAAATGAAGAGAAACAGTGCCAAAGTGTCAGGTAACATTTTCCTCCATGTCCAGTGCTTCTGTCATGAAACAAAAGCAAGACACCATTACAGCTGCACTTAGCAAGGGCAAGAAATGGATCTCTTTTATGTTGTCCCTAATTCTAACTATACAGACACACATGGTTAAAATTGACATTGCAAGATACACTTAAAGAAGAGCCATTTAAAAAAAAAAAAAAAAGAGAGAGAAAGTTGGCCATAATTTCAGTTTCTTCATAGCATATTTTAAACAATCTTTTGAAGAAAGTTTGCCAAGTCTTTGTAAGGAAATATTTTCCCAATGAGGCAACTTTTGCAGAAACAAATTGGAAGAAAAATACTCTTAAATGAAGAATTTTAACTAGAAAGCTCATTATATAGTAATTGTGTATTGAAACTATTTTAATCATAATAATATAAAATGTATTTCTTTTTTCAGCAGTGTACCCTAAATAAGTTTACATAAAGTCCACACTAAATGTCTGGAATTAGGTTAAAGCTAGTTATATTTACGGAAAAAATTAAATAGTGAGCCTAAGTTTTCTGAGAGTTCTAATATACAGAAACCACTAAAATTTCATTTTGGGTTTTTTCATGCTAAGTCTTATCATTAATGGCTTGCAAGCAACTAAGTTTTGCTTAGTTCACATAATTGTCAGAATTTTTTTCACCATTTTTAAGGGGTATATGTATTCATTAAGATGCTTTGATTCTACAGATACAGTTTTTTTGTAGGGAGAAAACTTCAGTCCATCTTTGCTACTTCTTGTGTATTCCACAAGACCCCACTAAAAGTGAAAACTTAGAGCATTAATAGATATTTCTGATTCGTTCACCTTTAGTTATCTTCATATCAACAGAAGCTCCAAAGAATACAGCCTTTTTTTTTTTTTTTTTTGCATAGCTAATCCTATTGTGGAAAAAAAAAAAAAGAGCTAATAATTTTCCAGTCTTGCCTGTGTTCTGTAGCATTGCCAGACTATGCTTTACATACCTCAGTTGATGAATGTGTATGTGTGCAGTTAGATTTTATTTATAAGACAAATGTTTTCCAGTGCACTATTGCACAAATGATGCTCTACTCAGGTTTCTCCCTAAGAGGAATTAAATGCTTGTTTGTCATTATTCATAAGATTTTTTTTCATTAAAAAAAACACTGGCCAAATGGAAGAGTAAATCAATGCACAAATTTCCACGATGCTGCAACCAGATATTTTTTGGTTCCCCAAAAAAAGCTCAAAATGTACTTTAAAGTTCGTGCCTTGTAGTACATTGCATCAGGAAATGAATACAGCTGGTCTTACTACATAAAAAAGCAACACAGCTTTCCTTAGCAGACAAGCCAAGAACACTTCCAAAGTGCTCCTAATAGGACTGCACAACAGTTGGTGATGTCAGGCAGATGAAGAGTTTTGCTGTCATAATTTGGTAGCACTCCTGAGGTCATCTCAGCTAAATACCTCTCTCTTTAAAACAAGGGAGACTGTCACTAAGTCTGCTTGTTCAGCAGTTATAGTTTGTTCCTATAGTTACAGTGAAAGACACTGGTGAAAATGGAAGGTATTCTCAGAGTAGGAGGAGCACTGATTTTTTTGGAAGGTATGTGCTCTTTTTTCATGCAGAAGGCAGTGTTTAACAAGAAAGCCTGGCTAACCCAATGTAGAATAAACACTGGTTCAGTAGAAAAGTGAATGCAATACTTTTTTTTTTTTTCTCCTAGTTCTAGATCTTAAGTGCTTTAAAACACATTTCTAGACTAAACACAATGGAAGGAGCAATCACCAGATCCTGCCACCCACCTGACTGCCTTCAGACAGGTATAAATGCAAATGTTTTGCTTCCAGCATGGTCTGGTAGCAATTCATGGTCTCCCAGGATCTCTGAGCTACCCAAATAGCAGAATCCTTCTGTTTTGAGCAGGTGCCATGTTGCAACAATGATTTCCATCTCTGGCAGATTTTTGTTAAATTAAAACCAGGTAGATGAAATAGTAACCAGTCCCTGGCTTTACTCTGTGCCTCTGAAAGCTGTCAACATCCCCAAGGGAGAAGTCAGATCTGTTCACGAACAAACAGTTTTCAGACTATCTTATAAAGCCAAACTGAATTTGAACTTGGGTTTTAAGTTTTTCAAATAATTTCAAGAAGGCAGAAAATATATTGGAATAATAATATTAAGCAGTAAACTAGACATCTGCAAACACAATGTGAAGAAAATTGAAAACAGAGGGGGAAAAAAGCATAGAGCATTGAGCCTCATGAATAAGAACTGTGATAATAATTCCCCCAATTAGAGACTGTTGACAATCAAAACCATAGTATGTCAGGCTGACTATAATGTTATAAAAATATCAGAGAATCTGGACCATGAACTGAGAAGAAGATGGTGAAGGTTATTTAATTAATGATGGATATTGTTCACCCTCACCTGATTTTTGAAAAAAGTTTATGGTAGTTTCTGTACTTATTGTGGTGTTCATTAGGCACAAAATGGCCCATATCCCAAGACCAACAGAAAATAACAAAACAGAATACATCTGAGGGCAGGTCTAAACCCAGATGAAGCCACTGGCATGATGGACAGAGGCAATAGGTGAGAGTCTGTTTGAAGGCTGGTTAGGGAAATTAAAACACATTAGTGCCCTCAGGGCCCTGACATTTAGTTGGTATGATAGCAAAGCAAGTGTTTATTATAAACAAATACCCTTTTATTGTTTGGCAAAAAGTTAGAAAGATCATAATTTGGTATTTAAAATCTTTCCAAAGACAGTCTCTATCTCAGTAAGCATTTGCATTTATGTACACACAGAAAAAGGATACAGGACGAGATAATATCAATCTTATGCTTGTCTATCTGTATACAAATTCATTCTTTTGATAATCAGTGCTGGAAATCATGTAAGAAATGAGGGTAGGAGGCAAAAAGAATGTTATTGTTTGAAAATAAAAATTAATTTTCCTTGTATCTGTCATGCTCGTGAAAGCAAATGTGTGTCTTCAGAAGGAGAATTTGGAATTGAACTGCATGAAAAAAAAAATCTTTGCTACATAGATGGAAGATATGGCAGTTTATAACACGATGGTTTAATGCCTGGCACCATCTTCTTCAAGGGAGTTCACAATCAAGAATATAGCCATGTATAATCTTCTGTTGATGGTTTCTATCAGTAGTTTTTCACATATAACTAAAAACTCAGTACTGAAGCACAAAGCCATAAAATCAACATGAAGTAAAAAAATAAATCTAAAGCTGCATCAAGAGTTTTAATAATCAGATTGAGTAATAAGCAGAGTTTGCATTTCAGTTAAATTTTTGCAAAGAAAAAAACCCAAATAAACAGAAAAAAATCCACTGGCACAATATGATTTTATCAAGGCTGAAAGTAAGGGATGCAGCTAATAAAAAATGTCAGTCAGTATCATGATGGAAAATCTAAGAATTAGTGACCGAACTCCTGCTATGACAAGCCTAAACACACTTCATGTGGAACACTTTTTTAGTGAAAATAACCTATTTAAAAAAAAAATCACTAAATTTCCCCTCCTCATCTCTTGAGGAGTATCCTGTCAAAGTATGAAAAATTTTTCTTGGCACAATATTTAATACTGAAGGGAAAACAACAAAAGTAAATCCAAATTATATCTTGAGGGCAAATTAAAAAAAAAAAAAAAGAGAACAAAAAAAATTTTGCAGTCTTGGTTCAGTCATGATACAGGAATAAATACATCTGAATAGGCAGTTAAAATTATTTTAGTTTAAATCTTTAATGATAAATATAAAATTTTAATACAAATCCCATTTATCAGAAATATGTTCATAAGTTAGATATGCTTTTAAAAGTGTGGAAAGAATGAAAAATGTGCTTAGATGCTACAGAGTGAATAAAATTATAAAACTTTCATTTCCCTAAATACACAGACTTCAGGGTATATTTAATTTTTGTGTTCTTTGAAGTATTTTAACAGGTTTAAGTACATTCATGTTGTTAATTTAAAATACAGTTTTACTGTTCTGAAAAATGGAGGTGATCCCATTGAACTTTTGTATCTAATGGTACTTCTAAAAATATTTACCCTGAAAGCACTAAATATTCTATTTGAAACCTCTAATTTAAGTATTTTTTAACAGTTTGAAATGTACATGATAATTAGCTTTCTTTAGAAGAAACGGTGAAATTCCACTCTCTTTGGGATATAATTTCCCTTCAAAACCTATATACTATTTAAGCTATATCAGAAGTTCCTGGGGTCATATTTTTACAGATATTCTCAACATGGAAAACACTGGTGGGACTTTTCAAGTCCTGTTCACATCAGCACTTAAAATGTACTGTGAATTTGCACCTGGTGTCAACAATTTGAACTAAGAGTAAATGGAAAGCTTTCAGAAATTATTTCGTAATAACAAATAATTCCAGGACCTATGTCAGGTATCTACATTACCACCTAATTGTGGTTTAACTATAAATACTTTAGATGCTTCTTACTTCCATCAGGAAAAGAAACATACATGTAAATTAAAAGTACCTGGGGTTCTTCTGTGTTTCTCCAGCTGTTATGTCTTTTTACTCTTAGTTGTTAGAGACTAGAGCTCTTTATTGCTACTATTCTAAAATGAGTCCAGTATGTCCTCAGTTCAGAAAGATCAGCATACTTTTAAAATAAGAGTTGATAGTTGTAATATAAAACAAGACTGTTACCTTTGGCTTTCTCCAAACTAAAATTCAGCCATAAATTCTATTTACAGATATCCTAAATCACTGCACAATTATGAAAATTATGGTATGAATCTCAACAACAGTTTTCAAAGACATTTATCACAAAGGTGACTTTGTTGCCAAACTCCTTACCTTATCTATGTAGCAAGTGAACTGCATGTACTTTTTTTTTTTGTTGCTATTGTTGATTACCTTAATTGGCCTAAATATGAAGTGTGGTTTTTTTTCACACTAATTACCTTTCAACCTCAGTGAGAGCTGTTGGAGAACCTGGTACCTTCGTCAATAACTGTCAGGGCAGTTATGGACTGGACAATTCAAACTGTTTGATTTGCCCATCTTTGTTTAAATTAGCTCTTTCTTTTGTTTTCTGGATTGATAAGTAGAACCAAAAAAAAAAGTTTGAAACCCTGGGAACAGAATGGATTTTAAGTTTATCTGAATAAACATACTGTCTTTTCAATTAATACTTAAGGCAAAACTAAGCATGTGATGAGCTTAAGGTACCCTCTTATTTTTTATAGATATGTAATAATTGTATTTTATTTAATAGTGGTTTGTGGGTTTTGACTGGCATCTATAGTCTGTATAGTTTATCTCAGTTTAGTTATTTAGTTCATCCTGATTAACACACATGCTTATGCTTCATATGCTAGCCTGTTTAGTTAGGGATGTATTTTTCCCCTTTTGCACATCAACACTCTACAATATTAATTTTTGATTTTTAATTAACCTGTTAATCAGTCTCCCATTGTTATATTGCACAGGCATATTAACTGCCCCCCCATTACCAATATATATAACATTGCTTCAGATATTTTTTTTATAATGCTATGATTATTGTTAAATTGAAATAAAGACTAAAGATTTTTCAATTTACAAAACAGACTCATTTTTATTATTTTTTTATTATTTCCCTACTTGATAAGTAAGTCTAGGCAAAATTTCAGGCCTCTTTCATTTCAGAAAGTCTTATTCTAACATTAAAGTCCTAACTAAGAAATAAAATAACAACTTTCCATTATTTTTCATCAAGTTGAAATGACTGCAGTTAGTTTTGAGAGAGACAGTTCTCTACAGACAAAATTATGTTCTGTATCTTGAAACCATCCTACACTTTTTTTTTTTTTTTTTTTTTTTTTTGCAAATTTCTGTCAACAGTAAAGTTATGGTCCTGGCTTATATCTCCACTGGGTCCTGCCAGTAGGTATTAAGTACTAGTCTCAGGAGTTGCTCCTTGGTTTACTATATTAAAAAATGAAATGTAAAGATGTAAAGATAACATACAGAAAAACAAAAAGGCTTAGATGAGAATACGATATAGAGAAGGTAAAGTGAAACAGGGGAATTATTTAAAAATTAAAATTCTCTAAAGAGGTACAAGCAGATGGTCAGGTTTGTCAAAGAATTTTGTAAATGTTTGGCACTGGAGGTCAAGTGGATAGATGCTCACAGAACTTGTTTCCCTGTCTAACCAACCCACAGATCAGCTGAAAGGTTTGCAATAGTAGATCCTGTAGGTGCCATAGCTTTCAAATGGTTGATGCATGCCAGGAGACTAACAAAAGATTTCTGATACTGCAACCCAATATAATGTTCTGTAGTGGGAGTCGTACTTCAGATTTGGTTTCCTGTGAAGAATCTCAACCGCATGAACTAAAATTACTGAGTCCTGAATCAGCATGAGATAATAGGAGATAATCTGGATTCACATCAAAGGAGTCAGAGTCCTGATATCTACTCATTCTCTGGGGAAGGACTCACAGAGCATGTTAATGGAAAAGGATACTCTTGTAGCTCTGCCAGGTTCTGGCAAGACACCGATTAAAGCACAAATTCTGGAAATGTGGTTATGCTACATGTACTATCTCACTTACTAACCTCTTCAAAAAATTGGGACACCTGGCAGTAGAGGAATTGAGCAGACATCAGGTTTAGTGAATCCTGACTATAAGAAACTTGTCTGGTTTGAGAAATGCATTTAGAATTTTACTTGAAGGCTTAAGAAGAAAATCCCAAATAGTCCTTTTGAAATTGTTTTAAGTGAACTCTGAGCACAGCATTTAACAGTACTATGGTAAAAATATTGATTATTCAGTAAAAAACTGAAAGTTACTAACCCCTTTTCATCACTGATTGCATACTGCTGGTTATATGATTCAGGAGTTCAGTTCATTTCAGGACTTGATGAGGAGAAAAACAAAATCCAAAATGTATATGATATGTTTCATGTGGCTAAAATACTAAATATCTCTCAGATCTGATTAACGGTCAGTGTGTGTAACTGGAACATCTTTTCGACTGGGGAAAATGTCAGGGTGATGAATAAACCAGAATTTTTGAAAAAAAAACCAAACAAACCCAAACAAAAAACAAACCTTATCCTAAGTTTGAACTGTGAAATATGATTTTAAAATACAGATATCTTAGTCCTTTTGAAAAAAAAAATAGTCATTCATGTTCTTTCCACAATCAAGAGCAAACTAATATTCATGCAAATATTAGAATACAGTTGAAATACTGCTGCCATATTCTGAACCTGACTTGCTCTGAGACTGGTTTTGCAGCTGAGTAGGCATTTAGGGGTGCTTTGATCTAAACAAGAGCCTGCAGTACTCTCATTTGATGACATCCACATAAAACTACTTATAAATTTGAATTAGTTCTAGACTTGATTGAAACTTCTAATTTCCACTTCTCCGGCAACATTTTTAGTGTGAAATTTATGCTTATGAAGCAGAACTTCTTTATAAATGCTGTACATCATGGAATTTGCAAATTGACTCAGGAAAATACTTGACATCTTGTGGGAAGATTTCACTCTGTTTTCATGACACCTTCATAATGTACTTGTTGAAGCTTTTGTGAAACACAGAGACTGTGAAATGAAAAAAAAATCATCACCTTAGAGGCATTCCTCTTTAACTTTTTAGTTTGTTTCCAACAAAATAAGTCATCACTCATGAATATGTTGTGAGCAGCTGCTCGCAGTTTGTTAGCAACTTTGATCTGATAAGGGACAACCACAAATGAGGTCAGCTGCATGGTTTACCTTAAAAAGAAGAGATTTTATTTTTTACAGCTCTTCACTGAATATAATACAAGTTTATAGCTCTCCTTCTTTCATTTGCTTTGACCAGTTCAGAAATTACATGTATAAGTATAGTTCCTAGAATTCCAATCTCTCTGACAGTCACGAGCTGTTACAATTATTTCCTTTCTGTCACCCCAACCATTGTTTCCATCACTGATACAAACAAATTGGGGCTTCTTGAAATGGGCCACAGTTCTGTTAGTGCAATTGACAAAACATTTTGTCCAGATGAAGAATTACTGGCAATATACAGTCTAAGATCATTGCTTTGTAAAATGATCATGTACCTGCAAATAGAAAATTGTGGCTTATAACGAAAAGAGAAAGCAATACCTCAGTCTCAATAACTGTCTTAATGAAATGTGGATTTATTCTCCTAGAAATAGAGGAGAGTGCAAGAGGAGAGCATTGTCTCTGTTGGAAATAAAGCATTTATAAATGGCGGCAGATATGTAGAACACTAAATCCTTTCTATTTTTTCATACTGGACATTTCAGAAAAGTGAATATTTCCTCTGTTCACTTTCCTGAATGTTTTGTCAATGTTACTACAGCTCTTCGTGCATCATAAGTCACTGATTTCTGAAAGTTGTCCTGTGATTACATTTATTGCTACATGTGGTTCCCCCATGCATTGTGCAGTTATTTGAAAAAATTTATAAGAGATAACACACTCTGTCAGAAGACAACTTGTAGAAGATAAACCTAGCTAGACTTTAGAGCTGGGTTGTGGCAAGCACTGCTTGGTGGTATCTCCTACTTTACTAGAACCATGATTTCCACTGTCTCCTACAGTCCAAGTTTGGATGTACTAAACAGAAATCATGAAAGGAGAAGTTCTAGAGAGAAAGTTAGAGGGAAACAAGCTTAATTATTAAAGTATCCTTGGAAGCTGTGTCCATTCTGGTAAATTAGGCTCTATACAGTTAAATTTTTAACTTATTGTAGTAGTGTTCAGCCCATGGGAATGATAAAGGTGCACAGGCTGGCCGTTGTAATTTTAGTTTCCTGTTATGAAAAGGGAAAGCCCACCTTATGAATGGAAGCATATACAAGTCAGTTTCAGTGCAAATTTCTGAGGTAGGGCTAAAATATATTTTCAGTTATTCAATGCTGACATTGATCAATCAATAGAATAAGAATCAGGAGAAATAAAACCCACTGTAGTTAACAAAAGGGGGCTATTCAATAAAATTGCTGACCAATACAGAAAATAGTGAGGCAACAATATAGTAACAATATAGTAAATTTCAAATATTATTATCAAACCTGGGGGGCAATGGAGAAAGCTGCAGGATGTTAAGTCACAAGATTATCAGGGATATCTTTTGAGCAACTTTGCACCACAAGAAGACAACAAAACTATTTAAAAAAAAGTGTTACTCTGACTATATTCATATGCCTTTAATAGTCAACAAGCAACATATTTCCTCTAATACTGGTGAAAGAGTACTCAGATAGGAAAGATTGGACTTCCTAATGGTACCATTCATATCAAGATGGTGTGAGCATCAGTTGCCCTTCTTAGACAAAAGAATAAGGAGTACAGATTATTATCAATAAACTTTTTGGTGGATATTGGTTTAACCCTTTTATGTGGTCACAGGCATTGATTGTTTTGTTATTTTGTTATTAAACAAGATGATCAGCCACTTACTACAATCTGTTCAGATTTGCTTAAAGTGGGTAAAGAAAGGCATCTGGGCAGTGGGATACCTTGATTTTTCAAGAACATAAAGATCCTTTACTCATTACATGAAGATATTGTATAATGAAACAAGCAGTCCTAATTTTAGCTTTCCTCACTGGAAACATTTGTGCAGTTCTGAGTCAGACAACAAGACCATGAGCTTCCTGCTTTCTGTCATAGTCCTGATTAAAAAAGACTCAAAACTCACTGAATAAGAATTCTATCTGTGGTGTGTGAGGGATGGTATTTAAATGTTGAGCTTCATGGTACTTCCTTGTACTGAAATTAGACAATGGACCATCGCTTGTGTTTTGCTATATTTTAATTTAAAACATCTACAGTGCATAAAGTGACACTGAATTTAATCTTCTGCAGTCATAGGTTAGCATGTGTCCTCCAGAGACAACTGAAAAGATCAATCTTTTCCATAGGAAAAGAAAATAGGACCAAGGAATTTGGGAAGTATAAGACATGAGATGTTTCTTTTGCAGAATAAACAGTGGATGCCCTTACAAATACAACTACTATTCTCTTACACAAAAATGCCTGTGTCCTTATTCTGAGCCTGCCTTTTGGCTATGTTAACTTCCAAAGTGGCTACAAGGCCATTGCCACATTTGATTTAGTGGAATAAATTACACTATTTTGTGTTTTACATGCACTATGACCTTGTAGTTTTATAGGTGGTTTTTTTCCCACGAGAAAACTGATACAGCAAGAATTATATACAATTTAAAATTTTAGAGGAAATAACTGCTTTTAATCAAGCTGAAAAATAAAAACTAAAGCTGCTTTTAGGCTAGCAGGGAAAATTCCGTCAACTACTTTGCATCTGCTAATATGTTGAAAAAGGGATGTTTGGAGATTCATGATTATTATTCCCAGCATTCTACAGAAATTAATTTCTTTGCTGCTGCTGTTGCTCTTCATGGACTAAATTCAGCCTGAACATATGTGCCATTTTAAAAGTGAATGTTTCACTTCAGTATATTTATACATGGACCAGCAATTAAGGCTGTGATTCTTATCTATTGTTGAGTAAGCCTGATGATTAGTGGTTAATTGGAGTGATAAATATGACCATGTCATATATGACCACAATATGGCCACACAGCCACTCTGCATCTTCTAAGGGAACGGGCAGATGAAGTTGCAAAGCCCCTTTTCATCATATTTGAGAAATCATGACAGTTCAGTGAAGTTCCCACTGACTGGAAAAGGGGAAATGTAACCTTCAAAAGGGAAGGAAAAAGACACATGGAATTACCTGCTATTTAGTTTCACTTCTGTACCCAGCAAGATCATGAAGCAGATCTTCCTGAAGGTTCTGCTAAGGCACATGGAAAATGTGGGACTGGTTGGTGCAAAACAGCATAGTTTCACTGAGGGAAAATCATGCCTGACAAAACTGGTGGCCTTTTATGATGGAATCAATGTCAGTGGACTCCGGGAGAATCAGTGGATAACACACACAGATTAATGTAATCCAAGTATTGCCATTTATTGGAAGCAGCAGTAGCCCTTTTATACACAGGCAGGCAGATAACAATAATACAAACATTTTGCCGATTGGTACAACGCATCTTTCGTACACTGCAGTGCATTATCTAACGGGTTAAGTACAACTCTTTATGTGTTGTCTGTGAGATGATTTCCCAGCCTGTTATTCTTCTCTTCTACTGCCAACTCCCTTATCTTTTGCACATAACTGATCTTTCAGTAACCTCACAGCTGGGCCTCAAGGCCCCCAGCTCACTCTGGTCGAAGCTGAACAGTCAGGATTGCTCACATATCCATTTTCGTCCAGAAAGATTCCCAACAATTCCCCCTTTTTGTTTTTGAGCAATCCAGACTAGTTTCATTGTGCAAGATAACATGCTGATGATATATTGCCATAAACAACATACCAATCATACAAAAGCAATAATAACATACTAATAATACAAAAGTGATAATGGCTAATATAATTGATAAGCCTTGTCTAATTAAATCTCTAAGATATCCCCATTTCCCTAAGTGATTTAAGCATGCATCTAACCCATTATGTGCAGCAGTTAATTTACTTATTAGTGCTCTCATTCAGGAGGGCATACACTCTTTCCATGGTTTGACCCATCGTGCAGGTACCCGGCATAGTCCTTCACCTGTAAGTAAACACATATATCCTCGGCCAGTCATTTTTACTTCAGCTGGACCTTTCCCTTCTTCCCTTCACCTTTTTTTTTTTTTTTTTTTATTAAAAAAAATTAAACACAGCCAATCAAGTGCAGAGTGAAGATCACCACCATGTAATCTCTGTATCATTCCTTTGTTGTCGTTTTGTTTTTTGTGGTCATTGATTACATCAATAATCCTTTTCTCCAAGTTACCGTTTATCATCACCTTAAGAACAGATTTATCTAGATTTGCAGCAGCACTAGACTCTGTTGTTGAACTGAAACTGTAAGTTTTTGGACTTAACACACGGCTCCTCAAAGGAGTTGTTTGTGATAGCAGCGGCGGCGCTGGCCTCGGCAGCAGCCTGAGCACAGGCGGCAGCAGTGGCGGCAGAGGCGGTATGAGCCACGCTGCCCGCTCGCTACTTCTTATTGTGACCACCCATGGCACCCCATATAATACATCAGTGTTCTGTCTAGGAGTCGCAGTTGCACTTTCCCAACAGTGGACAAGGCAAGAACAACTGTCATCATCTATCTGGACTTATGCAAAGAGTTTGACACTCTCCTGCACAACATCCTAGTCTCTAAGTTGGAAGGATATAGACTCAATGAATGGCCCACTCAACGGATAAAGAATTGGCTAGATGGTCACAGTCAAAGAGTAGTGGTCCATGGCTTGATGTCAAAATGGAGAACAGCAAGGAGTGGCATTCCTCATAGGTCAGTACTGGGACAGGTGCTGTTAGACAGCTTTGTCAGAGACATGGACAATGTGACTGAGTACACCCTCAGCAGGCTTGCTGATGGCACCAAGCTGTGTAGTGTGATTGACATGCTGGAGGGAAGGGATGCCATCCAGAGATACCTTGACAGGCTTGGGAGGTGAGCCAGTATTAACCTCAAGAAGTTCAACAAGCCCAAAAGCAATATCCTCCACCTGGGTCAGGGCAATCCCAAACAAAAGTAGATGTTGGACAAAGAATGGATTGAGAACAGCCTTGAGGAGAACAACCTGGAGATGATGGTTGATGAAAAGCACAACATCAGATGGCAGCCCAAAAAGCCACCCGCATCCTGGGCTGCATCAAAAGAAGCATGGACAGATGCATGTCAAGGGAGGTGACTTTCCCTCTCTCCTCTGCTCTTGTGAGATCCTACCTGGAGTGCTGTGTCCAGATATGGACCCCCCAGTGCAGAAAGATCATAAAACTCTTGGAATGAGTCCCATGGAGGGCCACAAAGTTGATGTGAGGGGTGGAACACTACCTATGAAAACAGGATGAGAGATGGAGTTTTTCAGCCTGGAGAAGAGAAGGCTTCAGGGAGACCTTACAGCAGCCTTCCAGTACCTGAAGGGGCCTACAGAAAAGCCATGGAGGGACTTTTCATGAGGGCTTTTAGGGATAGGATAAGGGGTAATAGTTTTAAGCTGGAAGAGGGTACTTTTATGTTAGACATTAGGAAGAAAATCTTCAGGGTGAGGGGTGGTGAGACACTGGCACAGGCTGCCCAGAGAGGCTGTAAATGCCTCATCCCTGGAAATGTTTGAGGCCAGGTTGCGTGGGGCTTTGAGTAACTTGGTCTAGTGGGAAGTGTCTTTGCCCATTGTGTGGGGGGCTGGAACTAGGTGATCTTTAAGGTCCCTTCCAATCCAAACCAAACCATTCTATGATTCTGTGATAATTTTACTGAATATCTCCTTAAAAAGAAAAAGCAAAGTGACTTTTCTGCCTTTCTTTTAATTATGGGGAGGGAAAATGTGCTTATTTATACAGTAGAGGACATTTTAACTTTAAACTTATAACCAAGATCAGTGGCTTTCCATAAAGCAAGATTTTTCTTTAAAAAATTGAGCACACTGCTTTGGATGTTCTATTTCAGATGTCCAGAGCATCACTTTTAAACTGCTCTTTTCTCTTTATTCTTCATACGCTTTGTGTCAATTCTCCACCCTTTAATCTGTGCATTTACATGCTGCTGTTAGAGCCATACTTAGCAAGTATCTAGAACTCCCATAAATTTCAGTGGGACTTTCTTGCCTCAAGGCTTCATTGTGTTCTAAACTCTCAGTGTGATCTGTAATATCTGTTATTCTATTTCATAATGTATGCTGGAATTGAAGGACATCAAATACAGTTTCTGCTGTATTTTGTGGCATTGTGACACATGTATTTTCTTTTACCAAACATGCATAATCTGTTTTAGATTTTTGCCTATTTTCAACTACATTGATTATTTCAGAATCCAACAATTACATTTGCAGAATAAACCGAACAGGCCAAAAGAGAAATACTGTAAAATGAATGGAAAACCTCAATCCCCAAAGGCTTTTTTATTGCTATAAGTGCAGTATTTCTACATCAAAGCATTCAAAATTGTTTCTCTTTGTGTGTACTTTACATACTTTATGTGTACTTTGCTGTAATAGATGTATGGAAAGACCCATTGAACAGATAATGCAAAATGATTGTTGAATAAAGCAAGTTGCACTTACTCCACATTAAAGGTAAACAACACCACAAATTTTATTTTGAAAGGCTTTTCTTACGTAATTCTGACATAAGAAAGTTTAAATGGATCCAACTGTATGAATTTGAATGTTTTTCAAGTCAGAAAAATAATGTGCCAGACCTAACCTCAGAATTATTTTATCTCAGTGTTGTCTGAAAAGGGTTAGATTATAACTGTATTTATCTGTACCACTTAAGCCTCTAACAATGGCACATAGTGCAGCAGTATAGCATTTCTAGGTTCCTTGATTTACTTGCTGATATAGCCAACATTTTTATCTTCCACACTTTCACTAATTTTGTTACTTTTTTGTTCTAAGATATATTGCAAATAGGCTTATTTGCAGGTATCCTGATACAGAAGTACAGTTTATCTGTGAATAAATGATATACATTTAGAAAAAAGAAGAACACACTTTCACTGCTTCCTGGGATGCTTCTTGTCTGCATTAACACATCTCTGCCAAGGCAGAGACTTTGTTCAAGACTGAAAATACAACTTTTCTATCTGCATCATCTGTCTTTCTATCTTGCTTTAATACTGCTTTGATCACTGCCCACCTGAATACCCTCTAGGTCTCTGGATATTCCTATTGGCTTTCTGTCAGTTCTGTGGCTTCAGTCCCAAGAGCTTTTGTGGTGGCATACTTTGAAATATGCCACACTCACAGGGCCCTCTCTAACCAGCTGAATTCCCTGTTAGCAGTGGGTGATCCAGAGTTTTTATTCCCACTGGGACCCTCACCAAAGAAATAGTCATGACCAGTTCAGGAGAACCTGGTAGCAATTCTTTTTCCCAGAAATGAGAGGCTGGTTTATGCCAGAACTTGGACAACATCTTCATTTCCTGGTGTTGGAGTCCTTTCAAGTGGTCTCACTGTCCACCACTGTTTTTATAGACAGGACCATTTCAAAGACAAGTTACTTCAGTGCAAGAGGAGTACACTTTGTTTAGGAAACAAGAAATCATGATCCATGACTCATGCTTCTCCCCCATAGCTATACTCTGCTTTCTGTCATTCATTCTGAGCTGTGTGATCATGCAGTGAGTATGGATCTACACAGTCCACAAGTAATTGTATGGGCGAGGTCTTCCTAAGGAGTTGACTCAGATGAGCTTTATTGTTCTTCCATGTGTTACTTTTTCTTCTCCATAAATTAGTTTCTCCTGCTCTTTTGGTTTTTGCATATTATTCGATTTCTTGTGTTCTGGTGTGTTGGTTAACATCAGGCAAGAAATACAAGATACCACATAATTAAAAAACTACACATAAAAACTACCACATAATAAAAAAACTACTACATTATTTTTTTTTTAACCTAGATATCAAGGAAGTAGCTTACTGGTGTATTCAAGAGCAGCAGGCAGACACCACCCTTCAAGAGAGATCTAGATCAACTCACTTTTAGAAAATCCTCACATGGGCATCAGCCTTGGTTTCCAGGACAGATAAAGTAGCAAAAGTGTCTTCATTCAAACTGACTTATTTAAGGTTCTGAAAAACTCCTCCTAAGGATGGATGGATTTTTGTTCTCATCTCTTACATAATCCCAGTCTTACTTGAGAGCTAATAAGAAGTGTAATAAGCAAAACAGTAATCCTACTCTTGGTTTCTCTGGGCTTTAGAATTAGCTAGCTCCACTGTTTATAAGGAAGGTAGTATCCCTTGACAGAGTGAGTCTTTCAGTTAGAGCTTTAAAGATCTATGCTTGACAATTGGCCAGGCACAAGACACCAGCAATATTGTCTGTCTGGCCAACTATGTTTGTTCATGATCAGCAAATTTAATTTTTTGTGCTACAGATGTAGGCTTTATTTTTTTGTAAGGAGCAAAACACTTGGAAATATTTGGAATTAGCTGTCTCATTAGGGACTAAACAATCTTAGTTCTGCAATCCTTTGTGCTGGAAGTTCTGAGTGAAAAATAAGGTGTGACTGCCTGCATAAAACACATTATTTGCCCCTTGTTTCAAGACCATAAATCACTATTTAGATTACTTTTTGCAAACAGTAAGACTAGATAAACTGCTCATTTTAGCATCTGTGTACAGTGCTCAGCAATCACTTCCTTTTGTACTGTGTAAATTTGCCAGGAAGAGATTTACACTACAGAGGGCTAAGAGACACACAGTAGCTGTGCACCCAGCTGCATATTCAGTGTGGGATTCTCTCAGTAAATTCACTTCTTCCACAAATAGGACTGGTATTAAGATGAAAAAGCTCCTTTCAAATGAGAATTACAGTTATCAGAGAAATTAAATACCTTTCATTTTATGATGGCAGAAAAAAAACATTTCTGAAATTCTGCCATTATCACAGAGGACAGATTGGCAGCTATGACATGGGGATGTTTGGTGTGGTGGCTGCTAGAACAGAACCACACCTCTCATCAACTCGTAACCAAAATTTATTTTGCTTTGCAGGATGGGCATAGTGAGTGTATAATCATTCCTTTCCTGCAAAGCCCCATGCACTACCACACTACATTCGGGTCAGAGTTTTAAGCCAAAGGAATCTTGATATAACCATGGTCCTTGCATCTTTTGAAGTATTCCCCTATCTTTAATTGGCTTTTGTTTATTAAGTGGTGTGAAGATCTGGGGAGTGTGCCTCTGTTATTACATGGGCTGCACTTTAAATAAGTGCAATTGTAAAACTAAGACCTTAGTTTAATAAAGAAATTATCAACAGTATAAAATAAACAACCCTTCCATATCCCCAGAATAATACCTTTTTAAAATAGAGTTGAATAACTCATACACAAACAGAAATTCATAGAAGGAGAAATCAGGCTCTTCGTTGTGTATGTTTTTGGGTTTTGTTTTTTCAGTTGAGCCAAGCTCCTTGTTTCTGAATTCCTTTAGTGAATGCAGTCTACTAATTCAGTACTATCCACCAGGAGAGACCATGCATTTAATATGCATAGCTTCCAAGTCAAAGCAAAACTGAAGTATTCAGAGACTTAAGCTCACCAGAACTTCAGCCTCTGGAAGATCTCACCTTCTCTAGTTGTGCTGCAGTTATGTAAAACAGCAGGCAAAAATATACTGTTCTGGATTGCAGAGACATCACAGTCCTCCCAAATGAGCTTGCTGTGCACAGTTTTTTTCTGAAGCAGAGCACTGCCAAGAGCTGATGCTCTCCCATTGTCATCAGCTCACCAAGTTCCAGGCACTTGAGCTTGTCATGAGGACAACAACAATTATGTTCTGCATCCTTGTTTTATGCAGCTATGTTGACTTCTGTTAGTCTAATCACTTTGGGGTGCAGAAACCTACCACTAGCAAACTGGTAACTGGGGCCTCTAAGGCTGCCAGTCAGTTCTCCCTCTCCCACGGGGGAGCACTGAGTGACACCTCCATTCCACCACCAGCCAGCTGGAGCTATTTGCAGGTTTTGGATTAATGTTCTCTGAGTTTTCACTGTATTTGCTGAAAATGCTCCTGCTCTGTTTTCACACAAGGCCTCATGCACCATTGAGGGAGATACTGACTCCATTGCTACCTTTATTGGCTAATCTCATGACACCCATGCTGTCTGGAAACCTGGCCATATGGGGGATGCTAGCAACCTCATTCCCCTGTGAGAATCAGATCTCTTAGAAGGTCTGAGTCCCTGCATGAGCCCCGCGAAATGCTGTCTCTCCCATGGTGGAAGAATAAGCCCTGGACATCTCAAATCACATGGGTAGTTCAGCCAAGCAGTGGCTTCTTAAAGATGGATAGTGAGGGAAGGTGCATTTGATCATCCCACCACACAGTCAGGAACTGTGAATAACATTATGTTCTATCAAGTTCAGTGATATCAAGGCAATTTCATTCTGCCTTTTCACCATGTGAGGAATTGAACTTTCTACCCAGACAGGGCTCATTAACAAGTACTTAAGCAGCAATTTGTCCTCTCTCCATTATCTTCTGCTAGCAGCCACAGCACCCAGGATGCCATCAGTTCCTGATGCATTTCCCTCTTAGAGAAATGTAGGTAGTACTAGGAATCTCAGCCATTTGTCAAATATGTTCCTTATAGTGGTTTTGTAATAGTGCTGGGATCTTTCCTGCCAGTATGGCTAGGGCTGCAGCTACACATTTTGTTAGCAAGAACTTGGCATTTTCTACCTCTACATTTGGGAGACTTCTCAACCTCTTTGGCTGACCTACTGCCACACAGTTTACACATTCATTTACAACCTGTTATTCCCATCTCAAGCTAACTATTTAGAACTAAAATTAACATGTGCTACTGAGACCCTCACCACCATGAGTTAACAACACCAGGACTGTGATTAGCTCCTTTAGTTTGCTTTTTCCCAGCATTGCTTAAAGATGGGCTGACAACCTCTGGTCCCTTCTTCGGTAATGAGAGGATCCTGAAAGAAAGAACCATTACCTTGAGAAGACTTGTCATGTGTTAGCCATGTGTATGTAGAAACTGAAGTGAACTACCAGATCTATAGTGTAGCATTAACATTATAAATGACAATAGCCCCCTCCAGAGCAGGAAGAGGGAAGAAATAGATATAAATCTCCCTCCTTCCCAACAAAAGAGAAGAGCACCTACACAAGGGATTGTTCAAATTTTTTTTTTTTTTTTTTTTTGTGCAAATCATAAACAGGCATATTTATCAGCAATGTAAAATACCAAAATATACATTATTATATTTTGCTATGCCTTCATATAGTATGTCATGATTAGCAACAATTTCTTCTCTCCTTGTCTCTTTGACTGTCATTTTGATGGTGCAAAACAGCACCTCTTGTTGCAACAGTGCTCTAAAGGACTGACAACTAAACCAGTCCACAGACTCAGCTGTGCTGCTGAGGATCTTGTCAGTGGACTGAGAGAACTGTGAGATGATCTTCAGTGTGCCCAACCTCATAGTGTGGGTGCCTGATGTTACCTGCTCTTCACACATGCGAGTCAGCCAGCCTGCTCTGCTCCTCATCTGGTAGTAGAGGGATACACATAGTTAGTCCTTCCAGGCCATTTGGGAGCTGGTAATTGTTGTTGGCATGCAATTATCTCAAGACAACTGTTGTGTGGGTGGTATTATGTTATTTTCAGCAGAGGTGCCCACTCATCCATCCACTAGGATAATGAAAGTATATCAAACCACTGAGAGACAAAGCTTTGTTAATTAATTAAGCAAAGGATACTGCTAACTGTGTGCCTAGTGTGCATCTTCAAGTGGCAGAAAAACATCAAGGTAACAAAATAATATTTATGCAGAGTAAAAGGAAATCTGAACAAAACAATTCTAAGAAAGTACCAAAACTGAAAAAACTGCTGACATCTTCAGTTAGATTTAAGCTGCAGTTAGATTTACATATTGATGGAGGCATAACATCAATGGTTATCAAAAATATTAATTTCAGATAGTCACAGTGAAAGAGGATAATGCAACTCAATACTCACGTAACCAGTACTTAAATAATATACATTGCTAAATGTTCTTAGCATTAGCCATTCCGATCATTAGAAAGGACATGTAATATCTGCAAGTGAGCAGACAAGAAAGGTGGAAATATTTTTCTTTGAAAGATTTATAGTTTTATTCCACTTGCTTCAGACAATGAAAACTGAAGAAGGAGGGAGAAGTGGAGCTGGGTTGTGTCTGTCGCCTTAGTGCCATGCTTTAACAAATACAGTGGAGAAGGAAGGAAGGATATCCTGGAATCACTTAAGGAAGAGTTTGTATTTATTACTTCCTTTTCTGAGGATGTTTCCATCAGCACCTTAAGGCTGTTATCACTTGTGCTGTTGCAGGGAAGGATTGTTAACAGCAGACAGATCCGGTAATGAGCAGTAAATGATAGAAAGACCAAATTTTCCCTTCAGAAAACATTCCTCAAATTAAAAAAAACAAAAAACCCCAAACCAAACCAAAAACACCAAAAAGGCATCTGAAACTATCTCTGCAAGGTGCCTTCCTACTGCAGTGGATACATATGTACCTCAAATATTTAATGGGCATTGCTAGCTGAAATATTTAACAAAATATATGCAATCAGCCTACCAGTGACTATAGGCTGAGAAAATGTCCCTGAATACTTGCTTCCTTTCAACACAATCTGAAAAGCCCAAGGAAGTGCCTGTTGCATTTGTGCTCTGTTGATGGTATCATGAAGGATTAACAGAACATGCACTACTGCTGTCATAAAGACTGGATTCTGAAGGCTTAACTAAAGTTATCAAAGATGTAAGTTAAGACAAGTAACAGACATGTCTCTTCCAAACAAGTTTTATCCCATCTCCTTCTTAATCTCACTAGCAGAAACAGAAGAAACCAGGTTTAGTATTTATTCAACTTCACAACCAAACATTCTAGCATTTCAGAAATATGGAAAAACAAATTATTATTACACAAATAACTTTGCTATCACCAAACTTGGACAATAAACATATTTGTCTTCCAACACAAACAGCCTACAAAACATGTGTTAACATCTATAAGTAATAAGAGTCTATTAACAGCCACTGCAACTGTGTTACAATGTTTAGAGCATTTTACTTCCCTGTATAACTGGGAAATAAAAAATTGCAGCCACTGCATACTATTCCCATAAGGTGCATGGGCCAACATGTACAGATAGTGCATGATGCCCCATGGATGTCCAAATTCTGGGGATGTTCCCATGTTTGCATTCATGGATTACTTCCAGGATCTTCTGCCCTTACTCCTCAGCCTAATTATATCAGACTAGAAAGGTGCAGCTAATTTTCAGGCAGAACAGACTTGATTATTGGGGAAGGTCTTCCTCACTTCCCCTTGCAGTGTTCTGCTCTCTGGCCCCAAAAAGCATTTCTTCCTCACCCATTTAATTTCCAATAAATGTTTTCTTGGGCTTTTTTTTGGAGAGCTGCTCTTTCCTCAGCTTGCTGAACAAGGTGACACATGGAGACCAGTCTGGCTGCATCCATGCTCTCAAACATCTCTCTCCTGCCTCCTGAAAGTCACATTTTGCTCCATGGATTCCATTTGTGTCTAGGTGTTCTGCTCAGAAGTGGATATATGTAAAGGCAAAGCATTATTATCTCCAAAGTCACCTAAAATATGTGATTTTTGCTTTTTCCATAATGTGCATTGGAGGTATTTTAGTGTATTTGCTAACATTGCACACGTATCACTTCAGGGCTAGTGGAACATCAGGGCATAATAATGTACTATCATCAGAGAGCTTACACTTGCATGAATCTTTAAATGTTCTGGGTTGGTATGGTAAGATGTCACTGTTACCTTGTCATAATATGTACTGAAAATACCTTTATACACACATTTTAGGCCAACAAATTAATACCTTAAAAATGATTGGCTTTTGTTACTTTGTTAGCATAAATAAATACCTCTTGTGTGTAAGGCAAATTGTTAAATGCTTTTTCTTTTATACTCATGTCTGTTATTAAAAACACCCAAAACCATTAATAAAGCCCCACACAATTGTTAATGGATTCTATGTGTTTACCTCCTAACTGCTATTGCTAAAATATTTTAAATAAAGAGAGGAGTTGGATGTGCAGTGATGGATATGGCTGCAACAGCTTTCGGTCTCACTTCCATGTTTGTCACTGCTGCCTTGGCAAACAGAAAAAGCACAGTCAGGGACTATGAATTAAAGGTTTTTTAAATTTTTGAGAGACTTGGAAAAAAATCTGTGTGTTATCTGTTTAAGGGATTATTATGAGATGTCTTTGAGATGTGAAAAAAAAAAGGCAAATGCAGTGTTTCCAGAAAAGAAATTTATTTGCATGCTCTTGTAGGAAACAAAGATGACATTGCACTGATTATGATATGTTCACTCCACCTTCAGAAGTGAGTATATCAACCTGAAACAGAACAACTCAAGAACAGCTGGAGTGAGTGGAAAGGCTTATGATGAGAAATTAATAGAGCTTATACCGTGTGTACATAAATTAGAAAATGCTGATGAGAAATTTTTGCTCTAGGGTACAAGTAGGTGAATAAAGGGTTTAGCCTACAGTAAAATGTAGGTATAAATTAGTCATGACTAACTTTTCTTCTGTAATTAGAAAACTTTCAGAATCTGCAACATCAGTGGGTTTCAGAGCAAAGTTCTAATTAACAACAGGGTGGAAAAAAAGCACAATTAGTATCCAACAGGAGTGTGGTCTTGGAATTTACCAATTTGCAAGTTTGTTCAATGTTTAAGCAAAGTCTATAAACCAGATCTTATCTTAAAACTTAAGAGGCAGTCAACTATTTAATGGAAAGTAAATGAATCCTAACATTAGCTTGAATGTTCGTAATTAGGCAGTTGTACACCAGAGTTACAAGACACACCCTTGTTCCTAGCTGGAGGAGGCACTTATTCAAACAAAAGTACATATTAAAGCAATGAGCTTTATCAGAGAACTACTTTGCAATCCTATTTTGAAGGCTCATTGATAACTGAGAAAGCAACTAGCTAGGTTTCATGCATTCTTGTCATGTACTCTGATGCATATTGTACTTCGGTAACTGACAGAGCTTATATCACTAAAGCTCATTTTCTCAAGAAAAGACATGTAGCTATGGAAATAAGATAAAGTAGACATTTAAAGGTTGGCAGAGCTTTGAAAACTGAAGGACCTATTTGCAATGAGAAAATTTCCCAGCAGTTTTGGGGAAGTGGATCTCCATCATAATATGAAAATAATCACAATCTTATTCAGATAATCATGATGCTTCTGCACCACTCTGATGGTAATGTGATTAGATTTTCAGTGTTCTGGGAAAGGAAAGATACATAGAATGTTTTTTTGTTTTTATTTCATTGTTTGCATTCTCTTTGACTGTGATCTGACAGGTGAGAAACTGTGTAGTATTAGTCACTAAAATAAGAGCTGAGAAGGTACCAATTTAGAATCTATGTCTTATGCAAAGAAAATGGAAAACTCCAAGACTGTTTAATAGTCACCATTTCTCTGTGTATTATTCAAAACTTTCATCCATCATTAGAAACAAAGTCTTTGGAACACCTATTTTGACTAGAATTTGCAATAAATGCTGCTTTTCAACCTGGGTATTATGTGATTATTCATTGCAGATGAACTTTCAGCTGAGTTAAATTAAGTGCACTTAAACGTTCTTTCTTCCCCTGTCATTAACTGCTCTTTGGCAGCCTCTAGTTAGGTCCTATAGATCAATGTTTCTCAAACTGTGGGCTGTAAAAAAATTCAAAGGGATTTGCCAACTGTTAGACAATAACAGTCAGCAGCAGTGCAGTTCTTTATGTCTGCAGTAGATCTTTTTCCCCAGGAGTGGAGAACGAGAAAAATATGAAATACGAACTGGAGATATTTATTCTATCCAGGGAATTTGCTAGCTACCATTAGCTGCTGGCAGTGTCTCATTTCCTTCAGGACAGAGAGTATATAATAGTGGACTTTCACTCCCTTGCCCTAGAAGAACTCATCTATTATGAACTGTGGTAATTATATTGAAACCATTGAACCATTAGATTTCATTATGTTGAACCATTAGATTTCTCTTGAATAAAGTGCAACACCCTCTCTTTTGCCTGTCTTTCTCACTAACACCACTTAGATGTCTCAGAACACATCAGGTTACTTCATTTTTCCACATGTCCTGAGATGTCAGGGTGACAGTCTTGCTATACCCTAAGACCTGACATACCCTGGGCTCCAAGTGGGACTGGGGACCTGGCTCACCTGTGGTATGGTGAGTTCAACGCTGGCACACCAGAGCACAAGGGCAGGAGCTAGTTCTTCTCTGATCCATGACCCTTCCACAGAAGAAAGATAAGGGTTGAGAAGGACTTCATGACATTGGTGTGATTGCTTCACAGTCATGGGACTTCTGGCAATCATTTTATCTGAGGAAAACAGAGGGAAATGAGAAAACTACAAAAAATTACAAGATAGTGTAGGAGCTGCTCTCTTAATAGGAATATAAAACAACCTGGACACTGTGTTGAGACCACCCTCCCTCTGCCCAAAGCAAGTGCTGTGCCTTGCAGTTCTTGACCAACACACTTGCTATTGATTGTAGCACTAAGATACTTTAATGCCACTTCCTTAAACCCCTGTCTGCTGAATGTAGAGTATGTGGAGCTACTACAAGAAAAAAGCAGGCTAAAGCCTTTGGCTGTACTGCCTGAGTGAGAATGTTTATAACCCTGTGCACCTAAACCTGACCCAGGATGGCTGTGAGCACTGTTTCTCCTGCACATGGCTGTCCCTCTGGGTTGTGTAAGATGAACTGGGGACTGCTATGCATGTGTGGCATGGTGACCAGTGGTGGATGAAAAACTTTCAGATGAAGACGATCACCTCCAACCCCTCTTCTGGAACCAGGTGCTCTTCTTTATCAAGACCCAGCAGGCAAAGGTCAGAGGACACTGTTGGTCCCCCATCTATTACCTGTTCCATGACAGCTACTACCCTTTTGCCTCCCAGGGCTGCTAGCCTGGTGTCCTCATAGATCAGTATGGGACTCTCTGGGTAGTCTTGAAACAGTTTGTTGAGCTCAGAGCTCTGTGTTCTAAGAGAGGTAGGACTGTTTTCAGCAAATATAGGATGATTTTTGGAGTACAGGTCATCAAACAGGAGACGCTGTTTACCTCCTGTGTTAGGGCTCAATCCATGAATGGTCTAATGCTGCCTTTTCTCCTCATAAGGCAGAGTTGGAAAATCCTTTTAGTCATCTCAGTGTAAGATAAGAGACATTATACGATGGACTTTAATGCAAGTGTTCCCAGACAGCACAATGAAAATCTGCTCTTCCTTACAGTCTCTACAAGGCCAAGCCTTACCAGCCACATTGGGATAGTGAATAATGACATCTGCAGTGATCACATATCCAACTTGTCACACCCTGAGGGGCTGTGGTAACTGGATGAAAGCCTGGTATCAGTAGAGTGTGCATCTACACTTTCTCTTCTAAGAAAAAACAATGGTGCTTAAACTAAAGATGTCAGATTAGAATTCCTGAATTATGGGGTAAGCAAAATTGATTTTAAAAGGTGGGCCCTTAAATTCAGGAGTTCTGACTTTTCCCCTTCTACTTCTTCTCTTCCCCCACAAGAACGTCAAGAGCTCTTTTTCTCATGGATATCCAGTTGCTACCACTTTGCTTCTGCTGCTTCTTTACACAGCCTTCAACAGCCACCTCCCTTCATCACATCACACACACTTTGATGTGGGACCCTTGACATTTATTCACACATTGACTTTTCTATTTCCTTTCACTTTCTTCTTCCTGATTTTCAAGGCACACTTCCCCTGCACAAGTGCTTTTGTTTCAATATGCTACCAATAGACCACCCCCAATCCTCAGCAGGACTATATTAGCATCAGTACCCTTTTTCTTCTTTCACAGTTGGCACTGAGCCTAGAAACACAAGGTCTTATTCTTTAATCTCCTATGACTCTGTCAATAATTACATGTGCACCTTTGGTGAGAAAAGCAGTGTGTTGTAACCCTTTGCCAGGAAATTTCTGGGCTAAGATGACCAGCTATGCTCTCTTCTGTGTAAAGAATAATTCTTCCATTCAGATTTCCTTCTGTACCTTTCTCCTAACTGCACTCACCTAGCATATCAGACCGGAACTCTAAGTAGACACCAGGAACCAGTACCAGAGACATGTTGTTAGCCATCTGATTGGGAATGAGGATACGTTCACAACATAAAAAAACTTGAATTTTAGGACTGCAGCTTGCAGCCTGCCAGATGAGACATGAAGTGAAAATAGCACAGACTGCACAAAGGATGAAGGTGTGGGAAGCAGTATGATCCATAAGATAAATAATCTGTTGGGACTAATAGGAAAAGGTGGAGTGAGATGGTCCTTAATTATTCTTCCTGAAAGAAGCCACCTGTGGGTTGAGCACAGCACGTCCCCATTAGAAAGTGAGCTCAGTAAGCGCAGGACACCTGCTTCACTGCTGTCTAGAACCAGATAATTATTCTTCTGCCAAGACCAAGACCTGAAAGAGTATGGGGCAGCTTGGGACAGCAGAGGGACTGGAATCGAGCTGGTTCCAGATGAAGCTGCTAGGTTAGACATGGAGCACTAACAGAGCAGCAAACAACAATAAATCACGAGCACTGGCACAGACTGCCGGAGCTGAGCCCTGCACTCAGCCATTCTTCAGGTTCCAAGCTTCAATTTGTCTCTCCGATGGCTTACAATTGCTTAACCTTTGATGCCCATCAGTCTTTGTACTGTAGGTACATTGATGCTGTAAGTGGCAGCCAAGTACAGGAAGGAGGTGTGAGCATGGCTATGATATGGCTTTATTAGTGCTAAAGCAAAAAGAATTGAGAATCAGCATTAGGGATTTATGAATGTTAGCTTCACCCTATCCAGGGAATTGATTAATGTCCTAATTATCTCAACACAGCGGGAATCTTCTTGGATTCTCCCTCCTGCAGCTGAAAAGCTTTCACAGTATTTCAAGGTTTCCTGCTTATTGCTAGAATTTAAATTATGCTTTTTCATTCTGACAAGGAGGAAGACAGAAACCTAAAATGCATGCTGAATGCAGAAGCTCCCTAAGAGGCTCTCTCTATATGTTTCATAACTCTTCTAATTGTTCTTCCACTGAGGTCTGACATAAGTAACCAGAGGTTTTTCTGAAATACCCATAATATTTTTGCCTCTTTTAAAAAACAGGTGGGTTTTCCTCCCAAGACATTTCTCCAGGGTTTTTTTTTGTGTTTTTGTTTTTTTTTTTTTTTTTTACTTCAGTAGAATCATGCACCAAAAATATTTAGCAAACATGGGAAACAACCTGTCTGGGCTTCCTTTTCCTCACACTGGCGTGCATAGTACTTCATTCTTGTAATTTCTAGCCTCTACATTCACAATATTGTTTTGGCATTACAAAGCCTTTTTTCTAAAATTTTCATCGTACTTTCCTGGATGGGACACAGGAAACAGACAAAATAAAATAGAGCCCTTGAAATAGTAGTGGAATATAACAGTTTTAATTATGAAAGCAATGAAAATGTATGTCTTCATATTACAAGTAGGGCAGGTTATTATGTTATTTTTTCTTTGTTTTAAGAAACTCTACTTCAGTATTTTTATTTCACATAGAATGAGATAAAGTGAGACTACAAACATCAAATTTGCTTCTGCTGTGGATGAAGATGCACAATCCTGAGAAGAACTGAACATGACCTTATGACTTTCATGGGTCGGATCGGTTGCACTAAACTACTTATGTTTCCTAAAAACAACTAAAGCACACATGGAGTTATTGAAATATTTTTTTTCAATTTATAATAGTTTTCACTGAGGTTTTTTCCTAATTTTAGATACCATGTCAAAGCACCCTCTCCAAATAAAAAGAAAAAAACATAAAACCAGATTCCTTCGTATGAAAAAGTACAGAATTAGAATTCCTTATCCTCAGGTCATTGGCCCATGTTTTATTTTGGAATTTATATTTATTGATTGCAATAATCACATACAGGATTACTAATTACTTTAGCATTACAAGTGTCTGATCACTGCTAATCTTAGAATCACAGAATGGTTTGGGTTGGAAAGGACATTAAAGATCACCTAATTTAACTCCACTGAATGAGCAGAGACACTGTCCACTAGAATAGGTTGCTCAAAGTCCCATCCAGCCTGGCCTTGAACACTTCCCTTGGAAACCTGTGCCAATGTCTCACCAAACTACTAATACTTAATTTGGTGGTATCTTCAGAATTACAATTTTTAAAATGTTTGATACTGGTGAATACTGACTCCACTTTTGACTCTATTCTTCTGACAGTAAACTGATTTGAGGAACCTACAAATGTATAAAGGAAGCTTGAGAAGCCGGGCAGGTGTTTGTTGCAATATTTAATGACAGAACAATTGATCTAGATCTTAGGTTCCTGATTACATCTGAAGTTGATAGTACTTGGATGTCTGGATAGCCACAGACATATGGTTATGGTATTTTATCTTTAAGCCAATTCTCTTTCCTGAGGTAAAGATCTTTTTATGTTTGTAGAGAAACCCTGAAACCTTTCAATCCTAGTCCTGTGTTTGGATTGGCCCTTCAACAGTTTGCCAAATAAATCAGGTATGTCTTCTGTGTCATTGTGAATCCAGTGTAGAATCAGCTTCTCTTTATAACTCCTTTGAAGAATCCTAAGATTACTCTTATTACAACTGCCTGAATTTGACATCATAACCAGTAATAATGAAAACATGGAATTCATTCTTCTGGAGTGTCCTGGTTTGGGCCAGGATAAAGGTGATTTTCTGTCTTGTACTTTTGCTTTTAGCTAAGTCTCTTGTAAGTAGTTGCACTTGCTGAAATTAACAGCAAGTTTCTCAGACAGTGTGTGTTTCTAGGACTGATAACACTTGATGTTTATAGTTACTGCTAGAGACTGGTGTGCAGAGCCAAGGACACTGCTCAGCTCTGAAGAAAACATAAAGAGGTCCCACCTGCATCCCTCCTTTAGGGAGGAACGGACAAGATAGATGTCAGAATTGACCAAACAGAGTATTCCATCCCATATACGTCATCCTCAGTATAAATTTGAGGGATCACGAGGGCCAAGCCAGATTTCCTGATTTCCAGCTTCCGGCTGCCTGCCCTTCCTGCCTCTCCTGCTTCCTTTCCTTCAGCCCGGCACCCTGGAAGGATCCCGTCCGTTTGCCTGCCTGTGGTCCTGATCCGTGCCAGCCCATATCTGTGTGTTCCTGCCTCCAGTTCCCGACTGCTGATGACTCCAGGAGTCCAGCCTGGACTTTCCCAGGGCTGCCCTGCAGCCTCGGTGCTGATGTGAGAGCTACTGGGGGAAAGGGGGGAGGAATGTGGTATCCATTTTCTTGTATATTTGTATATATTTATTAATTTTTCCTATTTATCATTACTGTTTCATTAAAGTTGTGTAGTTTAGTTTCCAACCCATAAGTCTCTCTCCCTTATTCTCTCTCCTTTCTTATCCGGGAGGAGAGAGAGATTAATAGAGAGCATCTGTTACTCGGTTTAATTGCTGGGCCAGTGTTAAACCGTGACATGGAGTTTGCATGTTTATAGTGCAACAGGTGCTGCAATGCAGTTTGACCCTGTGATCATTTCCTGCCTATCCTCAACTATATCTATGAAACAGAACACTCACCCATGGGTACTTATGTGCAAAGCAGTAAGAGCTAAAAAACCAGAATTTTTAAGCCCAGCAGCATCATGGCCATCATTACCAATAGGAAGAGTTTTCATTCCCACATTGAAGCACCAATGAAAAGAACACAGTGATGACATTTATACAGAGTTAGGACAAATATTGATTCAAGCAGACTGATTCAGGCTACATCCACTGAAGGAATCCTTGAAAGGACAAAGACGTGATAGGCAAAGAGCAATTCACTACACAAAACCCTTTCAGAAAGACTGGGAAATGAAAGCTACTGACCTGAAGGCAGTTGGGGACCATCACACTGAGAATATGAAAGGCTTAAGAAATGGACAGTGACCAAAACTTGCAAAGTTAATGGCTCAGCTACAACCTTGAAGACTGGGAGATGGTGAAAACCGACTTGTGTGGCTGTTTAGAACAGAATCAGAGCAAGAGCCTTTTTATAACTCTTCCTTTTATAAACTGTATTGTAGTGACATGAGGCGCATGGAATGTAGCAAGACGAACCTCTTCTATGGGTGCGGCGCTCCAAGGTCCAACCAGGTGTCCCAGTAGAATCTCACAAATGGTGCTCTGACCAGCCTAGATCAGTGCTACTGCTGCAAAGGTGGCTAAACCAGCCCCCTACTTACCCCCCGTGTGAGCTTTTTATTGGCCCCCTAATCCTGCTCATGCACAGTAGGGGCTGCCCTAATCAGGCACAGGTGGGCTTAACACAAGGTCAAGCCCACTACCTGGCAATTAGTGCCACCTGGTTGCCTCATGTCACTACACTGTATAGGTTCTGTCATTTTATTTAGGCTGAATTTATGATCCCCCAAAACTCTCTAGCTCTTGGCCAAGTCTCTTTCAGGTTATGAAGAGGTACTCCTGGTTGCTTCTTGCTGCAAATGTGCAATACCTCACCCTATTTTCAAATCAAGAGGACTCTGCAACCTCTAGTAATGCCCTTTTTATTGCCATGGCCTCAAAATTGATGAAGCAAAAAAATGTGCATGAGACTTCTGGCTTTGTGCAGGGGTACTCCGAGGGCCAAAGGAGGCATCCAAGTATGTACAATACTATTTAAACTTCTTAATGAAAATACACTTTGTTATGTGACTGGGAATGGTTTTGAAGCATTCATTTGCATCAGACTAGGGATAGGGATTGTTCCAGTAATTTAAATTTATAGACAATTGTCATCTTAATAGCCAGGAAATGGACACTGTTTAATTTCCCAGTTTAGGAAGAGCCAGAGGAGGCTGATTATGTTTAATTCTCTCTAAATAATCAGTATTCTTTGTTACTGACACATGATGGTGACTGATGAGACAAATCATATAGTATTATGGATTAAATGCCTTCTCACCTTCTAAAACCAGGAACTACTTATTTGTTTGAATTAAAAATATGTTTTGTGAATATTCATGATGCTAATGAATACCTTGGATATTATTTTTCCCCTTTGTGTAAAAGGCTCATAATGATTTTATAAGCAATTTGTCATTTTAATTCCCTGTTTGGTACATAAATTTTGTATGGTGCCAGACAAGATACTTCTGCACATGGACTGATGCAGATTCTCTTCACCATGACAAAAAAGCCATATGAAATTTCACACACAGAATAAGATTATGCCTCCATTCAGCAATTTGGTTAGCAGAAATTAAACTTTAATTTTAAAAAATATTTCTAACTGACTTTTTTCACAGTTTAGTAGGATTGTTGACATGATTGAAGTTTAGGAATGTGCATTAGTATATTGCTGAACCAGGGTCACAGGGGATCTGATGGGACTTCCTTGCTTATCTGACTTTATATACACAAAAATTGTAGACTGTTCATGACTTGTTTTCCTGGCTTATCAAGAAAGGTGATATTCCCCCACTATAAATATTTTGCTTTGATGTAAACCAAACTTTGATATCTTGCAATAATTAAAATGTGTATCAATCATGCAAAAAGCTATTTTTTTTCTTTCCCTCTAAATGCTTGAACTGGTTAAGCAGTGTTTCTGTACTTCAATTAGACAGTAGAAATCTATGAGACTGCCTTCAATTGGCTTTCAGCTGTTTACTTTGCATCAGTAAAATCCATACACTTTAAAGGAGATCTCAACTATAATTAAAAGTGTTATTGAACTCAACACAATTACCAATGTTTATCTCATTATGTAACACTGCTGGCACAAAAACTGGAATTCAAAGTTTCTTTCTTTTTGCTATTATTGTTTTGCAGAGGTTAAAGCAATGCCTGTAGTTAGATCAGGTGACAAGAAGTACTCCTTTAGTCAGTCCTTGGGAAAACTTGGTACTCCTGAAGTTTATGTTTTCAGCTAAACTTCAGCTATTACCACGTATTGAATTCCAGAGAGCACAGAACAGGGAAACTGCAGCCATTGGTATTTTTCTTCAGCAAATCTACACCTGGAATTTATTTGTACAAAAAGACAAAACAAGACAAAAAATTTTCTGTCTGCTAAAAAAGTTTCACTGAATTTTTCAGTGTGGTATAATGTATGTAATATTACATGATGAGTGTTGTTCTTTGGCGCTCTAGATACTCATAAAAAGCTCTTCAATTACATATTTTAGAGGAACAAACAGCAAATGGAAATCATGTGCAAGAAAGACTCCTCTGTCTTCTATGAATTACAATGCCAAGAATATAACAGATATTAGATATAGGTAAAATGCAGAACTATATTTTTTCCCTCTAATTAGATAGCGTTTGCTACGCAAACTAATTTATCACATCTTCAATAACAAGTGACTGGAAAGGCTAAAACCCAATTACATACATCTAGCCAAGAACTTCTGTGGAGACTCCTTTTGCAGAGGAGCAGACTGAGAGGGACCAGTGAGCTTTAGTAACCAGTCTCTTCCCCACACTTTACTCAGTGCTTTCCTGCCTCAGCCCAACTTTCCAACTCCTTTATGCCTCCCTTGTGCAACCAGGTTGTCACAGCAGCACTCTTCAGCCAGCACAGATGTACTTAAAGGCAGCATTCCAGTCACCTTTTTGTCATTTGGTTGGTGAATCAAATGCACTTGCATTCAAGTAAGTTGCAAGACCTTGGGTCAGACTTCAGACCCAAAGACTTGGGCCTTACCTTGCAGGAATCCGTGGTTGCATTGTACACCCTCACAAATACTGGCAAGTAGTGAACTCTGTCCAGACATAAAAAAGTAGATGACAAATTATGTCTCACATATTTCTCAAAATTACTGCTTTTCCTCAAGGAGGTGCTAATATTTTGTCCCTGGGGTTCTCAGTCCTGAAAATGTTACGATAAATACATCTTCACTCGCCTAACACCCAAAAGATGGATCATTACAAAAGAAATTAGTAGTTCTTATCTAGTTATGCATGATGCAGTGATGACTGTGGTAAGAAGAGCTTCCTCTAATTATGAGCATCACAATTCATTTTTTAATGAAAGACTTTAGATAGCAGTATATAAAAAAAGTATTTGTAATTGTTTTTTACTCAGGCAGCTACAGCAAAGTAGATTTACTTGGTTTCACTGAATGAATAGCGAAGCTCAAAACACTGCAATTTCAAACAAAACAAACACTGATGGGAATACATAATTTGGAAACCAAAAGATGTCCTCTTGAACATGGACCTTATATATTTAGAAGAAAGTTTCTTCACTAATTACTGACGCACTCTGAAACAAGTATCTGTGCTGTGTTTAGATTGGTTAGGGTTCTGTGAGCCAACCAATGCACCAGAAAATATTGAGAGAAACTCTTCTTAGTTCACATTCAGTTGCCTTGAGCAAGAGAAGCTGTAAGAGAGATAAGCAGTTCTGTTTTTATGACTAATGTATGCCAGGAGCTGTGCAGACATGGAGAAACTCATTAAGGGATTTTATTAACATGTTTCAAGTGGCTGTACTAATTGCTGTATACTGTGTAAAGGTGGGACAATAGCAGTGAGTTGAAATACTTCAGAAATACTTGCATTGTTTCTCACTGGCATCTTCTTATTTTTTTCATGTTCAAGCAGTACAACAGCCCTGCAAGTGAGGAAAAGATAAATCTGCAACCTGTGTTGAGGGACAACCCTGAATGGCAGATTTGAGCCTCCTATCTGTGAGAAGCTGCCACGTCTTACTCTGTGTGCTTTATCATCACCAAAGCTGAAGCAATCTCAGAAGCTTCTGGTGGCATGAATATTTGTGTGCATAGTTTCAAAACCATTTACTATCACAAAATGTTGTAGTGGCAGTTCTTAACCCTGTGACTATGTAGACACTATCATCATGATCTATCAAACAACCTTCAGATATATTGTGTTCCAGGCTCTTGGAAAAATATGGAAAGGTTATTTTGGGGGCTGCTGTACCATATGTAATAAAAAATAACACATCACAGCTTCAACTGATTCTTGCTAAGGCATCAGTTTTGTGTATTAACTTCCATGTATGGCACTGGAAGTTGATTTTTAATTTTTTTTTTTAATTATTTTTTGACATGGGATTTTTGAGCAACTCTTGCATCCACATAAACATTTATTTTTCTGTTTTCAGATGTCTGTGTAATGTGCAGTGCTCACTGAACCCTTCTTCATAGTCAGTTTGAGAAATATACATATAGAAAGCATTTAATGCGAAGGAACAATTAAAATTCTTGTTGTATATTAATCATATTCATTTGCAGGTGGATTCTGACCATCCCTTTTTCAGATCCCATTTAGATACACTACTATTCACTGCATGATGAAGACTAATTTATTTGAAATTCACTCTCCTGCCTGGTTTATGGTCCTGGGATTGCTATTAGTTGTTTATGAAATATGCCACTGTCATGTAAGATTCTGTGGTCTCAAAGGTTATTCATGCAGCAATCACTCCCCGTGAAAATTATAATTAAATAATAATAATAATAATTCAAGAAGTTTAGAATGGTGCATCTCTTTGAGGAGAAAGGAATTTTAATAATATTTTTACTACCAACAAAAATGTCACTTTAACAAGGGACTATTCTTCAACCAAAGCATTACAATTAACTAGTCCTTAGAAAGGTTCCTTTTGAAATTCAGTAGAGGGAATTTTAAAAGACCAGGAGAAAGCAACCGCAAACCATTTAAAATGTGTTTAAAACAGCCTATATTTTCATACCAGTTATAGCAAGTTCTTTTGTATGGCAGGATGCATGTAAAGCTCTAATTTTTTTTTTCTTTCAATTGCAATGTTTGTTGCAATACACTCAGAAGTTTGACACAGGATGAAGAAAACAACTTGGAAACCTTAATACATAGAACAAAATAGGGTTTGAAACCCTTCTCCCATAAAATTCTTAGAGGTTTCTTAGCCTAAGCCTCTCTTATTCTATTTTTACTACTGAAAAGGTATTTCAGTAAACTGAAGGGTATTTTATCAGGTAAAAGTTTTTAGATTTCATCTTTGAGATTTTTCTTGTTTTTAATATGTACTCTGGATTTGTGCATTGGGAGGAGACGTGGAGAGTTGAAATGAAACACTTCACTGTGAGCAGATATTTATATCTAAAAAGAAGAAAAGTCTCTATTTAATGAATGTTTATTTTGAATTTCAGATAATAATAATGAAAAAAAGAAAGAAAGGAAAATTTTTGGTTTTTTTCTTTCTATGACAGAAGTACAATAGTATATGCAACAAGAAGGACCTCACCTGTTACATCAATATACACCTTGATTATTTTATTTTTGTATTTAAACATTTCAACATTTGAAATGTTTAAGGTACAGTGCATTAATAAATATTTGCCTAACTTTGAGCTACAAACAGCAATTGAATTTGTTTTTCTATATCAAGTTGCTCAGAAAAAAATTAGCAATTCAGTACTGTTTTCAAAAATAAAAATAAAAAGAATTGCTTTTGCTTTCATTTTGCTTTTGGAAAAAAATTATTTCAAATAAACAGCTTGAGTTTGATAATAATATTTAAAGGTGGCTTTTCATAACTTTTTCCTTTTGCTGTCAGAACTGATTACATTTAAATGTGTTGCTTTTCATTTTTCTTTTTTCTTTCTCACTTTTAAAAAAATCTTCTTTATTAATTCAAGATGAAAATCCTTTCTGAGCCTGCTGAGGAACTGTGAATTCATTGCACTAATTGGTGCATTGATTAATACCTTCTTGCTGGAAAATGAAGGCTCATTCTAGGTGTGCTCTACAATTTGGAACTGTTTGGGGACTGAAAGCTTCATTAAGAGAGAACTGTATTAGCTCTGCCTGGCAGAGGGAAAGTGTCAAAATATAAGAAAAAAAATCAACTTTTACAATGAATTGTGTTTATGGATCATACATCCATAAACCTGACAATTTTAAGACATTAGATTGAAAAATGTAATGAATTAATTGTTGGGGATTTTAAAACAGACTAACAATATTGCCTGAATTTCTTATGCAAGCAATCTTTGCCACTTCTGTTAGATTTCCTAGATATTTTAATTTATGCTACTGTGGCTGGGGTTTTTTGTTTTGTTTTGTTCCCCCATGTCCCCCATTTGGTGATATTATTGTGTCATTCCTTCTTTGGGAGGCAGTAGCTGGAAATGGTTGTACATTTTACATGTTAGGGTGAGAGAACAGCTTGACAATAGGGTCATATACAGATGCCATTAAACCATGGAGACATGGTAGAAAGGGAATAAAATTAATACATAAAAGCAGTAAAACTGTTTCATTTAACTTTTTATTTAACTATTTTATTTCACAACCAAAGAAGTCTTTATTTACAATTACAGTCATTGCACTAACATAGCCTCTGACTCTTAGCACTGACTGCAAACAAGGCTCAGAATTTCTGGTTTAAAGAATCTGGGCCAATCCAATTATATTTGTTGTTTTTCCTTGAAAGAAGAATTCTCTCTCCCTTGGAGCTGCAGGGTGGCACTTATACCCGTGGAGTCACAGATGGGGGTTAAGAAGAAACTGAAGATTCACAGCACATGACGATGCCAAAGCAATAGTTATTTAATGGAGATAAGGAGACAGATAAGCAGTTTGATGCTCACATTTTATCCTGTCACATGTGGGCTTCTTCCTCCCCTCCCATGCTCTGAATTAAAGCCTCGGGGGCAGTGATGAAAGCAGACCTTGGCTTCAGTGTCACCACATAATCAAGTCTTGCAAAGGCAGGACTTGGACCAGGAAGAGTATAGAAATGCTTTCACTGCTTCAGGACAAAAAGCCTTGGTGTAGTTACTGTTAAGGAGAAATTCTTCCTGAAATAAGGTTATGCCGTGGCTTGGTTCCCTCTGCAATTTTCTGACTGCTTTCAGCTTTCACTCAGCAGTGACAGTAAAACACGAGTGGCTTTGAAATACAGGTTCAGAACAGAGCCACAATGTTTGTCAGGAGCAAGACTGGTGGAAAGTCAATAAAAAGTTTGGATAAGGGATGGTTGGTCCTAGGGGCTGGTGTTACAGTTACAGCCCAGTGAAGATCAGGAAGTACTTCACAAGATAACAGCATGGAGAAAACAGCTCTTCCCCTTCAAATGCATATTTGTGTGTGTATGTATATATATATATATATAAACCCGTGTGATATATATATATATATAATATATACGCACACTAACATTTTCAGAAAAGACTATGTCTTCAGAACCCTCTAGATATTTGTCTCCTGTTGTGCCAGATGGTGAGGGAAGGACATATATTCTGAAATGGTGGTGGTAATAAAGCATAAGCAGAGCCACTCAGATTGAAGAGGGCAAGGAAAAATTACCACACTATAGCAACTTCCCTGACCACGTTGACATTGGCAGCCAGATTAAAGTCTTCCATAGGACACAGAGTGCAACATGTTTATCAGTAAGTTTTTTCAACATATTAATTTTCAGTTTACTCACAAAGCATTAAAGACTTCAGTTTGCTGTGCAGAAACAAGAATATTTTAAGGTCTGGGGAAATCAGCACATAAAAAATAATACACAACTTGGCTACATAGTCCATTCAGGGTGTTACCAACTGAGGGCTATGAGTCTTGGTTGGAACTGTGCCACAGGGGAATTAAAATACCTAATTACCTGTCCTGCCCAAAGGGAGTTTCAGAAAATTACAATTGACTCACAGCTGAGTTCCAGAAGATACTTTACTCAGCTGTGTTAATGTGTCAGTCATATGGTCCAGAAGAACAGCTCGCAAAATCTAGGAAAAGATTGATGTTTAGCCTACAGATATTATGATTATTATGTATCAGGATTTATGTTTTAAGGGTATTTCTTCAATAAAAAGCAGGCCCATTTCCCTTTTTTTATTTTTTTTTTCCTGTCCTGATAGCACTAACAATGTTACAGGTGATGTAAAATGGACATTCACTTTTTACTGGCATAAGAAACCTATGGCAAACACAGACACGTATCTTACAGCCTTGTTCATTTCTTTTCCAGGCAGCACAGTAGTGATGACATTTCTCATTATCTGTATCATCTGTTCTTCCTTTAGCTGATGTGGCTACCCCTACTTTGACCACAGATGAACCTTGCTGATAAACACTGTCTCACAAAAAACAGGCCAATGTTTCTTTGCAAATCCTGTAATTGCATCCATGTCACACTTTCTTTTGAGAGGTTGCTGTTGTTTCTCTTTGCTGATGATATCTAACAGTTCTTGGGATATTACCAAGGAAGGCAGTTCTGCTAAGACTCAATGAAGAAGATGGCAAATGGTGGTTATCCACGCCAGCTGCACACATGGCCATTTTTCTGCACAGTTCAACCCACTGATAACCACCAAGCCAGCACCAGAGCTTTTTATCCCTAATGCAGCTGACACTCCATACACTTCCATTAATGTCTCAGGCTTAGATATACTCATCTTTGTCCATAAACTTGGACCAAAAATTAGTATTTATGTTTTAAAGATATTTTTATGAGCATATTTAAATGTCATGTCAATTTTTACATCAACAGATTAATTTACATGACTCTACAGGGAAAGCTGAAGGGCTTGTACCATAACTCAGTAAACGTTTTAACTCAAATAACCCACTAGATGGATTTAGAGCAGATTCACTTCGGAACATTATTTAGTGGTAGTATTCATAAGTTATATTTAAAATTATCAGTTGCTAAGGTGGAAAGATTGGCTAAGTCTGTTTCCAGTAATGACAGGAATATAAAATAATACAAATGGACACTTTGCCTGTGCCAAGTTGAAAATTACTGTGGGCAAATTTAAAAAAAATACCAAAATTCTTTTCTTGATGTTGAAGGTATTATACTACAATGGAATTTAATGTTTGTTCAACTCATCACCTTTTCCTGAATATGCATTTAAGTATTATGCAATATACAAGAACATGTAATTGTATACTAGGATTCAATAGTAAATTGAAAATATTTAACAGTACTATGCCCAAGTCATACTAAGTCATAGAGACCAAACTTAAAAAAAAAAACATTGTCAAAAAGAGACCCTGCACTTGATGCTTTTTATTAATGAAAATATATTATTATTTTATTTTAGGACCCTGCTTCTGAAAATGTATTTGAATGCATCTTAATGGACCACAAAACTTAATATTGGTTTGTTTTTTTTTTTTCTCTACTGAGGTATACATATGACAGCTTAAAGTCACAAATAAACATACCAATCCAAATTCTTTGTCTTTAGTAGTCACTGAAATTTAAAAGGAAACTTAAATGAAGCTAAAACTACACCTAATGAGTCCCTATGAAACTATCACACAGTCAAATGAAAGTGCTTCCACTAATGTATATCACAGTTCACAGATGGTAGGAAGAATCTCCTGAGAAAGCATGTGTTTTATGTTTTATCTACTTTTTCCCTTGCACCATTATCAAAGAGTTGTCTTGATTGCTTCCTGTGGGTCCTTGATATAAGCAAGTAAGAACCTAAAGCAGACTTCATATAAGGTCTCAAATGTACCCAGAGGACATATAGAGAAGGGCTTCCTGCCTGAGGCCACTCTTGCTGTATGCTGCCCCTCCTCTTGCTCGGAAATTCTTGCAGATTGCCAAGTTTTGGTTCAGAGAAATGACATCTGCCTGAGTGAATCTGAGGCAGTGCCCTCAGGCCAATAATTTACAGGGCAAGACAAATCTGTGGGTAACCTTACCAGAAGTAAAACAGGTTTTTTTTTATGAGGCAAACAATGATATTCATGGAAAGGTTGAAACAATTTGACTGTACATGACAGAGAAGAAAACACGACAGAGCCTAGAAACAAAAGCAGGTTTGCTATATTGCTTTTAAATTTAAAATGAGCACCTCTCTCTGCCACAACCTCTTATTTTAGTATCTTATGGAAAATAAAACTGTTTGCTTTCATCTGACAGATTTGGTCTAAAAAGTTGTAGTTCATTTCTTCTTTAAAATATATGCCTCTTGGATTTTTAATATAATAAAATCTTAAATTTCTCAAAAAAAGGGGGAGAGGAAGAATATTAGGTTGAACACTTAAGAAAGTTACGAATTCTTGTTATTAATTTTCAATTACTGGTGTTCATAAAGTATTCATTTAATATTTTTAAAAATTATTTTTAATGCAAATGTGAATATGAAAGTCACAAACAAATGTAAGACATATCCCCCTGGTAAGCAGAACCATGGAAACTTATTTAAATATTAAATGTGGGTTGTTATGGTTTGTGTTTTTTTAATAAACGAACATATTTTGATCTAATTGACCACATTTGCACTTTGAATATTACTCCTGTTGCTCTGAAATTATGGTTTTGAACCTGTGGGTTTCAGTTCTTCTAATGAGTTATACTGAGGAGCCCTGGCCTTTCATATAAGTCTCCACTTCTTTTGAAGCTATGATCCTTTATAAATAATTATGAAAGAGCTTGAAAACGTTGTAATTAATGCATTAAAGTTTGGCTTATGATATATATTCCAAATCAGATAAAATTCATTGGGTTTAAAGGCAACAAATTGAATGTTTCTCAGTTGATGAGCTACGTCAAAACCCAACCATGGCTACAGATCTTACAGGGAAAAATTCTATCACGAGCCCCTTTTTCTCTTAGTTTTGCTGCACTACTTCTTTGATTAAAAATCATGGCACAGGAAGAACCAATATCACATACAAAGAAAAGCAAAACATCTATTTTTTAGCTGTTCCTGGGAGGGATTTAAATTCTACAAAAGAAAAAAAAACTAAAAAAAAAAAACTAAAAAAAAAAAAAAAAAAAAAAAAAAAAAAAAAAAAAAAAAGAGGACTGTTACATGAAGTTTATAATTTGGAGTTAGCTGATTGTAAATCCTATATCTGTCTTTATATACCAATTGTAAAATGAGATGCTGATCTCAAGCAAGACTTAGTATCGGTCACAAACTTTTGGAAAGTGAGGAAACAAAAAATTCCCATCACCTAAGGGTTTCATCAGTAACAGTTTGAAGAAAAAGGTGGGAAGAGGACCTGGAGTGTAGATTTGCTAGACAGTTTGCTAGACAGCCTTTATTGACTAAGCAGTAGGGCAACAATGTTTTCAGTAAACATGAAAGCTTTGAAGTTCATTGTTTTGTAAAGCTTTTTTAACTTTTCCATTTTAATTGCCTTTTTCCCCCTTTACTTTTAATTTGACTTTTTACAGATGAATAATAATAATGAGAACTGGTAAATGACATCCATAGTTTGAATGCATTTTTTCACACAGGGAAAATAACTGTGTTTCCAACAGGATTCCTGTATCAAGAAAACAGTCTTATCAGTATCAGAGGCAGAGATAAAGGACAATGCCATGGAACAATTTCAGTTTGTTAAAATGATCTCTTCAACACACTTAACTTCCTCAATGGAATGATGGTCAAATGACACACTTCAACACTGCAGCCAGAGGTTAAGGCATTGCCTTCCCTACTTGAGGCAAAAGAGCAGAAGGAGGCATGCCAGAATCATCAGTCACTGTATCCCACCAGTGGACTTCCCCTTCAGTTTGCAGCAGACAAAAGGCAGGAAAGACAACATTTAAATGAATTGTGAGGGGAAAAATTATTTTTTTTTCTTTTTAACCTGAAATCTGTGGGATCCCTGAGCAAGGAATCAAAGAGGAGCCTCTATGCCCTGAAGTGCAGGGAGGTAAAGGAGAGAGGAATACTACTGAGGGTGTCTGAGTTGGAATCTTAACGCCAAGATGGAGAAATATCTTTGGAGAAGCAGAGGGAGCAGATGTGAATCTTGTGGATCACAGCATCTTGGTACAGTACATGCTGCTGGATGCAGCTCCTCTGTAGGAGGGCTGAGGAAAGCAGAATTGAGCCATCAGTTGAAGGCCAGATGTCTGGAAGTTTGCAATTGTACTACCAGATGGACCAGGACTGGTTAGTGGGAGAACAAGGGAGGGCAAATACTGTGTTTGCGCAGGAAAACATGGAAAGCACAGTATCACAGAACTGGCTCCAAAAAAGTCAAGTGGTTTTAAAAGATATTGCCAGGATGGAGTGATGCCAGAAGAACCTCTAGAGAAGAATTTTCCCTGTGGAAACAGGGAAAATTTCCCTATTGGAACAGCCTGCCCAGAAAGGTTGTGGATGCCCCCTCCTTGGAAATAATGAAAGAAAGTTTGGACAGAACTTTGAGTAACCTGGTCTAGTTGAAGGTGTCCTTGCCCATGCAGGTGGGTTGGAACTAGATGATCTTTAAGATGCCTTCCAACTGAAACCATTCTGTTATTCTATGATAGCAATGATATTCCAAGATAGGAAAAACAAATAGCTTGGATAGGGAAACAGTAATTGATCTATGTTTGCTAGACTATAAATAAAAGTCCCACCCACAATAAATTAAAAGTTAGTCATCCCTCCAAGTAAACAGTACCTCCAAGTTATTAGGGCTGGCAGCCTTACCACAGTAAAAGAAACTCAATAGTGATGGACTCTTTTTTTGGTTGGTTTGGGTTTGGGTTTTTTTGTTGTTTTTTGTTTGTTTGTTTGTTTTGTATTTTATTTTTTTTACTTTTGACTCCTGAATACAAATTCTTTGCCTCAAAATTATTTTTCTAAGGTCCAGACACAAGGCTTAAAAATTAGTATTATTAGCATCCTCAAAATCAACAAAGAGCTGCACAGAGTAGGTCTTGTGATCCCTTACCATGGGGAAGAAACAGCAAGAGCAACATACCATTTAGAACCCTGGGGCAAAGCCTTCTGTTCTATTTCTGTGACTGGTTTATGTGGTTAAAAAAAGAGAGCCTCATGATCATCCCCCTAACATGGGAGCTTTGATGGGATATTCTGCAGAACACTTTCTCTTTATTACTCTTCAAGAATCTGTAGTGGGAATCTTTAATTATCTGTAATTGCCTGGAAACTTGAGTTTGACTTTCCTCACTTGCCTGAAGAAATTAATTCTCTATTATAAATTTACCTTTATAATTTCCCACCAGAAAATTGATTGCATTCATTAATAGTTTGGTGTCTTCAGAGAACTTAAAATGTTGTTTTAAATATAATTTAATGGTTGTGAGAATAAATCTCTTTTTGCCTTTCTCTTACCAAAAGCATTTGTAAGAGAAATAAAAGAATGGCATGAAATACCATTATTGATGTTAGTTGAGAGTTTTATATTAAGAGCAGAGATGGATATCTGTTCCTAACGATGAACTGTGGAATGTAGAAAATTAAATGCTAAGCTAATTTCCTATATGTGAAGGGTTGGCACCAAACCACTTGTCCCTATATATTTCTAAGGGGGTTGTAAATGACTACAAATTTCCTGTAAATTGTAAATAAAGGTCTCATTCAAAACTTTAATTTGGTTCAAAAGTGATAATGATATCTTAGAAGGGAGAGGGTTCCATTTCCCCTCAGAAATGCTAATAAAATTTCAGACAAGCATATTCATGAATTTTGTCATACTCCACTGACTTAAAATTGGAAATACATTTTTTTTATATGAAACACCGTATCACTTTTTCTATACACCATTTAATGTGGTAAGATTATCTTACTCTCTCAAGATAAAAGACAGCCTAGGCTTTCAGTGGAAGTTTTCTGAGTGAGTATAATCTGTAGAAATCTGGGGAGATATCCTACCACCTCAGATAATTTTTGAAACTTGTAGCAAGTTCAGTTCAGTCAGAAAAAAAAATACCACGTTCCTTCGCCTTTTCCCCTGATAAGGCTCACATCACCACCGAGGCTGCAGGGCAGCCCTGGGAAAGTCCAGGCTGGACTCCTGGAGTCGGCAGAAATTGGGAGCTGGAGGCAGGAACACACAGATATGGGCTGGCACGGATCAGGACCACAGGCAGAGGAATGGATGGAATCCTCCCAGGATGCCGAATACTCTGGTCAACTTTGGTCATTTATCTTATCTGCTCCTTCCTAAAAGAGGGTTGCAATTGTAGCCTCTTTACTCCTTTTCTCTTTCCAGAGCACAAGATATTCTTCAGAACCAAGCACACCTTCTCCAGCAGTAACGATAAACATCAAATGTTATCAGTCCCAGAAGCAGACACTGATTGAGAAACTTGCTGTTAATTTTGGCAAGTGCAACTACTTATGAGAGATTTAGCTGAAAACAAAATTACAAGACAGAAAATTAGCTCTATCCTGACCCAAACAAGGACAATGCCTCCGTGTAGAAATTAGGATCTGTGGCCTCTGGGCATCTGGAAAACTTCCAGGGTGTCTGTCTGGTGTTCTGTTTTATCTTACAGACTCCAACATTTAGTGTTCAGCTGCATCACATCACCAGCTGCCTCCCTCTTTCCCTCCTTCTCCTCCTCCTCCCATTGTTCCTCTCCTTCTCATTATTTTTCCTTAGAAACTCTTGATGCATTCATATTTTGTATATGTCAATTACGTAACATACTTCTAATTAGGAATTAGAGGGTTAGAAATTACTCATACTAATTTGAGTAGAGAGCATACAAATAATTGGGTAACAGAGTACAAAAAAATGACATTAAGATGTTTAATACCTGCATACAGATACACTTATTTATTTTTTTTCACACAATGAGGATTAAAGAAGGATTATTCAGAATAATGGGGAGCAAAAGCAAGGAATTATAAGAAAAATATCTTAAGATTTTATGAGATTCATATTGGCTGACTTAACATACCTCTGTCACTACGTTATGCTGTTTTTCATGTAAAAGGGGAAAGAGACAGAGGGAGAGATTTTCCTCCAGACCATGAACCAGCACAATAGCCAGGTGTCTGCTCTCAGCTGTTTTCTGAAGGTCTCAGTGTCCTTCCACTGACTCCTCAGAGTACCTCATGAGTTTCACTCAGTGTCTGATTTTGGTGCCTGGATGGCTGCCTAAAGCTTCATGTTTCAAATATTTCTTCATCAGGAAATCACCAAGGATTCAGAGGATTTAAAAGCAATGGAAGTTTGTATGGAAGTTCTTGACATGTGGAATTAAAGACTCTTCATCAGTTTTTGTGTATATATGACTGTAATATTAAGATTAAATTTATGCTTCTAACATAAAAGGTGAAGATTAACCCTTCAAACATAATATATGAAGTTATTACAATTAGGATATTTTTGTTAGTAACTATGAAGCATGAATGACCAGCTTTTATCACCAAAACAAGATACTGTCTTTCCATGTTCCATTGCATTGCTACCTGGGCAATGGGAATACTACTGGAGTGTTTCTGTAAACATGAAGTCTCCTAAGTTTCTTAACTGTATAAATATTTGGTGATAATATTGTATAAGCCTGTAGTGTGCTATAAAAGTTTGTTCCTGGAAGATAATGCCTTAGTGCAAAAAGTTATTGCAGTCATCACTAAGGAAAGGAAAGGTTGTGCTTGCTGGTTATTCATGCACTATGGCACAAGGGTAAATGTAGCTGGAGAAGTGAGGAAACATATTTATAACAAGTGGGTTCAACCAAAAAGAAGCAAATTTTGAATCATCCAAGTTAAGGTCTTGCAGAAAGCTACATGAATTTTTTCATTCATCAGAGTTAGCACAGAGGTTCCTAATAAGAATTTTAAAAACATCTTCATGGATGGCAGTAACAGCATGCTAGGATTAGGAAATTCAAAAGTGGCTATAAATGAGAAGGTAAGGGAAAAGGAATTTATTTTGTTACCTTTGCATGAAATATTCTGAAACTCCTGTTTTCTGTGTTGTAAAGGTTTTGAGTAAGTTTTGGCTGTGGAGCGTGTCAAGAAAATATTGTGTGTTGCACATTAAGGCACAAAGACCTAACAAAAAAGTTAGTTTAAATAGAAAGACAGCTTGTGTCTCATCATTGGTTGTATCTCTAGAATTTTGTCTAAGGCAGCTGTGAAGGGATCAGAATGAATTCAGTCTTTCTGGTATTTCTGGTAGGTATCCAGCATTGTGTGTGAATGGATGACAGCAACAAATTAGAGAAGAACTACACAGCTTAGCAAGCTGGTGTTGTTAAGAGCAATCAGAGTAAGAGTCCTTCTAAAGAACTTTCCCAAGTGTCACTAGTAGTATGTTTGATCTATGGAATGGCTTTTATAATTTCCTTTTTAAAACATTAATCACACACACACGAAAAATAATACTATTTTCTGAAGCTCTTCTATCTTCTAAACAATGTTTTCAGCTTTCTTTCAGCCTTCTGTGCACTTGCCCCTTAAAACAAAACAAAACCCAAAACAAAACAAAAAAGAAAACAAAAAACCCAAAACCAACAGAATACATGATCTGTTTACTGCAAGAACTACAGAAAACATTGATTTGTTTTCATTACGGCTTAGTTTTGGAAAAAAAAATATGACATTTTCATTTGCTTTAAATAAGTCAAACATTTTTTTCATAGTTTGTGGATGAAATGATAAGCTTTTTAGTTTCACGGGTATTATAGAGCCATTACAGTTTATATCAGTCAACAGTGGTCATTTTCCTACATCAGTGACCACTTTCTGTTTGCAAATTGCTAAAAAACACAGTGCACATTTACTTTGAGAGGCTGGGTTTAAGTTCTTTCAGGTGGCTGGCCTCTAACTTAAAATTATGGGTTTTTTTACTGTAATAAGACTGGAATTCCTCTGCAGTACATTAGTGGTGGCAGTAAAGCCACAATCCAAAGAGTATGGGATCAATCTGCAACAGTTAGGAGGCTATACCTGTACATTTACTAGTCGATTTTCCTAGCTTCTTTATTGAAAGATTTTATTTGTTTTTCGTGTATACACAAAACATAATGTCAGGATTTGACATCATTGAAACATAATCAATATATAACTGAATGGCACGGCTCTGGGCAGCAAGGAGGACTGGTGCAGGGAGGGCTGGTGCAGCACCATGCAGCATCTGCAGACCCACAGGCAGCTGTACCTGTGAGAGAGGTGTAGAAATGTCCAGCAGAAAGTTGGCAGCAGTCATCCAAGATATGATTTTGTTGCCTTTTGCACCCAGTAACCTTAAGCACTGACAAGTGCAGGGGTTGTCAGATATTTTGTTGTCTTTAGCTTCCTAAACTGCCTTCTTTATGCCCTCAAAGGGTACTATCAAGAATGGGTATCATAGTTACCCTTTTGCCTTTCTCTTGCCACAGCATAGAGGGACTCAGTGTGGGACTAGTGAATATATAGGTTCTTTGAATATCAGGGTAACGTCTAAAAAAAAGAGCAACCTTTCAATCCTCAAGAACTTCTAGATGTTTTCCTGAACTGTGAAGTGCCATTAGCCATCCTTCTCATGATGCCTGATTTTCAGGGGCACATTTTAATTCAGAGAAGTGGGAGCTGCTGGGATTTAATACACATATGCAAATGCATGTGTGTCTCATCTAAGAAACTGGGAATCACTGAGACAGGAATGTTTAGAAACATAGTTATTATTGCTACATACAACTAATTTACAGAGCCATTAGTCCTTAAGAGTTATATCCTGCATTAGGTCTGAATGCACCACACCAGAGAGCTGATGATGTGCTGCTAGCACTGATAGCTGTGGTCCATGATGTGTAAGGAAAGAGGCTCTGGACAAATGAGTAGCAAATATGGACACTGCCTTCTTCTTAAGCCTCATCTTAGCAGCTTCTTTCACTGTTAAATTTGAGGATTCAGACCAGGCTGCTAGCTGAATCCTCATGTCCAGGGAATTGATCAGTCTGAATACAACAAAAAGACAGAAAAACAGATCCTGATGTCTTATTACTTTCCCTGTTCTTCAGGAATATCACTGCCTTAATCTCTAAGGCTGAAGTGTCATTTCTTCACCATCCTTTAAAACCACCAGCAGCCAGCTGGTTGCCCATCTTCAGCAGGATCAAGAAAAGTACCACAAACTCTTTCACCCTTCTGTTAATCAGCTATATGTTGATTAGCTGTGTGATAATGGTTTAGAGGTGCAGGACCCCTAGGGTGCAGGGTCTCCCACCATGTGTCCCCAGGAACTAAGTAAGAGAAGAACTTCCGTTTTATTTTTTGCCTGAAACAGAGTGGTTCAGACCTGCATTAACAATATTCCAGAACAGAAAGCGCATGAGGTAAATTGAGATAAAGAGGTCAGATGCTTAAATTATTTCTTGTTTAAACTGTATAAACAGAGCAAAAGGTGAGATTTTAAAGCAGAAAGCACTGGAGGCAAAGGGAATTTAAATATTTGCATGAACAAGTTATTTAAATTTTGTCTTGTGCATACAGATTTCCTGCTTCCTGGACTCTCTCTGAAACCTTAGAGATGGTGAATTAAAAAAAAAAAAAAAGTTGTTAAATTTCATAGGGTCATTGTAAGAGGTTCCTAATTAAAGCCCATTAATCAACTGCATGAGTTAGACATAAGTTAAATATAAGTGCCTCCAAACTGTACATTTTATGCTTACATATTAAAAATCTATGCTTTTTGCCAAAATAGTTATCCCACACGAAGTGTTAAATGATGATTACATGCAATGCTATTCTGTGGTAGCTGAACAACACGCCCCTAAGGACTGATGCGCACTATGAACACAGCATATGACATATTACAGGCTACATCATTCTAAAGAGTACTTGCTTACTTTCAACAGCTTTGATCTCTCCTAAAGAGCAATTTTTAGAGACAACAGACTTGAGTTCAGACTGAAAACAGAGCAATATTCTAGCCAGTCAAAGACCCAAATCTTTGAAAAGGGCAGTTTCACACGGTTGAAAACAGTTACAGGCAAAATCAAGTGGGAGAAAATATTGAAACATTAAAATAATGAATTATGATTGGGAATTACTTAAGAATACCTTATAAAATGTCAAAACCTCCCACAATCCTATGTTTACGAAAGACTACTTCAGTAAAATAATCAGTTCTGTTAAAAGGAGATACCAATGACAATAAAAGTAATTTTCAAGATTCCAGCATACAATACATAGAAAATGGAGAAGCAAAAAGAAGAGAACAAAGAAGTCCAGAAACGAACAACTGCTTAGGAATACTGTGGTAGCACCACACCCTGTGTCATTTAAAATTAATGTTATGAAAAAAGTATATTATAAATTTACTCAGAACTAATGGAATAGAAAATCTGCATCAGTAAAACCTGACACTAATAGTACTAACATGACTAAGCATGAATAGTGAATACAGAAAATCAGAAATATAAATAAATATTCTGATGTTTTAAATATAGAAAAAATGACAAGTTAACGTGTCAGTGTTGAAAAATACCTGCAAGCTGATAATGCTGACACTCAGCAATATCAAGAAAATGGGACATAAATCTCTACCCATTAGAATATAGACAACACCTGGGACACATCTTGACTCAGGCAGTTCTGAATAAGGCAACTAAGTTTGCTATTTAAAGCAAAAGCACAGGTCAGTCACCTCAGAATAGAAATTAGAAAAGCTTCAAGTCTGAATGATTAGCTGCCTAAAATTTGCCAATAGGAACTGTTTAGCTCAGCAACATGTCTTAAATCCTTTGGCACACCAAGGTTCTACCCAACACCATCACAAAATGCCTCAAATTCCACTAAAAAAAAAAAGGTGTATATGCTGCCTGAAGCTTGTTTGTTTGTTTGTTGTTTGTTAATGACATTTTTTTCAAGACCTAGAGAAGAGAAATTTAATTTTTTAATCATGCTTGGAGAAAAAGTGGCTACATTAAAAGTTAGGTGGTGATATATGACTACTTCTCAAATTACATACTTGTTTTATGCAATGACAGTTTTGTGCAAAATTTATAAATAACTTCTCCAAGTTATTACAGTCTTCTGGATAGAGTATCCCTTCCAATTTTGGTGAATGACCTAACCATTAAGATGACATTTTACATCCTTCTCTCTCTTCTAGTATCCCAGTTGCCCTGTCATTATTTTATGCAAAGATCAGACAACCAAATTGAGTTGCTACAGTAGTTATAAAGGTTTACTCCTTATGAAAGGATGCGTTTACTTTCACTTTCCAGCAAAGGAAGCTTTGACTAGGCCTCTAGTGCTTAATAAAATAAACTGCTTAATAAAATAGAGTCAGAAAAGGCTCCCAGGGCCCAGTGGATGGCTTAAACTCACACAGAATCACAGAATAGTTTGGGTTGAAAGGTCACATAGTCCAACCTCACTGCAATGAGCAGGGAAACCTTCAACTAGATCAGGTTACTCAGAGTTCAGACTATAAAATTCAAGTCTGGGTTGAATGTTTGCAGGGATGGGGCATCTGCCACCTCTCTTGGCAACTTCTAGTGTTTCACCATCTTCACTGTAAAAAATTCATTCCTGTATCTAGCCTAGATCTACCCTCTTTTAGTTTAAAGCCATTACCCCTTGTCCTATCACTACAGGCCCTGCTAAAATGTTTGTCCCCATCTAGTTTGTAGGCCCCTTTTTGGTACTGGCAGGCTGCTGTAAGGTCTCCCCAGCATCTTCTCTTCTCTAGGCTGAGCAACCCCAACCCTCTCAGCCTGTCTTCATAGGAGAGGTGATCAGCCCTCTGATCATTTTTGTGGACCTCATCTGGACCTTCTCCAACAGATCTGTGTATTTTCTGTGCTGAGAACTCAGAACTGGAGACAGCACTGCAGGTGGGGAGTTGCTCTTCTTCAGAGAGGAACAGAGGGACAGAATCACCTCCCTCAACCTGCTGCTCATGCTTGTTTTGGTGCAGTCCAAGAAATTATTTTCTTTCTGGTCTGCAATTGCATGTTGCCAGATCATGTTGAGCTTTTCATCCATCAGTACCCCCAAGTGCTTCTCCAATGCTCTCAATCTCTTCATCCCCCAGCTTGCATTGAAACCACAGATTGCCCAGATGCAGGTCCTTGTGTTTGGCCATGTTGCACTTCGTGAGGTCCTGTCATAGTCCGAGGAACTAAAGGAGGAGAGTTTTCAGTGTCTGAGAGGCGGAACCCAGCTGGGTCCATTCCCTCCCCTTCCCCGCCCATCCTCTCTCAAGCTCGGGCAGACCGCAGCCCCCCCTCTCTCCCGCCCGCTCCTCGCTTCGTTCTCCTGCGCTCCTTTACCCCCAGCTCTGCCCCTGCTCTTCAGAATCCGCATCCATCGGGTGCTGGGAAGAGCCGTGGAGCCCTCTCCTGAGGCGGCCCTGCTCCAAGGGGCCCTCAGCCACCTATCCCTGCCAACATCAAAACTAGATTGTATATATATATATATATATATATATATATATATATATATATTTGTATATATATGCATTTTTCTTCTTTATCCCTTATGTGATTGCCTTTTCCCTGTGATAGTAACTGTCTACAATTTTTTTAATTTCCAACTTTAAGTCTCTCATCTTTATTCCCCTTTTATCTTCCCTTTGTGGGAGGGTAATAATTCTGTCTTTTGGGTTTTGGTCCACCCAAACTGTTATGCCATGACAGGTCCACACAGGCCCACTTCTTATGTTTGTCTAAGTGTCTATGAAATACATCCAGTTCCTCGGGCATGTGAACTGCACCACTTAGCTTGTTGTCTTCTGCGGCCTTGCTTATGGTGCACTCAATCCCACTGTCTATGTCCCTGTTGAAGATATTAAACAGTGCTTGTCCCATTATGGAACCCTCAGAGACACCACTTACCAGCAATCTCAATTTGGACTTTTAGATGTTGATGACTGTTCTCTGGATGCAATCATCCAACTAATTGCTCATCTGTCAAGCAGTCCACCCATCAAATATATATCTATCCAGTTGAGAGAAAGGATGTCTTGCAGGCATCCAGATACACAACATCAATAGCTCTTCCCTTATTCACTGCCACAAGAACTTTTTCACCTTTCTTCCTTCCAAAACAGACTGGCTGCATTTATGGGTCAGTGAATATCACACATGCCTTGTATCTGTGTGGGCAGGCAAGTTATTTTCTCTTAAGGGTGGATATTACTCTGCATTCTGTGTGTTATCACCTCACTCTGCTACTGACACTCTAGGCTGAAATAAAGGCATCGTACTGCTCTGGCTGGAAATCATGTAACCATTTTGAGAAAACTCACTTTTTCGCATGGGCTATGAACTCCTATGATCCAGTTTGCATTTGGATCTCTCAGGACCAGCCCAGACGTCAGCATCATCAATACTGACCAGTCAGTATCCAGTCAAATCCCTATTGATTGTAGAAAAATATAAAGAAAAAATATACATTGACACACCTGAGGAAGAAGTAAAAAAAGGATTACACTGTATACAAATGAGTAATTTTCTTTCTTGGTATGTCAGGGGCAGTGCTCAAGGCATAACCAGCCACAGAGTCACAGAGGAGCTGGTTGTACCTAACGAAGTGCTGTGATACCAAAGGTGTTCAGAAACAAATGGGAACAGACTTTCTTGCCTCTTCCTTTTCTATTCATTCAGTAAAAGCTGTTTTGTTTGTCCCGTAAGCAAGAAATGCAGACATTTATGCTGGACCCAAAAATGGTTGTGTCCTTATAACTGCAAAGAGACTAACATGTGCTTACCTGCACCTCACCTTGCAGTGCTCAGCACAGCTTGGGCTGTCAGCTCTGCTTCTGCAGAGCTGCTTCTTCATGCTGTAGGCACATTTTGGTGACTGTCTCCAAAATACGAGGGGCTGAAATTGCCATGCTGGTAGGTCCAGGCCTAAACAGAGGCTTAGCTTGAGCAGCACTGTATTTTTGGGTCTAAAAGAGGGTCCGTAAGGATACTACATACCAGAACACTACATACCAAGGTGGTTACTGTGGTCATCACATATTGGCATGTCTTCTGCAGCCTGCTGTGTAGGGGGTGTGAGTCCAATCCACCTAAATATTAGAAGAGGTCTTTGAGAGGACTGCAGGATTGCCATCCCCACTTTTTCTGCCATGTTGCTGCCCAGATACATAGTGATATATTGTCCTGGTATGAGAGGACCAGGATAGAAAAACCTGCCTAGGACACAACCAGCAAGTGGCAGCCTGTTGATTTAGAAGATATAATGGGGAGCAGCTGAGCCTGCGGGAGGAGAGGATGGCTCAGGTGACTCAAATGGACCAGTCACATTATTCCTTCCCATGTGCTCAGTAAAAAATGACTCCTGAGAGGGTCCTCTGGTGGGTTTCTCTGACTGAATTAAGGCCCCCTCCTCCTTATTTCCTCACTAGAAGAGAACTTCATCAAGATAGGTTGGCTTCTACCTTCCCAGGTAGGACCAGCTTGGTTGTTCTAATACTGTGAATTGTCACTTGGGTACCCCTGTCTACTGCCTAGTCCAGTGTGGGACTTTTCCACTTGGGAAATGGTTACCAACTGAGGAGGGCAAGCTCCATATATACATATTTGTATATACATTTCTAACTTGCTATTACTATCTCATTGAACCTACCCCATTTTTTTGTCTTCCACCCTTAAAGTCTCTCTGCCTTACTCCCTTCTTCATCTTCCCCTGGGAGGGCAGTGGGAAATAACAGAGAGTATCTGTCACTGTCTAGTTACTGTCTAAAACTGTGACATACACTCATGGCCGTTACCAATTGTCACGGTTTAACACCGGGCCAGCAATTAACTGAGTAACAGATGCGCTCTATTAATTCCCCCTCCCCTCCCTGATAAAGAAAGGAGAGAGAAAAAGGGAGAGAGACTTATGGTTTGGAAACCAAACTATACAGCTTTAATGAAACAGTAATGATAAAAAGGAAAAATTATTAAATATATACAAATACACAGAAAAAATGATACCACTTTCCTCCCCTCTTTCCCCTGATAATGCTCACATCACCACCGAGGCTGCAGGGCAGCCCTGGGAAAGTCCAGGCTGGACTCCTGGAGTTGGCAGCAGTTGGGAGCTGTAGGCAGGAACACACAGATTCAGGCTGGCACGGATCAGGACCACAGGCAGAGGAACGGACGGGATCCTCCCAGGATGCTGAAGCAAAGAGAGATGGGTGAAGAAGGGCAGAGGTGAAGGCTGAAGCCTTATCAGTCCTTGAAGCAGAGACTGACTGAGAAACTTGCTGTTAATTAATACTTAAAAGAGACCTAATTGAAAGCAAAATTACATGACAGAAAATTACCTCTATCCTTGTCCAAACCAGGACACCAATATTACTGAGACAGTTGCACACTGCTTCTGCTGAAGCGTAGCCATCTAAAGTGCTGCATGTGGGTGCCTGGTACTGAGTGGATGTTCACCAGATAGTCGTGGAAGCCAGAGTCTTACTACAAAATCAAAGTTGCAGGAAAGTTTTGGAGATTATAACACCTGTGAACTGAACTGCCTTCATTTGTGAAGAGCCCAGCAGCTAAGAGGTGCAATGTGGGCACAGGGAGAGGGAGGCTGCCAACACATAAGTAATCATGTATGGCAGGAACCTTATTGATTGGGAAGTGGTCTGTGCAAGATGTCATATTGTCATTGCAGTATGTTCTGAATGAGTACCAACTTGTTGAATTATTTACTAGGGTACTATTCAGAAGTAAAACATCTTTGTTGCACCTTTGGGGTGGTGGAAAACTTTTGGTTATATAGAGGACTGGATACCTGGTACTGATTAATTTTTCCAGGGTAGGCAGCCACTGTAGATACCATTCTATGATGAGGGATGTGTTTACTCCGTCTTCCATTTGCTGAGGGTATGACATGAGGTGGAAGGGGTTACAAGATGTGCTGCAGTAGCACTAGAGGACAAGTCAGCTAGAAAATGTGTTCAGAAATTCATATTGTCTATGATGAATGGTTCTATGAGAAGAATTATTTCAAATCATGCATGGGGTTTCTCTTAGTTGAAGCTAGTGGAGAGCCCTTAGACAGAGCCAGGATATGATACAGCCTCTCAGAGTGAACAATCAAAAATTTAGCTCTAGAATTCACTCCCTGCACTTGTCTGATTTAGCAGTATTGATATGCATATTCTAGATGCCATTTTATAATTGTACTCACGGTTAAATTAAAAGATTAGGCTGGAATTATAAAACTGCCTCTCTCACCAATTCTCGTTTTGTTTTCAAGGGAGTAGTTGCTACTGAATACCCCTAATGGGAAACCTTGTAGCCATTCTTAGCACATGCTGACAGCATCAAATCCTTGTGGTATAAAAAGAATGCACAGCTGATTGTGGAATACACAGGGAAATGCCTGGGAGGCTTAGGTATGTGATAGTGACTTAGTAGCTCATGACTGTCAAGTCTAGTATTTTTCTGAGTATGTCCAGAAGAAGAATTGTATCTTAGGAAGCAAGCACAAAAAACCTCATGTGTCCATGAGCTTCAAGTGTTAAGGCATGGGAAAGATACCAAACAGTCTATAATGCAAGATTTATATCCAGACTTGTGCACTAAATCCCTCAAATGACTTAGAATTGGTAATGAATTGAAAGATGGTAACAGAACCAGTATCAGACATAAAGGAATGCAAGTCTTATTACATAAATTTCATATTACACATTTAAATGAGAAGACTGGATGAAGACAAACATATTGGTGAAATATTAATTTTTAATGTAATTTGTCTCAGACAATGAAAGTGGAAAATTCCAAGGAAAAAATAAATAGCTCCAAGCAGCTGAGATACTCATCCAGCACACTCTCCATAACTCACTATATTGTTTGTCACGATTGGCAGCTACATGCCACAAAACTGACTGAGTTTATTACTCTTCGTGAATGGAGGGAGCAAACTAAAAAAATTAAAAGTCCTACTCTTTCAATATTTAATTGAGCTTAATGCATATTTAAATCCTTTTCACATTTCACATTAATTATGTGTTTGCAATGTCTTTGCAGTAAGTCTTTAATACATTTTCAAAAGACACAATGCAGGAACTCACATCCAATCTTATTCGGAGTTTGAACCCAAGCAGAAAACTTCGGGCAGGTCACTAAATATCTTGATTTTTGAGCAGATAAATGATTTTGGAAGGTTACAGATGTTTGGCACACAGTCCTTCTTTTAAGCTGTGCTTATCTTTAAGGCTGGTGATATGAAATAAAAGCTATTTTGTTTTCTATATTAATATATTAATATTTACATATAACTATAATCGTATTTTACGTGTATATAAAATAAATATATCTTTTATATTTATATCTATTTATATTTCTTTCTCCCTAGAGAGAGAGCAGGAGTTTTCTCTATATAATATTACTAGTATTTCTCAGCCTTCTGACAGTGATTTCATCATGGCTTTACACATACAGTGGCCAAGATTATGTTTCTTTTAAAAATAAAGATCGTTGAAAAAGATGCTTGGTGGCATGATAATTTTCTTCAGGAGAAAAGCATCAAATACCTTGTTCACTGCATATAAATCTAAACTTATAGAGCTTCTTGTGTACCACGTCTCCATCTGATGGCTTCAAACCATTTAGTGATTGCTTATCTCTCTCTGTCTTCTTTAGTCAGCCACCATAGTCTGGATGTGATTCTGGAAGTGTAGTTAAAAAGGAGAAAAGATCATAACATGAGATTTCCAGAAATAAAACAAGTTATTGATGCAACTTACTTTCTCTCTCTGTTCTGTCTAGGTGAAATAGGTGACTGAAAGGCATTTTCTAGTGCAGTAACAGCAAGACAGCTACCTTGCAACAACTTTGGTGCTACAAAGTTATGGCAATATAAGTGAAACATTGTTCAGATTGTTTTCTTACAGTACAACACGTTTTTCTGCCTGATGGTGTATGGTGACTTCAAGTATCCCTAGCTAAATCTTAGTGATTTTTATCGTTGTTGTTACGATCTTTTTAAATTAATGGAGGTTAATTTTCCAGGCATTTCTGAGACCTATGGACAGCTAAGTTTTACTGCAGGCTAAATCCAGGGATACAGATAGTGCACACCTTGAGAATGAACTTAAGAAAATCCCCATTAAAGCAGTGGTCAGAAACTCTGTAACCATCTGTGCCTCTATTGTGTCACAAACACTGAGTTCAAAGGAGACTATTGGCCTCCAAGAGTACTCAGCCATTGCATTGAATTTGTAGCAGCTGAAGAGTTACTTTTCTCCTCAGTCTAGTAATACCACTAATTTAAATTCATTAAACCATTCAAGGATAAGGTGACAGTGACATGTTTACCTACAGAAGTTGTACTGTGATGTCTTTTACAGAATTGACATTAAAGAATTAAGTCTGATGTCAAATCAAGCAGCCATGAAGAACTTACTGAGGTCTATTTTTGTATATTCATATATTTCCTAAAGATGAAGGAAAGAGAATATTTGAGATTACATTATTGGAACCTCATCTGACAGGTTGATGCATAAGCAACTGCATTTCTCTCACTCTGGAATAAGACTTGCATTGTTTGCAAATTACCTGACTATGATCTGTTATTATGCAAATCTGATATATTGAAAGATATATGGAAGAAAAACCATAGGCTTATTGGAAGAAAATTTGTTTTTCTTTTATACACTGCTCCATACTATCAAGTATTAATCTTCTTGGGTTTTATAATATTAATTCCATTTATGCTTTATCATTATTTCACATGACTTAGGGCAAACCCAAGCACAAATACATGCTGGGAAGAATATGGACTGAGATCATGCTTGAGGAGAAGGACTTGGGGATGATGGTTGATGAGAAGCTCAACATTAGCCAGCAATGTGAGCTTGCAGCCCAGAAAGCCAAATTTATCCTGGGCTTCATCAAAGGAAAAGTGTCCAGCAGCAGCTGGAGGGAGGTGATCCTCTCTATTCCATTCTCATGAGACCCCACCTGGAGTGCTGTGTCCAGTTATGGAGCCCCCAATACAAGAAGGACATGAAGCTGTTGAAGCAAGTCCAGAAGAGGGCCACAGAGATGATCAGAAGTCTGGAGCACCTCTCCTATGAAGACAGTCTGAGATGCCTGGGGTTGTTCATCCTGAAGAAGATAAAGCTCCAGGGAGACCTTATAGCATCTCTCCAGTATCTGAAGGGATCCTGTGGAAAAGCTGGGGAAGGACTTTTCATAAGGACATATAGTAAAAGGTGAAAGTTTAATACATTTAAGCTGAAAGAGGGGAGATCAAGATTAGATATTCTGAAGAAATTCTTTAGGGTGAAGGTGGTGAGACACTGGCACAGGTTGCCCAGAGAAGCTGTGAATGTTCCCTCCCAGAAAGTGTTCACAGTCAGGTTGGATGGAGGTTGAGCAACGTGGTCTGGTGGGGGGTGTCCCTGCCCATGCAGGGGGTTTGGAACTAGGTGATCATTAAGGTCCCTTCCAACCCAGAATCCTATGGTTCTGCGTCCATTTTGTTTTCTTTACTTTTCTTATAATAAAAGACATATGTAAAATAATCCACTTACCATGCTGCATGTCTATTATCCCATGTTATTCTTAATTCTCTCTGCAGCCATCTTCAATGCATGGGACACTTCTGTCTTCTGCTGTGAGAATGCAGTAAAAGCAAACAGAAGAATGAAGTGATATTTGTTATGTATTACTGAATTTTGAACTGTTTTAAAAAAAAACAAATTGTAAAATTGAAATTAGACTTGTATATTATAAAAATACTCAGCACGCAGTGACAGAACAAGAGGTAACATGGGATGTTCCATCTAAACATGAGGAGGAACTTCTTTACTTTGAGGGTAGCAGAGCACTGGAACAGGCTGACCAGAGAGGCAGTAGTCTCATCTCTGGAGACATTCGAAACCCACCTGGATGCCATCCTGTGCAACCTGCTCTGGGTGAGCAGGCCCCGGCAGGGAGGCTGGACTAGATGATCTCCAGAGGTCATTTCCAACCCCTAACATTCTGTGATTCTGTAAAGAGTTACATATGCTAATTTACATGGTCTGATGGTTAATAACTTACTAAACATTTGCTAAGATACCTAGCAGACTTGCTTGGAACTTAGTAGTCATGGTATCTCACTCTCTTTTGCTAGGAAAAATAGTTTTACAGTTAAAAAATAACCTTTCTCCAGTTATTTGTGCACTTATGGGCAAAAGCCAGCTTGAAATGATATTTGGGTATTTTATGTACCTATATGAATTGCACAGACTACAACTTAAATGCTAATGAACCACATAGGGCAGATAGAAGCCAATGGTTCATAAAAACTTTAATGTATTGTACACAGAACCATACTGTTCCTACTAATGTATTTATTTTTGTATTCTCATGTACTTGAAAACAGACATTTTAAAGTAAATACAAGTTGTGTAGCTAGATTTTAACAACATGCACATGTGAAATCAAAAGCAACCAAAAAGGAATGCATTGATGTATGACAAAGAATGCTTCTAAATTTGTATTCTTGCTTTCTGTCTTAAGAATCAAATATCCAGCAGTGAGCTATGTTGAACATTATGTGCCAAAACAAGGATATCTCACTGAATGCCAAGAAGGGATGGGATAAAATTGTGCTACAAATAGCTGATGACAGCTGTAAGTGGTTTACCTGTAGGTTCATCAAGTCCCTGAATGCTTGTTCTCTGTGTGTACTTCAAAACCTACTTTGGCCTTCAAGGCTGGGAGAATAGCATCAATGGGAATATTAGGACTTAAAAAAAAAGCAGTTGCAGCATAATCAGACATAATAAATCTTATTTCAGGAAAAGAGAAGGCCTTGGTTTAGTTACAGTGAAATGCTGTTAAAAATTTGGGAGAAAACTTGTTCTAATACAGAGCTACCCTGACCTTGGGAAGTTTTGAACGATCATAGAGTTTTAATTATGCCAGTTAAGAAAATAATATTTAAAAGACTTAAAAAATTCTATGATATGTTTATCATTAGATGTGAGGTTACTGAGAGAGGTAATATAAATTTGATTAACTGCTCATAATAAAGAAGTGGTCTGAGAACAAAAAGGTTTTAACACTTCTTGGGGGAATTCTTCCAATAATAACTGAAATGACAGAAACAGAGAACAAGTATGGGAAGTTTGTAAGCCAAGATACTCATAACCTTAGACAACCAAGATTTAAGAGACTTCTTACAGAGCTACCAAAGGAGATAGCTAATAGCAATATAATAACACAAAAATCACTATGCATAAAGGAAGAAAGAAATATACTGAAGTATCTCACAATGGACCTCAAACACAAAAAGCATTTTACATGGTGAGTAGAAAGGTATTACACCTTTCTTTTAGCATTACAAAATTGCTCTGAAGGCTGTTGAGTCAATACAGAGGTGGCAAAACTGAAAATTACTTTAAGAATCCAGAAAATGACATTTTATATTTTAAGAAAAATTTACTATGAAACACTGCTTAAACAAAGGAGAAAACAACTGAAAATAACACTGAAACAGGACATCCAACTAGAAGTCTGGGAGATCTTTTGTGTTGGTAGCCCTACAAATGTAGTTTGAAAATTGAATTTTCAAAACCTTCTAATTTATACCTGCAAGACTGGGAAGCACACAGGTTGATCGTGGTGTTCAGGTCCATGTGATGACTGCTTCCTTAGCCTAAGCATGAGCCACTGCAGCTTGGGCTAAGCAGCAACACTCCCAAGTTGGCACCAGTCCTAATCTCCAGTGGAGGAGGTGGGAAATTAAAACACACTGATATTTGAATTGCATCTGTGCATAAGCACAGATTTTTGTAGCTATCAAATGGGTAATCACACAAGTAAGTGCCCATTTTGCTGTACCAGTATTTATTCATTTGTTATTATTATACAGCTTCCGATGCAAACACAAGATTTTCAGCTGTAACTTAGGCAGCAGGATTTTAAGGTTTTATATTTTTTTTTTGTTGTTGTTTCCTTTTTTTCCTTAGGGAAACATGGCCTAATGTGTCCATGGGTTAACTATTCCAGTGGTTTTAATATTGCAAAGAGTTTACCTATGTCATAATTTAACGCTGGGCAGGAGATAAAACGAATGATAGATGCTCCTATTAATCCCCCTCCCCTCCCTGGTAGAGAAAGGAGAGAGGCTTACAGGCTGGAAATGAAACTACACAGCTTTAATGAAACAATAATTATGAAAATAATTATTTCCAGGACAGCCCTGGAAAAGTTCACAAAAACAAAAACAAAAAAACAACAAGCAACCAAGCAAAACCAATTTAAAAAAAACAACAACTTAGTCAACTTAGTCAGTGTCCGTATACCCAGTCCGCTGGGAAGGTTAGAGGACAAAAGTTGCTTATTTGTGGAAGGATTAGGAGTGTCAAATCTGGTTTGATATTGTTCATCTTAATTTTGCATTCCTGACCATGAAAACAAAGATTTGTTTGTTTTTCAGCAGTACACACACTGATATTCTGTATCATTAAAATATTTCCAACCTGCTTAAGTTTGACTGACGAAAACTTACAGGGATGTAATATGACCAAGACATACCACAAACACCACCATTTCTTCTGTTTTGGCTGGGCTTCAGTTATCATTAATTTGTGCTTAAAAAAATCTAAATATGCTCCAACCTCATTATAAATGTACTCTTTGATGATGGTTTGATTACATTAGCTTTGGAAAAACTGTTCCCATTTCTCTCGACTCTACCAGTGTGCTCCATTTTGAATGGAAGAGTGAAAACTGACAGACACCAGCCTCCTTTCTATCTCAACGATAGGAAACACAGATTAGAAACCAAAAAGATCAGCTTCACACTTTGTTTTTGTATATTTTTTCTTCATCAAGATTCAGAACACAACACAAAGGACTACAGCAAGCTTTTTGACCTACTGGCAGCACAAGAAGCAGAAAACAGATAGTTAGGATAGAGAAAGAGATTTTCCTGAAAGAGCTTGTCCCTGGAAAATGTATTCTGGTATGGTACCACTTTCTAAAGATATGGCACATATGTCAGTAAAAAAGGAGAAGAAAAATTACCCTGCTGGCCAGTGCAAAAGAGCAGATCAATGAATTATTGGATCCTCAGCCTGTCAGCCCAGCAGGGTCAGTGGGTTTTAAAGGGATGTTCACTGCAGTTAAGAGTACAAGGCTTTTGTGTGATTGCCCTTCACTTTAGACACAAAGGTGCAAAGAGATCCTTATACTTATCTGCAGTTTTAATATCTACTCTTAGTCACTGTCCTGCCCCCAGATGAAAGATCCAAGTACACCAGTAGCAGAAGAGTATTTCTGAAAACTGTGAATTAAGTTTTACTTTACAAACTCTGATATTTGCTTTCTGCTTGAAATTTCACAATCTTTATTTTTTACTTAATATTTTAAAGATAATGTATACTTGAAATTTGTTTTCATCTTAGAAAACTTACACCAAAAGATAAAACACCAATAGATAAAACCCCAAAAGAAGAGATAAATATGTAAAAATTCCTGCAGTTATATAGCTGATGACATTATATAGTTTATGACTTAGATTCAGTATTTTGAAGAGGCTAGCCTGCATTTTCAAGAATTGAGAACCTGTAATTAGGATCCATAAAATCTACTTCAGCCATTTATCCTTTTTGATGTACTTTGGGACTAAGTGGTACCAATAGTTTTTTTTTTCTTTGTTTGTAAACAATTATTTCTAAAGAACTATTTTTATATTTTTAGAATCTATTTCAATAAGCAGCTTATCTATCAGACTCATCCATCAAACAATGCTCAAACTGTAAGTATGCAGACTCTAGTTACACAGACTGTGCTTCTATATAGATGTAGGAATCATATAATTAATATGCAAATGTGGAAATGTGTAGCTGTATGTTTGAAAGTTTAAAGTTAAGTACTCTGTTTACCTTTTCCTTAAGGCAACAGTGTATATTAATATGATAAATATTTGCAGGTGAACAAAAAATTATTTTAATAATTCCTGCTTAACTTTGATTTTTCAACTTAGTAGAGTAGACAAACACTACACATTGTAAATAACCTAAAAGCCTACAATGTGGGCTTTTTCCTTTCAAGTTCTTATGGAAGTGTAACAAATCTTTAAAAAGAGCATTAATCAACAACATGAGCATATTATTCTTTGGTTTTAAATCTGCTGAAATCATATTCAATTGCACCAGAACTTAAATTTCCACACTGTTGAAGCTGAGTCAGGCTGCAGTGTGATCAAATTTGCTCTGAAAGGTCAGGCTTAAATAGCTTCCTATTCCTTCATCTGATGTTTATAAATCTCTTGCTTAAAGTCTATCTGAAAGAGAGATTTTGCTTAGAGAGAATGAACTGTGTATAGAATTAAGAGAGTGGTAAATTTGTTATGAGAAAATGCAAGGAAAAGGCTTTGTGAGAAAGAGCAAGCTTGGAGGCTGATGGTCACCTTCAAGATGTCCAGAACAGATGCACAGGGAAAAAACTGAGTTATGGGCAAAGAGAGGGTGAGAAAGACAAAAAAAGATAAGAAAAGAAAAAAAGTATAAAGAGGCATAGAAATTACTGAATTAAAGACAGCTGGTTAGACCAGTTAGTTGCAACGTGCCAGAATTTTAATTTTATGTTTTGTTCCTCTCCTTTTTCTTCAAAATAATCAGTTTTCCTTTATAACTTTCTTCAAAACTATTCCACCATTTCTCTCTCTGTCTTTCTATGTGTTTAGGTAAAAACCTTAATAATTTTGAGAGGTAAGTGAATTGAGCCACCTACTTTGTTCTACCAGCCCAAACAAGAAGCTCCTGGAATTGTAACTTTTTCAGGGTTTTATTTTGGACTTTTTTCTGATCACTGGTATTTTAAAATATTTAGTTTAATAATAAGTATTATCCTAGCAGTTTACCAATTAAGGATGGGAAAGGCATCTTTCTTTCCCTGTATTAAGCTTCACTATTTTTCTAAGGCTTTATCTGTATTTGCCCGTTATTTATGTAACGGTTCATTACTATACCCAAATCAATTGTCTGTTTTTCATAGAGAAATATTTCCTTTTTTACTTATTTGAAAGGAGACAAAAAAATAAAACCCAAACATTATCACAGATTACACAGCTAATTCTTAAATAATGTATATTTCCTGTAACATCATACTTACTGTCTACAGTAAATTTTTCAACTTTATTCACCAGTGTCATGTTCTTTGGTATATATTGATCAGAAACTACAGGCAGTAAGTTGATAAGATTTTTCAGTTTTTTGTGATGCATGTCAATTTTGTAATTATGAATTAGTTAATTCACATGCAATAATTTTAGAATTAGAACCAGGAGTGTTCTCCATAAGCTATGGGGGTCATTGGGCTCCACAGCCACCTTGTAGGGACTGTTACATGTCAGAGAAGTCTGTTGGCCACAGCTGAGTTTATCCACAGGACTCCTCTGTATTGCCAGTAGCTTAATCCCCTGTGCAAAATCTTTATCTGGATTTGTGTTGGAAATCAGTGTTTAGCATTCAAGAAGCTGGCAAGGCTGTTTTCCTACAGTGATGACCTCTGTGACCTGCTGGAGCATACCAAAAATTACACTGATCCATTAGAAAGATTAAGACAAAGACAATAATGGCTCCTCTGATTTATCTTTCTGTTTTTATGAAAAGTTCACAAGTTTGCCAAAAATGACGGACAGGAATAGATAATCTCTGCTTTTTATCACCCAGATCAGACAGACTTAATGTTACCAATGAAAAGACAAATGCTGTGCTTCTATTTGTGGAGGCTGAGCAGAGAATAGATCATTTTTTTTCTTCTAGGAAACATCAAGTTTAATTTTTTTACTTTGAAAACCAGAGTAATAATTCAAGTGACATTTGTCAGGGTGAAATGAGTAGACAATTATTATTATTAATGTACATTTGTTTCAATATTGGACACAGTCAAGGACAGGCATTGACCATTTCATCTAAATAACTAAAAATCTAGTAATTTTGCAGTCACTCAGGGTATGTGGCATTCAGTGAAATCTCTAGCCACATAAGGGACTTTGCAAATGATATTAGTGAATGTAGATGATGCTTTATTTTTTTTATGCTGGGAATTGATCCATTCGTTTCTTCAACCAAATTATTGAAGTCTGATTATTGAATTAACTGCTGCAAACATCATACTTTTGGGGAAGGTCATGGTTGGGTAGTTAGAAATAGCAAAGCTGTGCAAATAATGTATCATTGAAAGGTGAAATGGCAAAACTGTTTTGTGTTCTCTGTTAGCAAAAACATTTTTTTAAAAAGTGAGGTTTTTTTGTTTTCTGTTTTGTTTTAATTTGCTGCAGAGCTATGAATTTGAAGCTCATTAGGGATGATCACACTGCATAATAGAAGGACAAAGGAAGAAAATGTTAATATTTAACTTCCAGTTTTAAGTAGTCTCAATCCATTTCCTGCAGGAATATATGTGAACAAGGAAATACTGGGTTTTGGTCATTTTCTGGTTGTTAGATAGAAATAATCTTCCAGGTTCTGTCCAAAACCCATGTAATAAACTATTGTTATTTCTTTCAAATGTACAAACCATAGTTATTCAATAAAATAATTTGAGTATACTTCTCTGATATTTTTGAATGTTATCAAGTAACAGTCTCTCTGGGCAATCTGTTCCAGTATTTGACCACCCTAACATCAAAAAAAGTGGTTTGTGTTACATTTAGATGGAATTTCACATATGTTAATTTGTGTCTATTGCTTCCCATTCTGTTAGTGGTCAGAGAAGAGTCTGACTCCTTAGTTTTTATTTTCTCTGTTGAAGTATTTATACGTATTGATAAGATTTGCCTTGAGACTTCTCCAGGTCAAAGTGTCCCAGCTCTCAACCTGTTGCTCATATGAAAGGTGGTCCAGTCCCTTCTCATCTTTGCTATCCTTTGCTGGACTTGCTCAAGTAAATTCCTATCTTTCTTGTACTCCAGAGCCTGGAACAGGACCCAGTGCTCCTGATGTGTCTCACCAGCACTGAGGAGTAAGGAAGGAATAACATTCTTAACTTGCATGCAACACTCTTCCTAATGAAACTCAGGATGCTGTTGGAATTCTTTGTTGCAAGGGTACATTGCAGACTCATGCTCAGCTTGTTCACCAGGATCCTCAGCTCCTTCTTTGCAAAGCTACTGCCCAAATGCTGTCCAAATGCGCTGGTGCCTGGGGTTACTCCTCCTCTGTCAGTGGAGGACTTCCCTTTACTTAACTTCAGTTTACTTAACTCTGCCCATTTCTCTGGCTTTTCCAACTCTCTCTGAATGTCAGCACATCTGTTTTCCACAACTTAGGACCTGACTGGTGAAGGTCTGTAATCCTGGCAGAGTGATTAAGATGGACCTATTGCTGAAGTCTCTTTTTCCAGCTTGGTATTGGAGACTGACTTTAAGAAATAGTAGGAACATCAAGGGAAATACATTTTATGTCACTTGATATCAAGCAGATCACAAAAGAAACACTTATCCCACTAGACTATAAAACCTGAGGATATTCTAAATATTATTTTTATAAAAGAAAAAATAGTTTCATTTGCAGATTTCACTGTGCTGTGTGTCTTCTTCATCATCAAATAAATAAATAAGCAATCAAAAAGAACTTAAACAAATGAACTACCAAACCCAGAAGTAGATTGCAGAGATGTAGCTTGTGATGCACTTGCATTTGTTCTTGCTCAAAATGGATGTAGTTGCCCATCATACCTCTAGGCAACCATATATCAAAATAATGCCCTTTTGACTTCTCTTGTCCCATTTTGCCTGTTTTTTCAAAGGTGGATAATGAGATTTGAATAATTGCATGAGCATTCTAAGAGAGCTAATTGAGGGGGAAAAAATAACCCTTGAGTAACATTCTATCACCGTTACCCAATTACTCTCTACTGAGTTATAAAATTGTTCTCTTGTGCATCATTGAGCCTGTTTGTTTGAGGAAGAAGCAATAAGAAATGGTAAGAATGCCAGATTCTGATTATTGGTTTTCAGAGAAAATACAGAAACTAAAACCACTAAATTCTCTGATGGTTCTGCCGTGTGTTTTTTTATTTGTTTAATCTTGCACAACTAAGAAAATTGACAGAAATAGCAACCCAAAGTTACTTAATCTAGACCTCCTGAATAAGACTTCTGATATAAATTGTCAGTCATAACACCATAGATAACACGAATATACACTGTACGTTACACAGAATTTTTTCAACTTCTTATGTCCCTTACTACATTATACAGGAATAAAATCTCATGGTAGACAAATCACTTTTAGCATTCAAAGGTCAGAATAATTTCTTGCCATTGGCAAAATAATTCTGAATTATTTTATACCAGAGAAATAATTTGGGCTTATTTTATTATGGTAGTACTTTAAAACAAGAAAGAGGGAGTAGCAGTGGAATAGAATTGATACCAGACCCATTTGTCATAAATCAGAAGAGCTGCATGTAAAAAAAGTCTGAACATAAATAAAAAAAATATGAGGAACATTATTTTTTTGGCCTTTTTCTGGTCTTGAGAAAAAAGTAATAAGTCTGTATTTGTCTGACCTGTTATTATTCACAGTGATGGAAACAAAGAGCTAAACCATCTCCCACAAGGCACCTTTAATCAGTCTGAGGCACACATAACATGTGACTTTTGTCTGTACAAAACGAGGAAGAAGAAAGATCTATTTACAATACTAATGATTATCATAAACCCATTTTTCGATCACTCAGTTCGCACTACAGGCAGCAGAATTTTTGTATCCTAATAATAATTCTACAGATTCTCATAAGGCTTTTTTGTTCATACCTGGACAGCTTTCAAATTCACAAGCTTGTTCAGTCAGAATGACTCTTTCTTGCCCTATGACTGACTGTGTTCTTGATCAGAAATGAGCAATCACTGAAAGCATCATATAAAATCTTTTCAGGGTGGGTGTACTTCAATTTGGCCAATGGACCATGCTGGAGCACCTCTTTTATATCTTGAAGCCTTTATGACTGCTGCTAGGGAAATCAGAGCTGCAAGGCATCATTGAGTTAAGCTGAAACATCCATTCCTACTAAAGGAAAAGGATGAGAGAAAGCAACCCCTAGTTAGTTCCTACTACAGAAACAGTTTTGCATCCTTTGAGTTGGAACATATCTGACACTTAATAACCCTTTCTCTGTTCTGGTTCCCAGTGTTACAAAGAGTGGAACAAACACACCAGGGCTCTTATTCTGTCACTCACAACATTATGAATTATCCAGTAATTTTGGCTTTTTCTGCCTTTTAGGACAAACACACTGTTCTGCAGTGTGGACTGTATGAGGTGTAACACAGCCATATACACCATCCTCCCTCCCTCAGTGGGATTAGTGGCCAGTCCTGGACAACTGGAATGTGCAGACAGCCTGACTACAAACTGACCACCTTTCTAAACACTGTGAACATACGAGGTAAGCTACAGGATTCTCAGTTTCATTTATTCAAGAAAAAGAAAACTCCCTTGCTGATACTAAAAGAAAAAAAAACATGTACCAACTCACATTTCCAAAACAGGAACATGAATTTAATGTGCTAGACTTTTAATTTAATATAGGGAAACCAAGAATATTTAACAGGGTCACCACAGAAAACCAAGAAGGAATCTCTGCTGAAGTGTACAGCTTGAGTAATTTGAAGAGAGCTACATTTTTATGATGTTGAAAGTACATTTCTAATACATATAACTGTTCTGAAAGCACCAGTTCTAAGCAAGTATTAATTTCCGATTTAAAGTAGTCTACACTGTGTTGACAATATATAAGCCAAAAAAAGTAAATATATCTCTTTTAAAACTATACTGCGGTGTATACTACCTATGAAAAAATAAGAAATGTTCCCAGTAACAACTATAAGCATGAAATAGCACGTAGCTACTGTACTGTATTTTTTCAAATTAGGAGTATCATCTTGTTTATTTCTAGAACGGATACAGTTCCATATTGGTTTTTGTTAAACAATGTAATCTTGTCAAGAATTTGAAGACGGTGATTGAAGGTAGACAGTCTTATCCAGTGGTAAAAAACATGTTCATTTTCTGTTCTTCAATGAGTAGTTTCATTATGTATGAGTAGAATCATTATGTCATTCAATTCTCAAATTTAAAAACTTTTGTGGAATATTACAGCATCACCAGTTGTGATTCAGCAGCCTGATATAAATGGGTATGATTACCCAGCATTTACACAATTAAACATGTGACTCTTGCTGATGCTAGTAGAAAAATCAATGGATAATTAATACCATGGAAATGCCAAAAACAGACTGAGAGGATTTAAAATTAATTGCTGGCAGCAGGGAATACTCCAGGAAGATATAATAGTGAAAAATAGACAAAACCAGCTGTTATTCTTGCTGAACTTTATTGACTATCAAGATGGAAGGTTTACACATTGACTATGGAAAAAGAGAGATTCTACAATGTGTCATGGAAAAATAACAGCTGTAAGAAAATAGCTTATAGAAAGACAGGATACAAACTTACTTACGTAGTACTCATCTGGAAGAAGTGCAGCCATGCCTCAGAAGAGAAAGAATAATTTTAAAGTAAGAAAATAGCATTTTAAATGGTTCATCACATTTAGCACAGATACAGCTTTTATACATTTTTATATACATGCTTACTTATAAGACAAATGTATTTTTTTTTAAATGTCCACATACTGATTAAAGGATTTGGTTGTTATTTTTCTATCCACAATGCACCTATAAATTGATTCTGCTGTGCTGCTATAGTTCTGACCAGTATACTAAACTTCCTAAAACACACCTAACCTTAGACAAAGCACTCAGAGCCAAGCAATTATATTTTCTTTGATTGCTATTGGATTTTGTGAAAGCATAATATGGCACAGGATCAGTTATTTTTATATACCATGTTTTCAGTGGTAATCTCAAGACACAGTTGTGATTGGAAGTAAGTTTTGGGTAGTAAAGTTCCATTTATTAAAAGGTACCTGTGCTAAAATCAGGCATGATTGTTGTAAAAGTTTTTGTTCTCACATATTAGGTAGCAACTGGGTAATACTGTATGTGACCAAAAAAAACCTTATCTTTTTAACAATATTAAGCCTCCCATATAGAGCTATGCCTATACGTGTCTGTGTGCTTGTTTACATATAAAACATTTCAGGTATTCAGTAAAATTAGCCAAGTATTTTATGGCTTGGAAAGATTTTTCAGAGGACCGTCCTTTTATAGACTTTTATAGATATGTGGAACACACTGTGTTGGTCAGTCAGGGAGGCAGCGGGAAGGAACACGCTTGATCACAGAGACACATCTAGGGACAGATGACTGCAGGAAGAAAAGGGAGGAACCTGGCTCATATGTATATTTTGCAAAGCAATACTCAATTTTGCTTCATGGAATCATGACAATAAACTGTTTTGCACCAAGCATGTTTTCAAATTTTCCATTGATTTCAGCTGAGCTGCTGACTTAGGTTTAATGTAGTCTTCAGCATATATGATTTATTTCTTGGTTTTACGTAGTGAATCATCATGAACCATCTTCCTTTGGTTTGTGAGGTCTTTATAACAGGCTAGGAAGATTTTCAGACTGGTGTGGACAGTTCATATTCAGAAATCAACTAAAACTTTCAAGAATCAGAATACACCAGGGGAGACTGCAAACAGCTCATCACTGCACACCACTTCATTTGGGTAACAGGTAGTCTTTCCTTCAGTATGTTGCTAAGGGTTGTGGGGAGGAGGCAGAAGAATAATTTGTATTTATAGAATCACTTTTTTCCTTCCTTTCTCATTAAGATATTCCACTGATCTCAAGAGAATGCATTACGGTATTGATATCTAAGCAGCAAAAGTGTTTCTGATAAAATTGCAAAGTAAAATAAAAAAATATTTGGTGCATATTAAAGCTGAAGGAGAAATTCAAACTGGAGGATGAACTCCTGGGCAATGTACTCAATGTAAAGGCTGATCTGATTGGTGTGGGTTCAAGCATATACAGGGAACTGACTTTTGACGTATTTTTGCAGACTCCTTGCAGACTCTGCCCACTGCATTGTTCGTTATTTAAATATATATTTAAGCAGAAATGTATATTTAATTCACCTCAAGGAGCACAGTAAGAAATCTCCAACAAAGACATCAAGTCTTGTTCGAATCTTTTTGATGACCCTTATCTCAACAGATACCTTTTTCAGTGTAATAAAGGAGATCAGAGTGAATAACTTAGCAGAATGAGTCACAGATTTTCTAAGGATTATCCTATACAGCAACAAAAACATCACTGGAAGTTTTCTGAGCTCCAAGAGGTCCAAGTAGAATATTTCTAGAAACTAAAGAGCTGTATAGTCTGTGCTGCCTCTACTGGTCTTTTGATTAAAGAGGACAAGACATATCTTAGACAAGATATGTGGGTGAAAAAAGAGCATTTTTAATTAACAGGAGACATCAGAAAAAAAAGGTAAACAAATCTGGGGAGTCATCTCCTCGCAGGAGGAATCCCTGTCAGCAGTGACTCAGTTTGCTTGGTAAGAGTATCTGCCCTTGTCTTGTGTTAGTGCAGTGGTGTTTTGGAAGCAGGGGAGGGGGCACAGAGGTGGCTCCTGTGAGAAGCTGCTGGAAGCTCCTCCGGTTCCAATCCCTGCCCCACCTCTACCCAAGATGAAGCAGATACGGGATGCTGGATGTGCCTCTGTGAGTAACATATCCAAGAAAGGGAAAATGAAACTGCAAAGATATATGTATATCTAAAAGATCTGCAGAGCAGAAAACAGAAGAAGGTAAGAGAGAGTAATGACAGAGCAAAGACACTGAGGTCAGTGAAGGACAGAGAGAAGATCCCTGAGCAGAGATTTCCCTGCAGGCCATGGAGAGGCACAGTGGAGAAGTCCCTGAAAAAGCACAGTAGAGCTGTCCCCAAAGGACCATGGTGGAGTAAATGTGGATTTGTAGCCCCTGAAGGGTCACAGAAAGTAGATATTGGAGCTGTGTGGGATCATGAAGAGGGGCAGATGTGGAGCTGTAGCCATGGATGACCCCATGCCAGAGGAAGTGAGTGTTCCCAAAGCAGGCCATGGGCAGCCCATGCTGGAGCAGTCTGTGCCTGAGGGACTGCACCTTGCGGGAGGGACTCACATCAGAGAGGTTTGTGAAGTACTCTTTCCCATGAGAGGAACCCTGCGCTTAAGCAGGGGAAGAACGTGAGGAGTTCTCCCCCTGAGGAGGAAAGAGATGTCAAATGTGAGATATACTCATTAAACATCTGTTTTTTGTTGAGGCTCATCCTTTCCAAAAGTAATATGACAAATAGTGAGACTATTCAATGAAATACCTTCTGCTTCTACAGTAAAAGCTGAAAGATAAAAGCTGACTTCTATTTAATGCTAGAGGGCTGTATGGTTCTAACACTTGGAAGTGTTTATAAATCTCTGCATTCAGTAGAAGCAAGAGCAACAAGAAAAGTCCTTATTTTATTATTTATTTTCTTGCCTTTTCTAGTTATTTCTTCATCAAGTCAAAAGCATCAAATATTGTGTTCCCCCCTTCAAACTATCTAATTTCCTTCACATTTAACAATGCATCACTTTGCTACAAGTGTGTTCTACTGAGTATCATCATACTTAGATCTTATTGTTGGGTAATTCTCATTAGGATGTTTTACACATGGCTAAATAAGAAAGAACCTAGTTAGACCTTACTGGTGAGTTTACAAGGCATGAAGAGGTGCTGATGCTACAGCTCTATGAACCTGTTTAAAAGAATTAAAATTAATATGTGATTGCAATAAAATACTAATTTCTCAAAACAGTCTGATTATTTTTAAAAAATTAAACTATACAAGTGTTTGCTTTTTCTTTCTGTTGTTATCAAGTTCAAGGTCCAGCTAATCAACCAGTTAGGAAACCTAACAAGATGCTGTCTCTCTGATTTCATACTTTTCATAGTCAATAGAGCTGCAAAATTTAATATAGTCACCAAATATAGTCGACATGGGGAATGTGACAAGGCAGATAATTGTGAGTTACAGCTCAGTCAACAGCTGTCAGCAAGGCCAGACAAAAACTGAACGATAGCTGTTAGTATTGACACAGGGCAGAAATTTTGTTATCAACACATTCTCCATAAAGAAAAGGAATATACGTTCCTTGTAATTTGAGGCCTGTTGAAATACTCACTGCTTTCATTACAGAAAGAACCTACTCGGTTCTAAAGGGCATGACTTTAAGCTTTAGGCAAACAGCAGCATTTCTTTAAGAGATGTGTTAAACAACTAGTAGACTGTCAGGAAGTACCTTTCCTTTGTCTATAGTGTTGTAGCACGCTGCTTAAAGCTTTCTAACTGCCCACAAGTTTTTAATTTACACGTCCTGAAAGAGATGACATTAGGGTCTTCTCCTGAAAGATTTACTAGATTGTAATCTATAAAACAATTATTTTGTAACTTGAAATGGAGAAAATGTTCGTCTATTTTCCAAACAGAATATATAAGGTATCATAAATGATACACTACAAAGTCACAGCTGAGTTTCTGCTTGTTCTTGTGGTCACTGTTAGTGTTAAATATATCCGGGAAAAACATATGACCACTTTGTCTCCTGACTACAATAGGTTAAATAGGACTCAAGTTTAATTTTCTCTTCTTTTTACAAGTAATTGCTTCAGCTGAGCACTATAATCTTCCCAGAATTGATCCACTGAAGAACCTCAAGCAACCTCAGTGGATCAGTTTAGGGAAGCTTAAACTAAATTGCTTGCACCATCTCCCTTGTGCAGATGAAAAAATGGATTTTTCATGATAAACAGTTTTCTAATATGCTGAGTCTTTTTCAAGCATGACAACTTACTTTTTGTTTTAAAAGGGAAAGAATATGTTTTAAGACACAGAATACATGTTACACTTGCAGTGTCCTGTAAGCTGTAGTTTCTTATCACAAGATGATTTATAATCCATGATAGACACATTGCTTTTTACAGATGCTATTACAGATGGGGATAGAGGAATAGTAAATGGTTTGCACATCTGTAAAAGAGAACTGGGTTGCTAAGTATTTTATGTGACAAATAATGGATCACGTTAATCAGTTCCAGGATCAAGTAGAGATTTAAGAGAGCTTTCACCTTATGTGTATCATCAGCTATACTATACCATTTAGTTATGACATATGCTAAAGAGATATTTTGTGTGTATGTGTTCACACATGCATATTTACAGAAGGATTTGGAGGCAAGAAGGTGAAGGGCAGAGGAAATTAACTAAACCTTCCTTCTGAGCTTTTTCAGTCTTTAGGAGAATGTTCACCTGCTTATTGCTGTCTGAAAACACTGAATCATTTAAAATGGGATAGAGGCTTGCAATATATTATCTACATGCTCAGCATGAGACTGGTTCAGCCTTGGGAATGATGTAGGGTTATTATGAAATCCTTCCTTTCAGCACTGTGAAAGCTTTCTGTGATAATGTTTTTTTCCTGTAAACAAAATTTCTAAATTTAAATGAGATATATTTCAACAGTAATAGTATGATGATGCCCACATGACTTATAAGGGTTTAACACTAACTGGTCTGTCCAAAAGCCTTCTTTGCAGAGGAGAAGGACTTTCTCCAATTACCAGTGGGGGCTGCATAAAACTTGAAATAGAAGAGTGACATGCTGTCATTGAACTCTTAATCCTGATGTGACTGTTTTCTCAGACTTTGTCCTCTCCTATTCCTTGGTATACCACAGCAATCCATCCTAAAAACTGTAAATAGCCCAAGTCAATAGATGAAGACTGGGAAGCAAGAGGAGGGCATGGTGCAGATATACCAGACTCAATGAAACTAGAAAGTGATTCTTGGTTAATACTACTATTCAGATGTCTGTAATAGAGATGGGTCAGCTAGGAGAGGTTTTAAAATACTTTGAAAGTTAAAGTATAGATGTCCTTGTGGGAGGGCAATACTGTTCTTTTCAGAACCATGAAAATTTTTAGCTAGTCTTCAAAAACTTTGCTAGTTTTGTTTTTGTTTTGTTTGGTTTGGTTTTGGAGGGTTTTTTGGTTTTTTTTTTTTTTTTTTCTGTAGGATTTAGGATTTTTCCTCTGCAACATTAGAGCATTTGTGAAATAACTTTTCTTATTTCTGTACTTAAGATGCTGGTTTTGTTCATGACAGCTTTTGCAAGCCACTTGGCTTATGCTCTACCAGATCACAGTGTGTGCTAGAATTACTCCTAGGAGATGAAATGAAGGTGAAAGAAGGAAGACAAGGAAAGGTCAGCAAGTCTCTGAATGTGAAGCACAGGTGTTCTGGCACTGTGACGTCCAAGAAGCTTTTAAGAGTCTCAAGAGATGTGGCATCTTTGAAGAAGCACATTAAATATTACAGCTAGGAAACCTCAATCATTCTAATCCATTCCTATCATGAAATGACAGAATGGCTCCTGGGTTGGAAGGGACCTTAAAGACCATCTAGTTCGAGCCCAAATGCCATTGGCAGGGACACCTGCCACTAGACCAGGCTACTCAAAGCCCCATCCAACCTGGCCTTGAACACTTCCAGGAAGGGGCATCTGCAGCTTTTCTGGGCAGCCTGTTCCTGTGTCTTATGAATTTCTTCCTAATGTCTGATCTAAATCTATCATCTCCCCTCTTCCAGCTCCAAACTGTTACCCCTTGTAGTGACATGTACTTGTGAAAAGGTTCCTCCCCAGCTTTCTTGTAGGCTCCCTTCAGGTACTATAAGGTCTCCCTGGAGATGTGTGTTTTCCAGTCAGCACAACCTCAACTCTCTCAGTCTGTTTCCATAGGAGAGGTGCTCCAGCCCTCTGATCTACTTCATGGCCTTTGGCCTTCTGATGAACTAATCTCTGCTGTGATATTGATAGTAAACCTGTGAATATTCTCATCCATAGAATAAACATTACTGTTGTCTTAGATTAATGAACAATGCCTCAAAATGATTTTGGAAACCGAGATTTGTAGCATGTAGCCAAAAACCTGAAGGCAGATTTCAGCTAGAACAATGTTTTTTCACTGAGTGCTTCTGAAAGGCTGGTAATAAGGAGTTTAAGTATCAGCTTTACATCACATATTGAGAAAGGCATCTCACACTAAAATATAAAGTGAGGCTGTGAAAGTGACTCAGGTTTAACTTTTGTGACAAACTAAGTACAAAACCTGTTGCTACTAGCTTTTCCTACTTTTTGTCTTTTCTTCCCCTTACCTTCCCACTGTAGTTCTACAACTTTATACTGGATACATGAGTTTAGGAACACAGTGAAATGATGTTTTGAACTGAGCTTATAGGGATAGGGTTTTTTTCTGTTTCTCCATATTTAGTTATTAGCCTTTAGATTTAAAAAAAAAAAGTACCCTTAGAGAGATGGCAGCTGTGAGCCAGAACTTTGGCCAAGTACAGCTGAGAATGAATGTTCCCAAAACCTTCCCTAGACAGAAAGAGATATTATGTAAAAAATACTTTCTTCTAAAATATCTCTTCTTTTTTTGAGAGGAGTTTGGAGTGGAAAAGTAAAAGGGTATTTTTTACCTTATTTCTTTTCAGAAGTGCAATTTGTATTTATACAGAGGCAAGGCAGAAAAGTACTCTCGAAGCTGAGATAGGCAAATGACATTTGAAAATAAGAAGTAAATTTGAATGAAGAAAAAATATTTTAAAATAATGAGAAATTAGCCTCTTAAAACAGTTTTTACTTCCTTAGAAGAGAATATAAAATACATTGAGCAAATGTCAAAAACCTAGCTTGAAGAAGAGCTGTCTTTTGTGAGCTTGATAGTATGGCCCTTTCAGCCATTTAAGTCCCTCTTAGGAACAATGCCATACTTTATCCTATTGATATAATAGAACCAATCCAAAGATACAAAGTCCGTGTGAAAGGGTGATTTAAGATGTGTCCAAAGCTTGTGATGTATTTCTATATAAATGATACGAAACCTACATTTCTGACAGTAAGTAATTGATGTTGCAAAGGATTACAGATTCATAAACTACCTTTGTATGGTGTTTGCATCCATCATACAGTGTCATGTCACTGAAGCTTCCCTGTCCTATCAGTGTATTAAAGACATTGTTTTAATTACTGGTTATGTGAACAGTTACTGCTTGCTGATATACAACATTGATTTACTAAAAGTAAAACCTGGTCATCTTGAGAGGTTCGTGTTCCACATTTGTTTGTGCTTACAACATTTTGCCTCTGCCAGAGGTGAGAGATACTATCTGTATGTTCCACTTTGGAACATACATAGGATGTATCTAAATGTAAAATAAACTTTATGAATTTATTTCTATTATTGTGATCCTTATACAGTTATACCTCAGTCTTGTCCAGGGGTTAGGGTAGGCTGTTTTGGGGACACTTTTTTTTTTTTTCCCCTAAGAAGAGCATAGCTTTTTTGAGATTTTTCCTTATAGAAATAAATTGAACTGTAAAGTTATTACATGATTTAACTTAAAAATTTACAGTGTCCTCTATACAGTTGAATCTTGCTTCTGAAAATATAATTCCAGAATAAAATAAATAATAATAATAAGCATTAATTATTAATCAATCAATTATTAATAATATAATTAACAATTCCAAAATAAAAAATAATTTGTTTTAAACACAAAAATTATCCAGTGGACCAACGAGGGGCTCGAGCTAAGCACATGCATTACATTTCCCACATACAAACCTCCCTATCCATGTCTCGATTAATCAGCCTTTGGGTGGATTTTCTCCTTCCTGTTCCTCAGTGGGGTTGGGGCATGGGCAAGCCGAGGCCTGGTTGATACCAGCTGGGCCTAAACGTGAGGCCATGAGGCCAGTGAGGTATTTGGAAATCTTTGGCACCAATCGTGGCAAATAGTGTCTGCCTGCCAAGATCCTAGTGCCACGGAGCTTTTCCTGGCAACGCTATGGGCTGTGCACTGTCCTTAATTGGCAACCTCAGGGCCAGCGGTTTCTCAGTCAAATCTATATTTGGGTGGTTGATTGCGCAGTGATGAATTGGACACACAGGCTGGATGCTGCAGTCATCAATCAGCTGTTTGCACAGTCACTGCCTGATGCACAACCTGGGCTGAGGACACTGACAAACCACTTCATTAGCACTGGATGCAGCAGGCTCCTCTTTGTCCAGCCTGGCCTCACTCCTGTCCCATGACCTGTGAATGGAGAAGGGAGAGGCATGCGTGACTCCAGGAGTGACCATTTATTTGGCTCAGAAAGTGTTCTGTCTCAGCCTTCATAAGCAGTAACTCTGCTTTAAATATCTTGTCATTTTGGTATGATTGTGCTTGAGGTGTTTCACTGCACTTTAATGTTTATCTTGATAAAGTGTTGCATATACATATATACAGGTTATGTAAGAAAAAAACTCTAGCATGAAAAATGAGTTTCTATATATGAAAATATTTAGTTGGTTGGATTGCTTTGGGTTAGAAATAAATTATGTAATGTAGCAAAATCATGCAACATTCTTTTAAGTTGGATCTCATTTGATTTTTACATTGTACGAAGTTCCATTTAATTTTTATTCTGTTATTTTCTGTAATTTAATTTATAATTATTTTAATATTAGCTTTGCATATTTCCCTAATTTCTAAAGTGAGAAACACATGATAATTAGGTTATAATTCCCTGTAATAAACAAAGCAATCAATTTTTTCACCTAACATGGGAGTTTTAACACATTTTAAGCAGCTGAATGCTGTGATTTTCCAAACTCTGTATTTATTACTTACTCTGCTCAGTTGTATCATGTGTGATGAGTCACCTTAAAAACAATGGTGTTTTGGTCTGCTTTCTATACTGTGAATGCTATGGAAAAGAAAAAGTTTTTTTACCAGAAACGCCATAGTTCATTGTGAGCCATAGCCATAGGTGGTGTAGACTGATGAAAAAAACTGGAAACATCTGAAAAGTTATCCACTTTTTCTTTTGTAACAATAATGGAATTATTATATCAATCTCTTTCTTACAATTTTTTTTAATATGTTTAATTTTTTAGTAATTGCTTTTTTTCAATTAGGCTTAGAAAAGTTAACACTCCGTATCAATGAAATTCAGACAAGATTCAAGATAACTCTGAAAATACAATGCTTGAAGGAACTTTTAAATTACAAAAAGCTTTGCCAGTTTAAAGATGAGTTGAATTAAAAATTATTAATGCCCTTCAAAGACACATGAAAAACAATGAAATAGCTATTCTGGGCAGTATGAATGGGCAATGTTTTTTGGTTTATTGTGTGAAAAAAAAATAATTGTTGATAGAAAGCAGACAGACTAAAATTAGATGACTTGTAGTTATTATTGAACACGTAACCTCTAGTCAGAGATAATTGTGCCATCTTCTGCACTTTGTCTAACCATATAATAAAGTGCCATTACCCATTCCTCAGTGAGAATTATTTTAATCTATTTCTTGACCAATAGCATACTTCTATCACTAATTTATGGAACATTTTGCAGTACATGATGAAAAAAAAACGCTCAACGTATTTGACCCTGGATATTACTATAGCCATTTTGAACAAAGCTTATGCTGTAGCTTCTCTACTTCACTATCTCAGTAGCACACATTATTTTTTCTTCCCCTTATCTTGAGAAGTAGGTTAGAGAAATTAATATCTTATTAATTTTAATTAATATTAATTAATATTAATTTACTATTTATCTAGTTCTAATTATTTATCAAGGCACAATTCACTTGCAAGTTGTAACTTGGGCTGAAAGCAATCCAGTAAAGGATATGACATAAATTATCCAAAAATCAGCTTCAAGCTGCAATTGCAATCAGTGTTTTATTTATTTTGTTTAAGGAAATTAAAAGAAATGGTATGGTACATCCTTAAATCTAATTCCCTTATTGTATACTATAATGACTGAAAACAGGGAAGGGAAAGGTGGAGGAAAAATATTAAATTTTTGGAGCAAGTTTGTTGAGAAAGGGGTTAATGCGGAAAGGTAATTCATTAAAAGCAGACAATACTGCAAAATTTATTAATGCAATGAGTCAGGAAAGCTTCATCTATATTAAAAATACTCATTTCAATTAAGTGAATCAAGACACTAAAAAGCAATACTTCCCAGAGAATCAGTTTGTACAGAACTAAATCTTGTAACAGTTTTATATGCAATTACTGCATTCTTCCTCCACTGAGGTTATGAGTTTACAGTTTATATCTGTTAAATATCTACAAGTATATGTTTTAGAAGCCTTAACTAAATGCAAGGGAAAAAATAAAAGTAAAATAAAATAAAAATGTGGCTTAGTAAATAGAAAGGACTCAGTGTAATTATAAAAAAGCCTGAAAAATGTAGGTCTGTTTTGCCAAACTAGGGGAGCCAAGGAGTCTTGCAATACTTGGTCCAGCTATATGGTACTAACCCGGGTATTAGTTAACTGAAAAGAAGTTTCTTTCTTCCCTGTAGATTAATCTGCACAAGAGAATGAGAGAACTGTAGCTGCTCTGCAAAAAGAAAGAAGTAAGATTTTTCTCTCCTTTTTCATTGAACCATTAAGGTTGGAAAAGACCTCTAAGTCCAACTGTCAATTTTATTGGAAGTTACCTTGTATTGCCAAGGTAAGCATATAAAGTTCTGATTTTGAGAAATGAATGAGAATCCCCACTGGGATGGGCAGTATGATAGAGGAGTGCTAACCTGGGATGAGAGAAATGATGCTCTGAGAGACCAACAAAACTGGTTACATGGGCAGCACACAGGTTCCAGAAGACAGACATATTAAAGACAGGAAAACAGAGGGAACAGCTGCTCATCAGATATAAAGCAGGAAGAATGCACAATATCTGTGCTCTTGGAAAAATGTCAGAACTGTCACATGAAATGGGGAACCTGTAAATTTTAAAAGAATCTGCGAGCTGATTCATAGCTTTGGGGATATATTTTGTCCTCTGCAATACAGAGGAAACAAAATTCCAGGGTACCCGTGTGTTCAGTTTCAAAGACAGAAACATGTGAAATGACTTAGCAAGACTTTTCAGAGCACAGACTTTTCTTGTGCCATGGGAAAGTGTTTTGATTTTTTTGTTTTCCAAATGAATAGTCTCATTCTTTAAGTAAATCTATTAATTCCTCAACTAAGTCAAGAGATTTTATGAGCATAAACTAATATTATGAAATACCTTGCAATTATTTCCAGGGATTCCATGACCAAGGGGAAAATAAATAAATATATGGCACAGAAAAACCTTCACAGTCTTGTATCTTTGTTTACATATGCTTCCAAAAGAACACAAAACCACAAAAAGTTAACTCCAAGTTTGTTATATGTAGCAAAATGATGAATGCAGAGCCAAGACTCAGCTTTCTTAATACTTAGCTGCATGAAATTCTGATGCCCTAGATGTCATTTCAGCTCTGCTTTATTGTGGCAGTCATTTTGTGTGTAAGTACTGATAATTCATCAGATCCAGTATGTTTTAACAAAATGGTCTTCTTTGTATAATGAAGTGTCTACCTCTCTGAATTAAATATATAAGGAGAAATAATTTTTATAATTTTCAAGTTTACAGTTTGTCTTAAGAGCACCATTTGCATTAAGAGGTTTTATGATTTCTTACCGTTGTTTTACTTTGCTATTCTATTGACATGATTATACAAAAGTCAGATGTGCAACATGAAAACTAACCTGTATGAAAAGAAATTAAGTGCCTGGAAAACAAAATACTTTGGTTTTGAGAAGAAATGTAAACCAGGAGAATGAATTTAACTTATAAGGAGCAGATTTAACTTATTTCCCTGGTGTCTGGAAGTAACCAAGCATGTAGTCAAAACAAAAGAGCAACCTTCATATTTTTAAGCTATCCTATACATAAAAATAGATGGCTTTCATATACCTGTTCTGAGAAGTGGGTACACATACTTAGTCCTTCTCAGAAAACCTAATAGGAAATGAAAACTTTCTCAATATTCTGATAGGAAATGGAGAAGGTATGTGTATTGCATTTCTTTGCAAATTCTATTTCTTCTGGACATTCTTTTGCTTTTTGCAAAAAAAGGTGGCTTCCAAGATTTCCAAATGATACTCAGGAAGATATTTAGTAGAATGCAAACTTGACAACTCATTTTCTTCAGAGTAATATGTAGTATTTCAGATTTTAAGTATTTAGATTACAGACCCTATGAGTAGTTATTGAAACTATGAGAAGCTTATTGATTTCTTCCTGAAACTCTTTCTCTTCCTCAAAGGTAAGGAAAATTAAGAGAGAAGGAATCTGGTCTCCTTTTGTTTATTTTATGAACCAAACCAGTGAAGTAATAAAGAATTGAATATATGGAAATACATATTGGAAAGAGGAGATGAAGACAGAAAAGTCTGGGGCTTCTGCTGCCTTCCTCTGTCTGTTGCTAGCATACATGTTATTACATTATGTCTGTTACTAAAATGAAGTATCATAATTGAAAGAAATGTTATTTATGGGTGAGACCCAAGTTTTCTCAGTACCCACATATGCACTCATACCACAGACTAAGGGTGAGATGACAAAGTGTTGTTTTCTGTGACTGATTCCAGTTCCTATAAGATGTAGGACAAAAGTAGTAGGAGGGAAGGTTCTTTCCTGGTTCTGTCTTTCATCTCCTCTTTAAATCAGGCACACTGGATCATCACAAGGAGTTCATGGATCACTGTGCGAGGTTTTGGAAGAAACTTTCCCCAGAAGACATTATTGCAATATACTGGGTGGCCTTTTTATGTCTTGTTCTTGACATGCACGGGGTTTATCTAGGAGATTTATGTTCCAATGTTGCAATTCTGGCAGATGATATTAGTGATTTAGGAAGGACCTGTTTGGGATCTTTAAACTCTTCACTGAAAAATCAATACTGGTGCAACTCTACTGGAGATATCAGGGTGATTTATTATTACTAATTAACAAAGTTGCAGCTTCTTTTTCTACTTGTTTCCATGGCTGAGGTTTCACTTCGTGTTTCTGCATATAAAGAAACATGGCTACTGGGACAATGAATGAATGAAAGTGCTGTCTGTTTAGCATGCAGGGGATGTGAACAGTAAATTTGGAGACACGGAGCATGCTCACACACACAGAAATGCAAGCACAAAACTAATTTAAAGATACATTTTAAAAGGACAAAATATTAATATTTAACTCTTCACTAATTATTGCACATGACTAACTGTGACTGTGTTCAAATAAATTAACACTGTGCACTATCAATCAGCTTCACCCAACTTATGGGTTATTAACTGGACATATCTTGTCAACAACCATAAAAGAAATGCAAAAGAAATCATTATTTCTTGACATAAATGGCAACAAAATTCAAATCATTTAGAGAGCAGTCCCTCTGTTGAGTACTTATTGATTCAATTTACTGAATTTACATTCAAGATTATGTGCATTTCCAAAATTGTGTTGGAAAGCTATAATGTAAAATAACATTGTGGTATGGATTGGTGGGGTTTTTTTGCTTTTTAGTCTAGGGGATGAACTCAATTTTATTTCTTTATTTAATTAACATGGTACAAAATGCATTTCTTGGAACAAACAAGTTCACTTCGAAATAGCTAATAGATTAACTAAGAAGCCTAGGAGAACCTATAATTTAATATTGAATTACATTTTTATAAGTACATCCTTATGTGTTTCTGTTTTAAATGTCAATTTCTTTATCAAATAAACAGAACTCATGGTTTTCTGGGGAAGAGCAGTGGTACTTTCCCATTAATAGTGACTGAGAAAAATAAGTAAACAATTGTGATGCCACTTATAGTTAGAAATACACAAGAAACGATGTGTGGCAGGGAAAAAACTGCTAAGGTCATATGGTTCAAATCAGACAGGCAAAGTGGACTTAACGATACATGACATAGGTTTATGGGCCCTGATGGGATGCACCCACAAGCTCTGAGGGAGCTGGCTGATGTCATTTTGAGGCCACTCTCCATAATGTTTGGAGAGTCATGGCAATGGGCAGAGGTGCCTGGGGACTGGATGAAGGCAAATGTCGCTCTTGGCTTTAAAGGATAAGAAGAAGGACCCAGGGGACTACACGTCAGTAAGCTCACCTTTATCCCTGAGTAGGTGGTGGAGCAGCTAATCCTGGAATCTATTTTCAGGCGTATGAAGGACAATTAGGTCATGAGGAGCAGTCAGCATGGTTTTGCCAAGGGAATGTCATGTCTGATCAACTTGATCAGAGCATCATACAATTATTTATGTTGGAAAAGGATCACTGAATCTGACTTTTAAACTTATACTGCCACATGTTTTTTAAATACCTCCAGGGATGGTGGCTCAACTACTTCCTTGGGCAGTCTGTTCCAATGGTTGACAACTCTTTACATGAAGAAATTCTTCCTAATATGCAATGTAAACCTTCCCTGGTGCAAATTGAGGTAGTTTTGTCTCCTGTTACTAGAGATATGCAATTAACACCCACCTTGCTACAAACTCCTTTCAGGTAGTTGTACGGAGTGATAAGATCTCCTCTCAGCCTTCTTTTCTCCAACTAAACAATGCCATTTCCCTCAGATTCTCCTCAGACCCTTCTCCAGCTTCATTTCCCTTCTATGGATTCACTCAATGTCTTTCTTGTAGTGAGGGGCCCAGAACTGAACACAGTGCTCATGGTGCAGCCTCACCAGTGCCAAGCACAGGAGAAGAATCACCTCCCCAGTCCTGCTGGTCACACTATTTCTCATACAAGCCAGAATGTTGTTGGCTTTCTTGGCCACCTGGGCACACTGATGGCTCATATTCAACCAGGAGTTGACCCCAGGTCCTTTTCCACCAGGTAGCTTTCCAGACACTGTTTCCCAAGCCTGTAGCTTTAGATGGAGCAGGACCCAGCACTTAACCTTGTTGAATCTTAGAAAAGCTTATTACCCTCTATGAAAAAATTGTCTGGTACGTAAAGCAGTGGATACTGTTTCCTTGATCTTCAGTTATGCATTAGCCACTTTGTCTGATAAGACCCTCGTAGAGAAGCTGGTGAATTACGATCTGGATGAGTTTACAGTGAAGGTAACTGAAAGCTGCCTGAACAGGCACGCCCAGAGGGTTGTGATCAGTGGCACAAAGTTGGAGGCCAATAAATAGAAGTGCACCCCAGGGGCAGTACTGGATCCAACACTGTTCAACATCTTCCTGAATGATCTGGATCAAGATGCAGAGTGTACCCTCAGGAAGTTTGCAGATAACACAGAATTTGAAAATGGCATGATATAAAAATCATGCTACCATTCAGAGGAACCTCAATAGGTTGCAGAAATGCCCTGTCAGGAACCTCATGCAGTTGAACAAGGAGAAACACCAAGTTCTGCACCTGAGGAGCAATAGCCAGCTTGGGTTGTGGAATCTCCATTCCTGGAGATATTCAAAAGCCATCTGAACATGGTACTGGGCAATCTGCTCTAGGTAGATGTAGTGAAATGAGGCAACCAGGTGCCACTAATTGCCAGGTAGTGGGCATGAGCTTGTGTTAAGCCCACCTGTGGCTGATTAGGGCGGGCCCCAACTGCGCATGAGCAGGATTAGGGGGCCAATGAAAGGTGAAGCCTGGAGCACAAACTCAGCTCACACTGGAACTCACAACCTCAGCATTGCGTGGCTTTGTACTGCTTCTAGCAGCACCGCGCTAACCTGATTGCGCCACTGGAGCTTTGTCTCAGCACCACTAGAGCTCATCACCAGTAGGGTGAGGCTTGAACCCACAGCCTCAGCATTGCTCGGGTTTGCTGTATAAGTACCACGCGCTAACCGGCTGCGCTACTCAAGCCTCACCCAAAGGTGAGGTGAGCCGGTGAGCGGTTGCCTCATTTCACTACAGGTGGACCTGCTTGAGCAATGGGTTTGAGCAGATAACCATTACGTGATCCTGTGATGCTGCAAAACCAGTTTAATTATCAGCTGCACATAACTATCAAGTAATCAGTGCACAATATTTTCAATTTCAGTATCTGCAGTATAACAGATAAACCACAGTACAGAACCCTTAAAAACCATTAGTTACCCCTTACAAATTTCTGAACATCTGCTGTAGCTAATCACCGAAAGCTTTAGTCCCATATGCACTCTCAGACCTGTGTGCACCCACACTTGCCAGGTAGTTTTGGGGGCCAGATGGTTTACAACTTAAGAGTGCTAAAAGAGTTAGCAGATGTGGTTGCCAAGCCTCTTTCCACTTTCTTTCAGAAGTCCTGGCTAACCGGGGATGCCCCATTGGAGACTGGCATATGTGACACCCATCTTCAAGAGAGGCCATAAAGAGGACAGGTCTACAGACCTGTCAGTCTCACCTTGGTGTCAGGAAAGGTCATGGAATAAGTAATTATAGATCATTATAGATCACTGTGATGGAGTAAATAATTTTGATCTGTAAAGGAAAGATGTTTTATGTGAAATTGGGAGCTTTACATCATGTTTGAACCCCCCTATGGTGTTCATGTGGGTGCATACTAGGGGTTAATAGATAAGGTGAGATTTGCTGTCTTCCTGGCTGGTCTACTGGGCGTACTGGTCCTAAGTGACAGTATGTCCTTGGTTTAAAAGGGAGAGAAAGCCAGAAGGAGGCTGGAAGAATGATTGCTGGGGGATCTTTGTAGGTTTCCACAGAAAGACATTAAATTTAGTTTTTTTTCAACTACTTCAAATTTGATTTTCTGGGAGGCTTTCTTTGCAAGTCCTGTCGATAAGTTCAATATTCTGTTATTTGTATCTTTATGTTTATAACTGGGACGGTGTAATAAAACTGTTTCTAATAGGTTTATAAGGAGTTTGTATTTGATTTCTTGATGAATCTTGGACCTAAAGGAAACAATCTGTTAAAGGTCAACCAATCAATCAGGCCCAGTTAGCACAGGTAGGAAGGCAGATCCTGGTTGAAAAACCTGATCTCATTCATGACAAGGTGACTTGCTTAGTGGATGAGGGAAAGGCTGTTGATGCAGTCTACTTGGACTTAAGTAAAGCTTTTGACAATGTCCCCCATAACATTCTAATGGGAAAACTGGCTGCCCATGGCTTGGCTGGGCATGCACTCTGCTGAGTTAAACACTGGCCAAATGAGTGGGCCCGAAGAGTTGTTGTCAGTGAAGTTAAATCTGGTTGGCAGCCAGTCACGAGTGGTATCTCCCAGGGCTCAGTGCTGGGGCCACTCCTATTTAGCATTTCTATTAATGATGTTGATGAGGTGATTGAATGCACCCTCTGTAAGTTCACAGATGACACCAAGTTGGGAGGGAACTGGATCTGGTGGATCTGCTGGATGGCTTTACAGAGGGACCTGAATCACAGAATCATAACTTTTTACAAAAATCTGAAAGGAGGTTGTAGTGAGAGTGCAGCTGGTCTCTTCTCACTGTTGACAAATGACAGGTCAAGGGGAAATGGCCTTAAGTTGAGTCAGGGGACATTTAAGTTGGATATCAGGAGAAACTTCTTTACAGAAAAGGTTGTTAAGCACTGGATCAGACTCCCCATGGAGGTGGCTGAGTCTCCATACCTGAATGTGTTTAAAAATTGTCTGGATGTGGTGCCTGGGGACATGGTTTAGTGGTGGGTCATCAGGAATAGGTTAATAGGGTTAGGATGAGGCTGGAACTGATGATCTTGAAGGTCTTTTCCAGCCTGAACAATTCTGCGATTCTGCAGCTGCATGTCCAGCCCTCTCCAACTTGCCGATTCTCTTACAACTGTTTAATTCTGCTGATGGCTTTCTTCTTCTTCACTATTGTCAGTTTTGAGCCATGCATTCTCATATATCAGACAGTTTTATTTCTTCAGTCACATAGAGGGGTTACATTCCTCTTCCTGTCCTACCATCTTCTGCTACTGAGGCCAAATGGGCCTGGTGGACAGCCCACAACTACTCACAATATTATTGCAGCTCTGTTGTACCCTGTTGTATTTTACATAGCCTCACCGAGGTAAATATACAGGTGTATATTCTTCAAATTTATCATGTAATTTCTTTACACTTTTTTAATAAAAACTGAACATTTTAACAGAACATTAAAAGAAAACCCAAACAACTTTAAAGTGTGTATACTAAACATGACAATTACTGCAACCAGCAAGCAGCAGCAGAAACAGCAGCTGGTTAGATGATGTTTCATCTACCTGAAGCTCATGTTGGTGAGGTCCAGAATAAGGTTCCACAGTATTTTCTGAACTGTTTGGAAATAAAAAGAAAACAAACTCTCAAGGCCCACGTAGAATCAGCTTTGATCATCTGTGTCCCTTAATGAGTATTTTAATGAAACATGCTAAAAAAATATGGCTGAAAAAAAGAACTCACCCTTTCTTGCACTTCAAGAACAAGCTCCTTGTTTGCTTGTTGCCATTGGCTGCCTTGTATCAAAAGTGATGAAAGGCAACAGTTGAACCTTGCTATGTACCCTTGATCAGTAAGCTCAAAAAGAATTTGAAAGCAGTGAATAGTGTCAGCATGTAATCTTTAACCCTTTGGAACTCATGAAGTCCAAGAGCCTGTATCTTGGGATTCAATCTAGTAGCAGTGCTAGAGGGACAAATTATTTTTCCTTGGTGAAAGCCTTTACCAGAAAGTGCTTAACGATTGTACTGCTGTCCCCGTTCTGGGAGTCCAGAGCTTTGCACAGTGTGTCTGGGCACAGTGCCTCAGGGGAAGTCAGACACAGAGCCACCATGTTATGCAGGGCTCCTGAGTGTTTTGAACCTTGCTGTTCTTGAGAACATGAGCCTGCCTTGACTGACAGTGCAGAAGACAGAACTCTGAGGAGACCTATTTCCAGTCCTCATAGAGGGCTCTGGCAGAGATATTATTATTATTGTTGTTGTCATTGTTATTGTTTAGAAAAACATTAAAAACATGAATTTGTCTGGGTGTGGTTTGTTTTTGGGTTTTGTTTTTGTTTGGAGTTTTTTCTTTACAATTATTGAGGTAGTTATATTCGCTCACTTGGGATATGAGACAGCCAGATGTAATTACTCCTTGAAGGTCCATTAAAACCTGCAAATCTCTCCAGGCAGGAATAGATATAGATAGTAGTAAAATGTTACAGGACAGACATGGATATAAGAAAGATAATGCAAGCTGTTGACTTTAGGGACACACTGGAGGCAAAAAAAGCTCCCTGATCTCTGCTGTTATCAACATGGGGAAAATTAAGCATTCAGCAAAAGCAACCTCTGCCTCCCCCCAGACTTTCCTTTTCCTATCCAAGGCTTCAGATACGATCCCTAGATGAGTAAATCCATGACTGCACAGCTGGGGACTCCCATGCCAAACCCCACTCATTGGATTTTCCTTCTAAATCCTTTGCTAGCTGCAAAGGAAGGGAAGGCTCAGAAGTAACCCTGGGGTCTGAAGCTGCTTGCTCTGTCTCTATGTGCTCTGCAGTTTTTAAAGCAATTTTAACAGTGAACCACTTCGCCCTGGTCATAAATCTTCTGGACACAAAGACAGACTCAGCAGATGTGCTGATGAGGGGCACACTTATCTGGAGCATTCAAGGCATTGCTCCATAACTGTGTGCTTCTCATATTCTGGAGAAACAATACATATTCTGGAGAAACAAAATTTGTATGGGAAATATCCTTAAACACATCTAAAACCAGAGTGCGCAGTAACAATGCATTCAAGTTGTGCCTTACTCACCACCAGGTATCAGATACATTAAAAAAACACCTGACAAAATATATATAGGCATTAGGTTATTTCCGAATCTCTCCAAAAGATGTCATGTATAGGCTTATCTCTCAGATTTTACATCACTTACAATAGTATTTTGTTGTATAATGCCAAAATGGAATTATGTAATTACAGATATGAATTTAATTTTCAAAGCTAAATGAAAGTTTGTATTGCAGTAACCTGCAATTCTAAAAACAATACATACCACTAGAAAAAAGATAATCATGTTTTGTGAAAATCACTAGGCTAATCTGATTAAACTCAACTTTATTTGGTTCAGGAAATAACGCCTATTATTTAATCTTCCTCTGTAGAATAAAAGTGATTAAACAAACAATCTTTGTTGGTGGCTGTCTAATCTATAGTTCACAGAAGCAAGTAAAAAATTAATTTTTTTTTTTTTTTTTGATGTCTGCCTGAAACTGCATTTATATTTTTAGAGTACCTGGGAAAGTAATAATTTGAATTATTACTGTCAAATATTAGACTAAAACTGATACTTTCCTTGCAATTTAGATAAATATTTGCTATTGTTATTATTATTTGTTATATATTATCATTTATATTATATAATGCATCATTTGTTATTTTTTTATTACTATTTATTGTTTCATAACACTTCTGGCTGACAGTGGTATTGCACTGTAACAATGATAGACAGTAACTGCCTCTTTATCTATCCACTGGGAAATATAGACTTACCATATTGTAGTCCCTGGGCAGGAAAAAGGAGGAAAATGAAAACTCAACAACTTTTCCAAATGTCACAATCTACATTATAAATTGTAAAGCCTGGGGTTTTTTTTTAACTCCGTATTGGCAAGGGAGAAATAGAAAATGTATGAACAGACTCAGAACACATACAGTTTAATAGTATCTGTTTTCGTAATGGATCAGAGCAATCTATCAGAGTTTCCCTTATAGAAAACATGCTGGGCACAAGAAGCTGTGGAAGGTGGCACGGAAGTGTTAGAACTGAGATTACAGTACACACTGTAACATCACTGTGCTGTTAACATTTGAAGCACAAAACCAAATCTTCCCCCAAGCCTAGCATAAAAACCTTTCAGAGCTTTACAAGAGAGAGTCAGCATCAACAAGCACAGGAAATAAGACAGTGCTGCTTTCCTGCATGTTGTTCAGAAGCATATGAAATACAAAAAGCCTGTATGTCACACTGGCATGTCAAGCTGTTTATAAGAAAACAAAAATGTTGGGTATTTTGCATGAGGATTTATATTCCCCAAATTCTTTTATGCTAATTGGAAATTAAAAAAAAAAAACCTTTCTGTTTAATGAGCCTTTATAATCTGCTGTCAGTTAATTGAGAAATGGTCATTTTTAACTTTATGTGTGCTTTAGAGAAAGTTGTTCTGAATTATTACTCTTGAAGAGAATACGCTTTGGTCCTTGTCATCTGATTTATCATGGAAATTTCAACCTTGCATTAGTTGTATTGACTTGAAATTAGAAAAAATATTTTAATGTTTCCATAGACTAGACAGTTCTTGTACTGTTACTACATATAAATCAGTTATTCTATGTCTTTCTAGTATCTGAACTCAAGGGAGAAAAGCACACATGAGTTATTTTGACTAAAATTACTTTCCTCATGACATATTATAAAAGGAGAAGAAAAGCCAAGAAACCATTTCATTAAAAAGAACAAAATAAATTTAAAAAGCCCTCAACCCTGCTTATTATACTTTGTGGCATGTAACTTTGCATGTCTGGTAAAAATCTGTTTTCATAAAAAACTAGCTAATTTGAAATGAAAAATCTGTTGGTAGACTAACTTAGACATATGCAAAAAGAAAGTTTAGTAGTATTTTTTAAACTTTTTTTCTTGAGAAGAACAAAACTTAGAATAAAACCTGAACCTTTTATTAGGTGAATAAATGTATAATGTTACGTATTTATGCTTTCCACTATCTACTGCTGTCTGGCAGAAGTTTCAAAATTAGGAGGTCTCTCCAATAAAGAGTATTTTTTACAAGACAAACATCTTTATTAGCTTACAACCATCTGGCTGTAGCTTCACCTTAATTTCAGACCCAGATCTGAAATTAAGGCTGCTCTATATTTGGAAATATTAGGTTTTGCTCAAAAATTCAGAAGAAATGAGAAGAGTACTCATCTAAAGAGACGAGTAAGAGGGAGAAGCCAAATGCTCTTTGTTGGGCTTGAGACTTATGTTCCTAGAAATGTCAAGGAAAGTAGCCTTGTTTAAAAGTCAGAGAGCCAAATAAGAGAAATATTCACAGTGAACTTTTGACTTCTAAAATTTGCATAGGTGCCTAACGCAGTCAGTGGAGGAAATGGGGTAAAGTGGCAAAAGCAGGTCCTAAATTTGACTCCTGGTCCTAAATGTGTGAATGTGACCTCTGTGCTGTGCACATGAGTGGCAGTACTGATGTATGGCTGGGGATGTCAAGGAGGCACGGGCACATCCATATATATATTTGTATCCCTATGGCAACCCAGAATAGATGTGCTTCTTCCATGGGACTGCCACCTGCAGCCAGGGTCAAATGCCATACTAGAGCACTAAATTAAATTATGGTGTTACTGTATCCCAACTAACAAGTGTCATCTTTAGCAAACTTATAGCATCTCCCTGAAGTATTAGTGGAATATTACTTTTGGGCATACACACAGAAACAAAAGTAATACATGCAAAAGTCTTGCTTACTTTTTCCAGATAATGATTCAATCAGCATTTTGAATAGAAAAAATAATTTATATATATGTAATATATATATGTAAGTTTCGTACTTGAAAATTAATTTAACTCCACTATCTAAAATCAGAAAATCCAGAACCCTTCTAAATATACATGTGTTAAGACCTATGAGATAGATAAAATAAAGAGAAAGGACCTTAAGGTGTTGAACTAAGCATACTAGAAATGTTTTTCTAAATATGTCTACAAATAAATCACTTGTCTCCTATAACTTGTTTAAGATAAAACTATTTTTTACTGCTTTGTTACAAAAGAAACCAAGACTAATCGATTTGCTTTTTCTTATTATATCTTTATCTACAACCATGTGTGTGTCTGAGTTTCTTTTTTCTGTTTTTATGCCCCCTTTTATCTGCTAAATACATTGATGGATGTATTCTGTCCCATTAAAACCATTGTGAATCTGTTTGCAAACAGATATGTCCTGGCTGATTATACCATTTTCTCCCTTTTTACTTCATATTTCTACTTTGTATGGTCTTTAAAGAAGAAAGATGAGCTATTCTGGATTGAAGCTAACCTGTTTGAACTGCCTAATAGGTATCAACATAGTAGAAATAATAACAAAATAATAGTCATCATCTCATTACTGTTAAAACAGAACAAAGCAAAACAATGTGTAATGAGTTCTCCTTGTAGGAAAGTTAGTTTAAAAGCAGGAAGAAATATTTTTGGGGTAAAGAAGTGCCCACAAAGAGACTTCTCGGCAGTGCTGTTGATTTTTATGTGAATACATTTGTTTCTGCTGTTAAAACTCAAAGATCTGTCCTCAGATTGTGTAAGGAAAAAAACCTGCAACCATGTTTAAAGACATCCAAATACTAGTCAATTTTTCAGTCAAATTTTACCTGCTCAATCTGTAACTAACATAATGTAATAACAGTAATTTTCCCCTAAGCTTCCTAAAACACAAATCCTAGCTAAACCAATCATTACCAAAAATACGTTACAGCTAAATTTTTTGTGCAAAATTTCTTTGTGTTCAGTTTATCAGAGGACTATTTAAGAGGCATAAACTGATACAGTGAGACCCAGATCTGAAATTAAGGCTGCAAATAGACCCTCTCTGAGGACTGTAAATGATTTTCAGATAGCTCTGCATAATAGCTTTGTTACCAGTGAGGTCTCAGAAGTTAGAATAAAACTTACTGTTCCCTTTGCATTGTTCAATAAGGAAATTTGAAATAAGTTTTGCTTGATACTGTATACTTTATTTTTCAAAGATAACTTACTGGAGTTTGGAAAACATTGCAACTTCAAATACTAGCCTGATTCTCCCAGTTTTGCTCTGAGAATAGGTTATTGACCATGCAAACTTCTGACCCTCTGTAGTCATAGAATCATGGAATGCTTAGGGTTGGCAGAGACTTTAAAGATCATCCAGTTCCAACTCCCCTGCATGGGCAGGAACACCTCCCACTAGATCAGGTTGCACAAGACCTCATCCAACCTGGAATTAAACACCTTTAGGGAAGGGGCATCAACCACCTCCCAGGCAACCTATTCTGGTATCTTACTACCCTCATGGTAAAGAATTTCTTCCTGATATCTAACCTGAATCTCCTCTCTTTCAGTTTAAAACCATTGCCCCTTCTCCTGTCACTAACCCCTCTGGTGTAAAGTCCCTCCCCAGCTTTCCTGTAGGCCCCCTTCTCGTACTGGAAGGATGCTCTAGGGTGTTCCCAGAGCCTTCTCTTCTCCAGGCTGAATAGCTCAAACTATCTCAGACTGTTCATAGCAGAGGTGCTCCAGCCCTTTGGTCATCTTTGTGGCCCTCTCTGGGCCCTCTCCAACAGGTCTGTGTCTTTCCTGTGCAGGGGGCTCCAGAGTTTTACGTGGTATTCTAGGTGTGGTCTCACAAGAGCAGAATAAAGGTGCAGAATCACCTCCTTGGCCCTGCTGGCCATACTTTTTTTGCTGCAGCCCAGGATGTTATTGGCCTTCTGAGCTGTGAGTGCACACTTGGTGGCTCATGTCAAGCTTCTCCTCTGCTACCACCCCCAAGTCCTTTTTGTCAGGGCTGCTCTCCATCCATTCTCCTCCCAGCCTGTATTTACGCCTGGGGTTGCACTGATCCGGGTATAGGACCTTAGGACCTTCCACTTGGCCATGCTGAACTTCATTAGGTTGTCATGGGCCCACCTTTACAGACTGTCAAAGTCCTATTGTTATGGTCTGAGGTAACATTAAAATTTTTTTTTTGTTTGGATCCATGAAACAAAGTCCAACCGTAGAAGGGTTGGGTGCAAGCAGACTTTATTTGATAATCGACACAGGCAAAATTATAGAGCCAGGCAAAAGAGGGAGAGAGGAAAAGAAGATATAAGAGAGAGAGAGAAAAAAAAGTGGAGAAAAAGGGTAAGAAAGTGGAAAGAAAGAGAGAGAGGAGAGAGAGAGAGAGAGAGAGAGTCACCACCAGAGGCCCAGATGTCCAGGGAGTTTCTTGAAAATGTTGCTGATCCTGGACAGGGCCCAATGCGAGATGGCGGTGGGTCAAGACACAACCAGCCAGCCACAGCATGGACAGCCATACATACCCCTGAGTCCCTTTTGTTCCAAAGGGGCAGCTGTCAGTCAGCTGCCACAGGAGCCAGGTCCATTAGCATCAGAGCCATTGCAGACTGGCTGCCTGCAGGAGGGGCCTCCAGGCTTTATCTCTTTCCAGGACACTCCCTGCTTGGTTCCAGCCCCCTCAGCCAGGTCCATCAGTATCAGTACAATCAAGGTGGCTTCCTCCACCCTGTCCAGGGTAATGGTGCCTGGAGGGACGTCCCAGCATTGAAGTCCCTCAGAAAAGGGGAGCAGTCTCCACCCAGCCCTTAGTTCTTAGTTCTCATCTCTTTCTGGGTGCCACCCCCTGCTCAGCTCTGGTCAGGCCAGGTCCTCCACCCCAGCCAGAGCTATTCACTTTAAAATTGTTCTTTTAAGACAATTTCAAATCAGTGAGATCAGACTCTCACACCTATTTACATGTATCATAATGTAGCACTGTTGTCTAGTACAATACCTTTAATATGAAAAACATAAAGCAATCAGATGGGAAAAACAAAAAAGCGTCCCAACCCCAAAAAAAACCCCCCCAAAAAAACAGAAAGGGAGAAAACTGTTTCTCTGGCACATATTAAAAAAAAAATAACTATAACATGATGAGAAATCAAAGTGGAAAAGAATATGACATTATTACTTTTTAACAGGAGGTTCCCAAACACTGTTAATCAACAATTCAAGTCACTGAAATCTGGAATACAGGTAGCTACATGCTGTTGTTTCACTGCCTGTAATTGCTTAATGACTCTTTTTGTGGCTCATCTGTGGCCTGTCTGTGCACTGCAGGGTGTGACAATAAGCCTTTCACTGAGAAAATTCAGAAGAAATGAAGCAACTAGGGAGGCAGGGGGAGAGTGTGAGAATTACTCCTTGCACTGCAAATAAAACCCAAATTCTACTCATCAAAATCATAATCGTATTCATATCGTAATTTAAATATATCAGTTTTGGTGTCCTGTAAATAATGCCTTGAATGAGCCTGAATTAACCTGATATTTTCTGTATGCAAAACCCTTCATGACCTTAACAGAGGCAACAATATGATCTATAATATTTCCGTTACACATATTGTTACTCTTCTGTTCCCATTATATTGTTTTGCAAAATATTAAACAACAGTCTGCTTTTTTTAATCTATTGAAATAAAAAGCTATATTTTCTACCATTCTAGACAGTGCATTAAAAAAAAGATCAAGCTTCATGATCCTCTAAAATTGTTTTCTCAGGCAGAGAATTAAAACTGGATTAATTAATACAATGCTGTCATTGAATGCAAAGGTTTTTAATTAACTTAGCTCAATAGAAAGAAAAACACTTATCCTAAACAAAATGTAAACCTAAGTTTTTTGACAGTTTTTGAAATAGTCCTAACATACAGTAAAAAACCCAAAAAAGACCAACCAAAAAAACCCCAACATATACTGGAGGAAACAGAAGATAATGGAAGGCTTAAAAGTTGAAAAGTAAGTAAATTTTTCAACTATATTCAATTTAGTAGCTCAGATATCATCAAAGTTTAAGTTTGATACTTCTCTTACTTTATGAGTTTAAAAAATAATAAAGCTAGTAAAGTATTTGCACTTTTGCAACTCAGGAACAGATTTTAAAGGAATTTTGAAATTTTGTAAAAATTCATTTTCTTGTTAGTTTTGTTCAGATCTTCCTTCCACCTGCTATCCCATCACACTGGCTAAGGGTTACTGCAGTCATTGGATTATACATGCCAGTCTCCTTAAGTGGAAAGATAGAGTATAAGATGAGAAGTTTGTTGTATGGACATTAAGATGCTCTAGGCAGTATTCCACACTGCAATGAACTAAATCCGAGAAGGACAATGAAGCACTGATTTATGTGAAGGTAATGGCAAAACCCGTTAATTTCAGGGCAGCCATTCTTGTCTTCACTGGAGCCCTGCATTCTCCACTGGAGGTGTTAATATCAATTTAAAACATGCAGCAAGCAACTGCCTTACCTTAGTAAAGGGACAGACATTACCAGCATGGATTGATATGTCATTAACCAGACCCATCCCTTTGTCTGTAAAGATTATACAGATTGTAAAGATTATCGCTTCAGCATTACAGTTGCAAGTCTTTTTATGTTATTTGTATTATTTTTTAGAAATGTTCACTGGAGAAGAGAAAATCTCCTTGTTTAGAGTTCAATACTTTAGTTTAAATTTCTAACTCTGGGCTCATGTGCTGTGAGTGCACTGGAGAGTCTGACACTGCCATGAGTCACCTTAATGCAGTCTGGTCGATGAGGAGAACTTCGGCAGCATAGAGGAGGTTTCATGTTACCATTTATCTGCTAAAGTGAGCCCTGTCATAAAAGGGGATTGTAGTCTCCTGTTTATCCCCCATGGGCACAAAAATAAAGCAGCACATTGTAGCTCATCCCCACAAGTGTGTTGTTTTCCTCCCATGGAGACTGGAGTGCAGGAAATACACTGCATGCCAGGCTTTTACCCCAAGAGACTAATACATACACTGAGCTCTGTAATCCAGATATAACATGAAAGGTTACAGAAAGCACAAAGAGTATCCAATAATTCCATAGTGGTTTTGATTTTTCCCTAAGGGATTCAGTAAAATATCTGGTAGTTTTTGAGATAGCACAAACCTGGCTGAGACTGAGAATTGCTGTTAGAATATCAAAGTAGGAAAGGTACCTCTGTTCAGTAGATTAAACACAGACCCACCATGTCTCCATGTCATTTTCCCTGTTCATAGCATCCTTCTCCATCTCAAATAATGACTTTTTTTATTTGACTCAAAGAGAGTATATTTTTTTTCCAGTACAGGGAATACAGATGCATTATTCAAGGGAAAAGCCTTTACAAGGGAACAAGGCTTTTAATGGTCAGCTGCTGAACATTGGGCGCTGATACATCTAAGAGCAAATTCTGGTTATAGCATAGTGTTCTTATAATAATTCCTAAAACTGACTTAGTGTGAGCAATAAGGAAATGGGAAAGACTGCTACTATAACAAAGCACATTCTATATGCATACTATACTTGCATAAGGGTTATTGGGAACAACTGCTTTAGGATGGTGGCTCATCTCAGTGTAGGAAAACTGCATTGTAGAAAAAAAAAACCCTGTTATTTTCATTTCCAACTTGGAAAAAAAATAATTTGTCAGTATTCTCTTTTTTTTCTCATGCACTTTCAGCTGCCATTGATCTCCTCAAGAGTGGCAATGAGTATGCACAAATATTGCTTCTTTGGGATGGATCATATTGCCAATTTTACAATTCAACATAAAAGGTGAAATTGTCAAAGATTAGGTAACTCTGAAACTCTTTCTGGATTATATTTCTCTTTCATTAACCAATTAAGACTGTGAACTGGGAATATGGCAATAAAATGCAATACATATACCTTATAACGTTTACAATATAAATTTGAACAGTCTTAATTGCACACACAGCAGTAATGACTTCAATTTGATTTGTATGTTCTCTGCAGTAAAAAATGTTTTGTGAAGTACTCTGTGAATAAAATATATTATTGAGTATATTTTGTCACATTGAGGAACTTTGGACCAGCAGAAAGTTTATGAAAGAATCACATAACTGCTATAAAACTTCTGGAAAGAACAAGAGGCTTCCCTAACTCAAGAAAGAGCTCTGCAAACAAGCCTTAGAGATCAAGCTGAGGATTAAACTCTGCTGGCACCCAAAAGGGGCCATTTAGTCCAGGAAGAGATCAAGCGTTACTGCTACAGAGGCCAAGGCAGAAGAAATTACTCAGTACTTTCATGTGAATAACAAGCAAGGAGCAGGATTTTAAGGTCTTTGCTCTGTTTTGCTCAGGAAAAAAAAAAAAAAAAAAAAAAAAAAAAGTTTCGCTTGTGAAAAAAGTATTTTGTTGTATTATATTTTGTTGTGTTACTTTGTAATCTAATCAAACAGACCTTCAGAGAATGGGAACCTTTTGATGGTTTGCTTGTTTCCTGGGGAGAAGATGGGGCAGAATCTATGTCAAGATTGGCCAAATATGAGTCTCCTTGTACTCATTACTATAAAACCAATTTCTTCCACAGCAGAAAACACATCAGCTTCAATGGAATTGGAATGTTATAGCTACTTTTTAACCTCATCTGCATAGCATATAAAACATACAAAGCATATAAATATCCAGGTAAGTGGAGATATGGGATATATACTAAACAAGGAATTATAGAATTGTCTAAATTATTTGCATGCAATTCTACAGTATAAGACAGTGGGGGTCAGGCGCCGAAGAAGGATTCTCAGAAGGTCTTGGAATGAATTCAAATTACTTTGAGATGTGTGTGAATATATTCTCATGAGTGTGAGATGATGCTGAATGTCTACACAAAGGCTGGGCATGGATGATGAAATCATTAGTCCACCTACTACAGGAAGAATGGTACCAGTAAATAAGACACAATTCTTGTGTAGATTTAAGGCAACAGAACTAAAGCAAAGAGTAAAAAGAGAGGAAAACCTACTTAAACAGTCTTTGGTCTCCCGAGAAAACAAAAAGTCCAAATGGTATTTGTTAGATGGAAGAAAGGTTATCCTAGATGAAACACAGAAACTGACATAATAGAATTCTGTTTACATATATAAAAGAGAGCTGCACTACTCAAATAAGATTCTTTTGTAATTTTTATAAAACAAATGTACAAAACAGTACATTTTCAGTACAGGAAAATAACCTGGATCCTTTTGTATCTTTTTTTCCCTTTTTTTTAAATTCAAAGTGGGAAGCAACAGAGATAAACTTGACCTTTTATTTGAAAGCCTTTAATTATAGAATCTATTCGTCATACTTCAAAGAAGCAGATAGAAATCAGAGGTAGTATTATAATGAGCAAGGTATTATTGTCATTGAGCAACTTATAATTAATTATTCTGTCTATATTTAATTTCTGTATAGTTTGCTTTTCAGCAAGGGTCAACAAACATCTAAGAAATAAAACATGGAATGTTAATGTGTTAGCTTACTGTCATGATTTGTGGTAAGACAGAAACAAGCTCTTGAAACACTCCTGAAAATATGAAAAAAGCTTATAATAATTGTGAAGTTTATCTCAGCTCTACTGCAGTCACTGAATGTAATTGGCATATATATATTAACCCTTACACTGGTGTGTAATTTCTTGAGATATTTCAGCTTCCTTATTTGATTGCATATTTTTATTCAAAATAGATAAGTGAAAAAATCTTCATTATTTTGTTTCTCAAAACCAATAGGACATCAGTAGTGAGTTTGTGTATATAGATGTATAAGTGTATGAGATCAACAGGTGAAATGAAATATTGATAAATTTTCTTCCACATAGGCATGAATTCTATGTGGCCAGGTGTCACTCAAAATCATGCTAGATACATAACTGAAAAGTATTTTGATTTTTTTTTCAAAAGTCAGGTCCATGATGGATATTGAAGAGCACATGCAGCCTTTTAAATTTTAAATAGGTAAATATCCCTTTTTTATTGCTTATCAGTGGTTTCATGGACTTTCTGCTCAGCTCTTAGAACAGCAACAAGGTAAAGCCACATTTTCTGAAAAGAATTTAGAGATTCTTTTGCTCTTCATTCTGATTTCTCCAACAACTGGACAACATAAAAATTGCACTGCATGTGCAACTGTAGTATGTCCCAGGTCCCCAGCTCTGAGATCTGGGTCCCTTTCAGTTTCAGAACAATAAATATTCTTTCCCTGAAGAAAAAGGTTTTCAGAAGAATGCTGCATAACTGTGCATCAGCTTGGCATGGAGTAAAGGTGAGGCTGATGTGACCATCTGTCTTTAGGAGGGAGGAGAAGGGCTTCTATGCCCCAAATAACCTGCAGAAGTTGAAAAACAGCAGTCAAAAGATGCACTTTGAAGAACCAGACAGGACAACATGGAAGAGCAAAATAAAAGGATGGCCCTTGCCTCCAGGATTCATAATATAATTAGTATGTATAATTTGTACCTTTGCCACATTCAGAAAATCTTTGTATGTATGTGACATATTAGCCACACTCATTAGCCAGTAGGTGGAAACAAAAAATACCCTGCTACTTTGACACTGTGCATGGGCTATTTGACCTTTTTTGGGGTATTTTACTGCATCTTCATTTCTCTACTTTAGATGGGTGGGTATTTCTTCAAAAACAGAATAGACAATCGTACAGCCTGGCTTACATAAACAAAATCACCTGATTTAAATAAATAAGTAAATAAATAAGTATTCTCTACTAAAAAGAGATTATCAGCTTGACTTTTTAGGGGATGGAAGTGCGGTGTTACTTTGGGGTAGAGAGATAATTTTGTAAAACTGTATCACAAGGTACATTAAAGAGACAGAATTAACCCAGCCTTTTGATGAATGTGGACATCTTCTCAATCTTTATTTTGTTGTTACAGCTAAGATTTCAAAATAGTTGTAGAGCAAGGCTGTGAAACTTCTTTATAGCTATTGTCTCCATCTGCCTGCAGTATCTAGGATGGAGCTGCCAAACCAGAGTAGGCTCCCTTTGTAAACTCTCCGTGTTTACTTCATTCCAGTGCACAAGAAACAGGTTTTAAAGTTTCATAACTTACCGGGTAATTTTAATTATTGTCACTGTAGGCTAGGTGTGGAGGTGGGCCTGCGGAGCAAAGAGATGACTCAAAATGAGTTAGCAACAAAGCTCAATTTTATTAAGCAAAGCGTTACATTTATATGGTCTCGGCGTCTTCATGGCTCATGTTGGTTGGCTGCGTGTTGCTGTTCACACACCCATTGTTGCATTGCGATTGGGTGCTGCTTATCATCCTTGTTCTGCTTTGCTGATCATAGGCATCCTGTTTACAACTTTTTATCTGCTGTAAGTTTCTTCTTCTCAGGGGCTCAGAACTGGTTAAATACAAGTGTTTTTGTGCTGTCTATGCGATGCTTTCCCATCCTGTTATTCTTCTTTTCTGCTGCCAACTCCCTTATCTTTTGCACATAGCTGATCTTTTAATAACCTTGCAGCTGGGCCTCAAGGCCCTTAGCTCACTCTGGCTAAAGTTAAACAGTCAGGATTGCTCACATGTTCGTTTTCTTCCAAAAACTCCCAACAGCTAGGGTAGTCATGCAGTATTGGTAATGAGATTATAATTATTATTCTTTATTTATATGCCACTGCAATGCTGACAGCATGTATGTCTTTACCAAGCACACATGGCAAGCATTTGCATCCTGTCCCAACAACCAGGTTGTCAGAGGCTGAGCTCCTCCCAGCTGTACTCACATTGAACAGTATATTTACTCAAAGGGAGTCACAGCATTATCAAGAGATGTCTCTTGGCAAGGATGCAGATGATACTGTAAAACCTGTGGCACGTGAGAAACCTGCTTGGTAAATGAAAAATTGAAAAATCCTGCCACATTCTTTTACCACTATTGTTTTTCCAGTGCTTTGGAAGTGCACAGTTTCCCTCTCCCTCCAAAAGAACTGCTCCCTCCCATTTTTCCCCATTTCTCTCTAATGCTCACAATTCCCTAAAGGCTGTGCAAGCAGTCTGGGAGCCCCATGCAGTGGCTGCCACTGCCTTGGTGGCAGGGACTGGGCAAGAGCAGCTGGTATGGCAGGAAAGGGAGGGAGCCCCTCTGCCTGCCTGCAGTACCCACAGCTCTCACCAGCAAAACTGATAATACTCTGCAAAATTTATCAACAATTGGGATGTATTAAGATGCCCATCAGGCGAGGGCTAGGGGGACCACACTGGCTTTTGGAGGCAAGGAAGATGGGGCAACCTGCCCTCTCCAGAGAAGCACTGGGGGCTGTGAGTGGAGGGAATGCACAGCTCTGGGTGCCTCAGTGGTATTAGAGCCTGGGGAGATTGGTCCCTGAAGGGTACTTAGAAAGCTGTGTTAACTATCATTTTATAAGTGGTCCTGTTCTAGTGCACAAATTGATCTTGAGAGTATTGTTCACTGATGGCTTGTTAATTATGTGCTTTTCATAAATCAATAAATCAAGTTTTGCTGTTGCCTGAATTTAAAGCATGTGAACTGAATTTTTTTCTCCTGAGATTCACAGTATTTTTGTGATTTCTCATTTCTGTGACCCCTTTCTTTTAATGAAATCCTCTTTGGTTTAGTGTTGTGCTAAAAGCCTATTCAGCTAACTTTCTCTTTAAAATAATGAGAGTTTACTTCTAGTGTTAACACCACCTAAGGCACCTTTGATGCAACGTGTAAATACAAGTCCTTTCTAAGAAAGCATTCAGAGCTATGCAAGTGAATCTCCATTTCCACAGCTTCTAGAGGCTGCTAAGATATCCTGTCTGAGAGAGGGTAGCTGAAGCTCCGACCAGACATCTCATTCCTCCAAATATTGTCTCCTACTTTCAAAATGTGGTTCCATTACTGGAAAATGGAGATGTGGAGAAGTGTGAGAAACATGAGGAAAGGAGCATACCAGTTGAAGTTTGGGAATACTTTTTAGCAATATCTTGAATATCACACTTTTGCATGACTTGGTCACATAATCATGGAAATATCTTATTATTGGAGACTTGAATTCCTCCAGCTTAAAAATAATAAATATTAAATAACTTCTTCTTGTGCTTGAGATCAGTACGTGGCCACATCAGCAATTCTATATGCAATTTCCTGAAACTAGTCTAAAAGTAAACTTTGATATATTGTTCTGAAAAAAAGGACATCCCCACTTCTTCCAAATACACATATAACATTTCAAAATAAATTATTTTTACGATCAGTGATCATACTAGTTGTTCTTCCTGTCCTAGGCTAACGTTACTTCTAAGCCAGTCATTTTCACTTAAAGCACAGTTAAAAGATATTTTCATATGTATGCATAGACCACAGTTCTCAGATCCCTAGACCTTGACAAAAACATTTTCTTCCTTAAACAAAGCTGTGGATTATTATTCAATGAAGTTTATACCTGTGACAAATTTCAGTTGCCAGACAATGACACTTTCAGGAAATTATGCATAGTTTAAAATATTGAGTTGCTTCTTTTATTTATCCATTTTTATTATGAATTGCATGTGTTGAAATTCCCAGAGGAAGAAATGTAGGAAATTTCAGCTTCATTAACTGAAGTCCTTGACAGAATATCTCAGGCGAGGTTTTAATGACAAACTTTGCCAGCACTTCTATATCAATTTTCAAAAAACCCAAGAAATATACATATGAAGCACATAATCCTTGTGCTTTTTCTGGAATAATTTATCTCAATTTCTGGGAACAGTATTAGAAAAAAACATCAGAAGCAGCATAGTTTAGATAATGTGATCTGCAACAGATAATGTTACATGTCAGTTTATCGTCAATGTTTTATTAACTGGAGAATCTACTCTGAATTCAGCAAACACAGGAGCATCACTCCACTCTCATGTCATAATTTCTAGAATGAGTTTACTTGTTTCTCTGCAAGGATGGAGTTACTTGTGGAATTCAACTCTATGCAATGGATAGGCTCAAATTTTATTTAAGCTTTCTCTCATTTGCCCTCATTGACAGCTTGCTTGGTTTTAATACTATATGAAGTCACTTAATTCACTCAAATGTTTCCATTAGATTCTCCTTCCAAGAGGCACTATGGACGACTGAACCTCCTAGGATGGCAGATACTCATTGTTAGAGCAACATCTGTTGTCAGTGGAGCATGAAACAGTGAAAGTGGATTGTGGGTTCATAAAGATTTTAAATGCAGTGTTGCTCTTTACCTTACATGTTGAACAATTTTGCCATGGACTAAGACCACTGAAACACTGGATAAGTTTGAGTCAAATATAATTTTTCTCTGTCTCTGTTTCTTTTTGGGTTTTTTGTGGTTGTTTTTTTTTTTTTTTTTTTTTTTTTTTTTGGGGGGTTTTTTTGTTTGTTGGTTTGGTTTTTTTGTGAGTTTTTTGGTTTGGTTTGGCTTTTGTGGTTTTTTTGTTTGGTTGGTTTTGGATTTTTTGTTTGTTTTGTTCTACTTTATTTTTCCATGTACTTTTTCTGGGTATTTTAATCTCAGAAAACAGTATTTCATTGGTAAAGCATATCTAGCATTTTTTATAGTTGTCTGCTCTTCCTCTCCCTTCTTTTGTCATAGAATCATAGAATCATAGAATTGGCTGGGTTGGAAGGGACCTCAGAGATCATCAAGTCCAACCCTTGATCCACTACCGCTGGCACTGAGTGCCACATCCAGTCTCTTTTTAAATATCTCCAGGGATGGAGAATCCACCACTTCCCTGGGCAGCCCATTCCAGTGTTTGATCACCCTCTCAGTAAAGAAATTCTTTCTAATGTCCAACCTAAACCTCCCCTGGCACAACTTGAGACCGTGCCCTCTTGTCTTGCTGAGGGTTGCCTGGGAAAAGAGACCAACCCCCCCCTGGCTCCAACCTCCTTTCAGGGAGTTGTAGAGAGTGATGAGGTCTCCCCTGAGCCTCCTCTTCTCCAGGCTGAACAGCCCCAGCTCCCTCAGCCTCTCCTCATAGGATCTGTGCTCGAGTCCCTTCACCAGCCTGGTTGCCCCCCTTTGGACCTGCTCCAGGACCTCAATCTCCTTCCTGAAATGAGGGCTTCAGATATAAAAGATATAAAGATATAAAAGGCTTCAGATCTTTTCACCATAAAGGAGTTCAGTGATTGAAGTCCCTGGATTCCCAGAGCTGATATGGCATGATCTTAGACAAAATTTGCTCCTACCCAATTTCCAGGTTCCAGGTACCTTACCCTGAGCAAATTGCTACCTATAACTAGTAATAATAATGTTTTTGGTGATTCATTACCAAAACACATTAGTACTCCAGATTCACCCCAAGGGTCTATTCCTATTTAGGCCACCTAAGAAAAAGGTATGTTTCCTAATAACAGTGAAATAAAGGATTCCTGATCTTTCTTTTTTTTTTTATTTGTTTGTTTCAAAAAGTTTAGAACATTATTTTGGTGGCTTTGAATACATTTGGCTTTTTTTCTTCTCTGTTACATTGGGCAGGTCATTCTGGTTTACTAGAAAAATAGATGACTGTAAGATGTCATAACGATATTTCCTGGTTTGTTTTTTTTTCTGCTGAATAACAGAAACTTCTTACGTTATTACCTATGATGGTAATACCTAAATTACCTATGATGGTACAGCAGTTACCATTACTTATTACTTAAAAAGTGGAATCCTATCTGCAGAAGGCTTTTGGAATCCAGTGCAGACATATCACAGATGCCAACACAGAAGGACAGCAGCAAGGTATGCAGTGTTGTGTCTTTGTCAAATACGTACAGAAGGAAACAATGGCAATCAGATAGGATAAAGTATGTTTTTGTCTGGCTAACAGATAATGATGTTTTGCACTGGATTTTCCATGATACCTTATTCTTTCTAGCTGGGGTCTAGCCTAGAGGATTGATGTATGATTATAATTACAGCCCGTGAGCAATGGTTTCAAGCTTGCAATCTAGTTTGTTTTGTGTTTGTTATTTTGCAGCTTTAATTTTCAGGAGCTGTGTATTTCCAGTGACTGCTACACTTAGCATAAATTACATAGGTGGAAGAGAGACATGCTGTCAGTGCTCTGTGAAGAGTAATTTGCCTCATGTGGGCTCACCATGTATTATCTTACAGTGCTATAATTAATCAAGTGCCTTTTTGCAGCTTAGTGCCAGCTGCAGAGCAAAAGACTTCTGTCAAATCATGACTCACTGGTCTTCATTAGCTTTATAGAAACCTTTAAAATTGCAGGGCCAGACTGACATTACTTAAACAACATAACATCTACCCCTCTGCATACCTGAGAAGAACTATGAACTTCCAGAAATAAGTACTTCACAGTATTAGCAAAATATTAATGATCTGGTCCTTTAAACTCTTAGTTTTTTGTCCTGAAATGCATGATTGCTCATAAATATGAAATTTTACCACTCTTGTTTCAGAGTATATAAGTGCATATTGGTGCAAAAATGTGAATTACTAACAGGTATAAATATGAGAAATATATCTCTTATCTACAAGAAAATATGGTTGCATGAGTCATTCACACCATTTACTGAAGTCTGACTCCAGCCTAATATATTAGATTATATTTGGCTTGGGCTAGTGCACATTCCTCCCCAGCAAACCAGAGGGGACCATAGGGGGGTCCGGACTGTCAGCAGATTGTGACTGAAAATCACTTAACACCATATCATGAAATGAAGGAAACAGTATTGTGAGTGCAAACAGATCCTACATCTGCAGTAGCCAGCACATCTGAAAGAGATGCAGAGGAAGAAAAAAAACTGTATTAGAAAAATGACTGCCACTGAATCTTTTTTCACTCGGGCAGGCAGAAGCAGCAATCATACTGCAACTCTGAGAGTCACAGCTTAGTGTTTGCTCTGTCTTTGATTTTGGACACTTTCATTTTCTCCTGGACAAATAAAAGCACCTTGAGGGGACCCAATTGCCATATTAAAGCCTCTTATGAGAAGAATAGCTCAATATTCTGAAAACATAGTCATCTGAGGAATATTAAATTGGATCTCAAGAACAGGGATGTATGAAATCAGAAGATATTTTAGAAAAAATTATCAGTAATTTTGTCTGGTTATGTTAATCACAAGAATATCTCATTCTTGCTTTTCAAGAGTATTCTGAAAGGACAAAGTAAAAAATGAAGAGCTGTGAACCATGTGGAGACAAAAATAAGAGAATTAAATTACAGTGAGGTGAATGTGTTTATTATTTTTATTTTCTGATTCTTGTACATGTATCTGTGATGGCTCTCTCATTTTAATGAGTTTCATACCCTCTGTCAGACAACAGGACTTTTCCAGTGCAGTTTATGGGTCGCTTGCAAGAAGTATAAAGAATGACACTCAGATGACCTGTGGGGTAGGATTTGGCTATGACTGGGACAGAAGTCTCCAGTTCTTTGCACCAGGAAAGACAAGTTGTAGCCTAGAATTGCCTTCCCACACCCACTTCAGTCTCACCCTAGTGCTATGTGGGCCAATACATGTGAGAGTGCCCAGGAGCTTCCCTCCTGTCTTCCCTTCCCTGTCTTTGGGGATGTGGTGTTTCAGCTTGATGAAAGCAGGACAGCTAGGGAAGCTCCAGTTGTGCTCAAGATGACTGGAATTTTTAAATGGGATTCTCACATAAATAATACAGTGAAACTGTTCAACTCATTCTAATAGCAACAGCATCAGAAGGGTTTACACACACACAAAAAAAGACCTGAATATTACAGTGCAATTCATAAATATTGTACAAAGCTACTTTATGAAGTACTGTTTTTTGTAAATAAGAAAGTAACTCGTGTCTATCCTGAAAACCTAAGCACTGGAGGTCAAATAAGAGTCACCCAAGTTTAATGCCTTTATTATATTCTTTAAGACAGTTGTCTAGATCACAGTTTGCATTGCCTGCAGTGGCAGCCCTGCAGTTTTATGAACTCTCAAAACCAACAGTTGGTGAAGAGGTAAAGGAAGGGCTGTGTGAAAGAAAAGATGGGGTTTGCAGGAGGAAACACTGTTTAGTATTCCTAAAGCATCACAGCCATTTAGCCAAGAGAGAGCCCTCCAGAGATCATGACCTCACTGTATTTTTTTTTCTTCAAGGTTATATCCGTTGCAAATTGAGGTAGAACAGAATTAAGTACTAGAGCAAGACAGGCTAGCAAAAAGGGCTTAGGTCATCACTGAGAGAAAGTATCTAGAACATTGTCAACCACTCTTCCTCTTACCCTGTTTCTGCAAAGAGGGGGTTTGTTCTTCATATAAAGTGCATCACAAATAATTGTAGTATCTGAATGCATGCAGTACTTTTTCATTTCTGATGGCAAAACTAAACACTATGGCAATCACAAGAATTTTGTCCAAGATCATGTGATCAAGTCTTCTGTAGATCTTCATTGCCTTACAAATACAATGTCTAACTTTTCTGATTGTGAAGGAGGTTTGGCTTTTTTCCATTCATTAGATAGAGTTAATGAGTATATACTCCAACTATTGTAGAATAGTCAGTGCGTGCTCAACTTGGAAAGTATGATGTACTTAGCATTACTTTTACCTCACAACTCATAGCTGGCAGAATCATACCTTTTCAAAATATATCATAGGTAATCACTGCCCACTGTATGGTACCTTACATGTGACACATGACATCATTGCTGAAACATTGTTTAGTTGCCATTACCTGTCTTAGGAAAAATACTGCTTCAGTGACTTGTGTGATATCAGCAAAATGGCTGATGCAACATTATTTCATATTCATAATGTTTGAGTGAATAATTTACAAGACAGTATTCCTTAGAGTCAGTTTCTTGCACTTCTGTAACATGTCCACATCCCAGTCTCTCACATGTATTTTTCATCTTCATACATTTCAATACACACATACAGAATTTACCACCTTCACTTTGAATTAGTTACTGAAAGCTGACCTGCAGAATCCATGAAGTCTGTAAGAGACCAGGCTTAAAGCTGCAATGTGCTCATTACAGGGTCAGAGCATTTACCTGCTAGCTGATCAATACTTTTGTCTCATATTTTTCACTTAGCTAACTCTGTAAAGCACAGGTTTCTAATTTATGCAGAACAGCACTTTTCCACTTACGTCTATTGTGTTTATTTATTATAAATTTGGTGTGCTGAGTGTCTATGAAGCACCTAAAGGATCAAACTTGATTTTCACTTATAGATTCACATACCTGTGCTGTATTTACATCAGTCAGTCCAAACCCAGTAGATGTTGGATGTGTGTGTTTTCCATTAAATATATCCTCAGATTAAAAATAAACAAATTAAGCCATTGGATTAAAAAAACAAATCTGATTTTCTTGTTTCTCATGATGGAGCTGAAACAATAGTCACAGAAGCGTCTCTTTCTTCCATCAAATTTAATACAACTCCAGACCTCCATTCTGTGCACCAGTCAAGTCAAAATGAATGTCATGAAGTTCAATAAGGAGAACTGTAGAGACCTGCACCTGGGGAGGAATAACACCAACCACCAGCACAGATTATGGGACATCCTGCTGGAAAGAAGCTCCATGGAGAAAGACCTTGGAGTCATAGTGAACAGTAAATTTTCCATGGGTCAACAATGTGCCCTTGTGGCCAAGAGGGCCGATGGTATCCTAGGCTACATCAGGAAAAGTGTGTCCAGCCAATCTAGGGAGGTTTTCTACCCTCCCTACTCTGCCCTGGTGAGACCACACCCAGAATACTGTATCCAGTTTTGGGCATCTACTTCAGGAGACAGGGATCTACTGGAGAGACTCAAATGGAGAGCTACAAGGTTGGTTAATGGACTTCTCCTATGAAGAAAAACTGAGAGAATTGTCCTTGAGAAAAGAAGTCTGAGAGAGGGTCTTATTAATGTCTATAAATACCTCAAGGGTTTGTGTCAAGGGGATAAGACCAATCTCTTTTCAGTGGTTCCCAGTAATAGGACAAGGAATAATGGGTTTAAACTAGAACACAGGAAATTCCACCTCAGCATGATGAGAAAATTCTTTACTATGAGGGTGACAGGGCACTGGAACAGGATGCCCAGAAAGGCTGTGGATTCTCCTTTTCTGAAGACTTTTCTGAAGACCTGGGCGAATTCCTGTGTGGCCTGCCATAGGTGATCCTGGTTTTTCAGAGAGGTTGGACTAGATGATCTATAGAGGTACCTTGCAATCCATAATATTTGTGGTGGTCAAAGTGCTACCAGTTTTTTGTTTTCTCCACCAATCTTCATTTTACTAATTTGAATCATCTTGGTAAAAGATGCCCATCCTCAGCACTGCCCAGGCTTGTCATCATCTCAGGAAAAATGGGTTGCCCCGGGAAGTAGTGGATTCTCTGTCCCTGGAGATATTTAAAAAGAGACTGGATGTGGCACTCAGTGTCATGGTCTGGTAACTGCAGCGGTAGTGGATCAAGGGTTGGACTTGATCTCTGAGGTCCCTTCTAACCCAGCCAATTCTATGATTCTACAATTCTATGATTTCTTTCTTCCATATAGATGTGCTACACCGGAGCTCTTCGCCTCAGGAAACGAGTACTTAGAATTATTACATTATTCCAATATTTTTTAAAAAACAACATTCTAGTACTAAACATATCTGTTTTAATAGTATTATCCTTTGACTTTGCTAGCCTTCATTTTGTGTTTTCTTCCAAAGTTTTACTGAGTGTTTTACAAAAGCTACAAGTTTCTGTCCTGGTTAGAGAGGAGCAGGACAGAAAAACCCCTCTTGGGACACCCCCAGGAGCTGCCAGGTTGTGGATGTGGCAGCTGTGATGGGGAGCAGCTGAGCCCATGGGGAGGAGGGGATTGGTCAGGTGACCCAAATAGACCAATCACAGTGCTCCTTCCCATGGTGCTCAGTATAAAATGGCTCCCAAGAAAGTACTCTAGTGGTTTCTCTGCCTCCTGTGCTGTATTAGTTTAGCATTCTTGTCACAGCTGTTGAGCCCAATATGGCCTTTTCTGGTGGGGAGTTATCAAATGATAAGGGTAAGTTCTGTATTGATATATATTTTTAATTTGCTAATGCTCCTTAATGCTCCTAGTTTTTACTTCCAACATTAAAGTCTCTCTCCCTTATTCCTTACTTCATCTTCCCCTGGGAGGGTAGTGGGGGAATAACAGAGAGCATCTGTCACTTAGTTATTGTCTAAAACTTTGATGCATACCTTCATCTTTCTGCCTTTTGACTGAGAATGTGTGATTTGGACACCATAAATTTTTACATGCTTCCCTTGTGAGGCAGAAGGCTTCTTTCCTCTCAGCTGGTCATCTTGGAGTATGAACAAAATTGACTAATTCCCTAAAGGAATACACATTGGCAGTAAAAATATAATTCTAAAGAAATAGTTTGCTTACTAGCTGTAGGCTGATACTTTCTCCAGGCCTGTATAGATTAGAAGTTAGCCTCAGTTACTGTGAAAAGGAAAATCTTTGGTTATACCTCTTTCTGAAAAATTTACCCTCCCACAGTGAGCCTAGAGACAGAGATTCTCCCTGTTTCACAGAGGCAGTTGCCTCAAAGGTCTCAGCACTTGGTGTCATCCATCCCTATTTTGACCATTGAAAACTGTAATATCTTTTTGCAATATCTTTTACTTGACCTAAGTCTGCAAATGGGAAGGTCAATATTTCCAAGCCTAGCAAAACAGCTCGTTGCAAGGCAGGCTTTGGGTGCGTCCTCAGCACGTTTGCAGTTTGCTTCAGTTTGTTGGGATGTTTTCAGAAACCACCAAGGAACATGTATTTTCCATTCAGTCAAAATTCAGTGTCAAACTTATTCCCATCAGTTATGTAATAGCTATTAATGGCCATATTCTCCTGTTTCATTTCAGTAAAAGTTAATGTAAAATGTTACTGAAATCACAGTAAAATTCTAGAAGTAAAAATAATATAAAATGTATATAATTGGCAGTCTTTTGCCCTGCATGTTACACTAAAAGAAATTCTGTTTTGAGCCTGACTTGATTTTTTTTTAACTTCTACTAGAAAGGCTAATATGTATACTCCGATTTTTGTGTATAAAGCTTCATTTCAATTATACCACCCTGAGAAGTGAAAAGAGTTGTGGGATTTGGTGCCTACAGTTTTGCTAAAGGCAAAAATCTTTTGTTACCTTCTGTCTTGAATACAAGATGCAAAAACATTTGCAGTACCTATCTGAAGGAGTGAAATGTGCACTATAATCAGTTCAACTTCTTCAGTATAAATAAATAGTAGATTTTCACCATTGCTTCGATTCTAAGGTATTTCTAATGTAACATTTCAGTCTATTAATACTGACAAGTATAGTTAAACAATGAAAAAGTCGATGGAATCACTGAATTTATAGTTACTGAACACTAGTGTACACTGTATATGGTTTAGGACGCTATGATATTTATCAAATCCCAGTTTCTCTGAATATAGAAAATCAGTAGTTATTACTGTTACTGTTTGCTATTTCACACTAATTTAGAGGAATATGAAGTTTTTGGTTGCATTTAGAAAGTGAGATGCATACTAGCTATTCTGCTGGGTTTATGATGTTGCATATTTTATTAAAAATCGGAGAATGTATTGCATTTTCTGTATTTTAAACGTTTTTTAAATGCCCCATTAAAATTGTAGTAGATTTTGGTCAATTACTCCAGCTGACCTATATTTTTAAATTCTATATTAAATTGCATTATATTATTATAATATGCTAAAATTCTTATTTTTAATATTTTCTTAAGAAAGAACGTGATCCACAAACACTGCCGAGACAACCTGATATTTCATTTTCTCACTAAAATGGTCTATCAAATGTTTAGGAGTGTATCCTCACTTTAAAACTTTTGAAAGTCAATCTTAATCATTCACATAAGAGCTGGGTATGAATTCAAGACAGGTCGTGATACATAAATGTTATTTTATATAGAGTGGACCGACTCCTGCTGTCTTTCCAGCCTTGACCATGTAATATAGGAGGGCTTCTCAAGTCTTGGGTTTACAACCATGTTTGCTTCTTACCCCAAGAAGATAAGATTTAGATTTACTTTCCAGAGCTAGGCCTACACACTAAACTTGACAGGACAAATACATCTCCAAGGCCCATTCTGGGCTGCATTTCAGACTTTATTTTTCATCTGGTGAATGACTGTCAGATTTCTTCCCAGTTTCCTATTAATAGAGTAAGTTAATTATATTTTTTAAAATATATATACATTACCTCTCAAAAAGCTGTCAGAGTTATGAATTATTTTCTTTTGAGGAAACACTTGTTAGCAAAGCAAGTACCTTCATCCTATTACAGGAAGGAAAAACCTGAATTCTTACTTTGAGGCTTATACATGAAGTGCAATTAAATGTTCTCTCAATTAATGAGGCATGCTTCATTGATGGCTTTGATATAAGAAGCTTTATAAAAGTGTCAAAAGTTATTCAAAGAGTACATTTTGCCACAAGACCGAGGCCTAAACTACCCATCATGCATTAGGTTAACTAGGCATCCCGCACCTGAGTTATCAAAGGAACTAAATACAAATCTAGTGTAAAGAGCTCTTTCTGTGTAAGACAGCTAACTTGACTCCAAAATAACTACATAACAGGACAGATATAAAAAAAAATCAGGAATACAATCTTATAATGGGGAAATGAAATACTGAACTGACAAAACACCTACTTCATGAAGAGCTTTACTGCTGGCTTATATTTAGATATGTAAGAGATAATGTGTGGCAATAAACAAATCGGTCTAGGCTTCTAGCCAATTAATTGAAAGCTAGCAGAAATAATAAAAATAAAAATTATAAATATTTCTTAATTATGTTTTCAGGATACTGGAAAATTTGTGTAGGTAAAGAAGGGCAGAAGGTAGATTGTTATGTCAACTCTGGTTTCTTACACTGAGATCTTATTCAGTCTTGAGCAGTTCTTTGAAGAAAAAATTACCAAAAGGACCAAAAATACCTCTTCCAAAAAACAAATGAAGTCAGCAGAATATCCAATGAATATTGGATATTGGATATTGGATAATGAAGCTGTGAAACTGGCCTACTCCTCCTTCATTAGTTTGTGAATATGGATCACATATAGGATAGATATTGTCATGCTGCAGTAATACAGGGATAGTTATGTTTCCTGGAGCATTATTTGATCTAGTATTCAGGAGCATATTAAATATATTTATTTTCCTACTGGCATATATATCTATTTAGGAACATAAGAGGCAGAAATTATAATTTTTTAAAATATATATATTCCTTTATGTCCTAAAATGAGTAACTTTTTTTTTTTTTTTTTTTTTTTTTGCAAAGAAGAGCTTCTTAAGACTATTTTTAAAATAAATTGATTAATCATTAAATTTGTATATCTAAAATAGTGTTAGCTCTTGGTTTTAGTCTAGTAGATGGCTTCTGATCCTAAAAAAGCTACAGCTTCTAGGCATCAGCAACTAACATAAAAGAAGCACTAGAAAACAGTTATTGCAATCTGAAACCATTACATGCTGTGGATATTTTTAAACTGAAATAATTAAACATTCATGTTAGTTTTCCACAAAGCTAGTTAAGAGAAGATCAGAAGGAGTATGTTTAAAAATAAAATATTATCATTATATGAAAGCCTCAGATATATGCAAAGGTTGAAGAAGGAAGAAAAAGTTTCTAATTGTGTTACTGATACTAGTGTCCCTGCTTGGGTGCACAAATACATATATTGCTATTACTTCCATCATGCTAAATAGAGGAAATGGTCAAAATTAGTTTTTTTTTTTCACTTTCTCCATATAAATTTGTTTTTGTGCACTTGTGTCTACCCACAGTAGACATTTAAAGAACTCATCTACATAAGGTTTTCAGTATGAATGTTTATGGGAAGAATTACTATAATGAAAATATAACTTTTTAGAAAAAGGATGTATATAATAAACTTGACCAAAATAAATGACAATAAGGAGTGAGTCCCTGGAAAATGGTGCCAGTTTAAAATACTTTCATAGCTCACCAGCAAGAAGACATTAAACTATTTTATCTTTCTCATGTAATTAATCTCTTCTCTGATTTATAATTTTTCCAAATATGTATGATACAAACAGAAGACATATTTCATTATATCTTCTGAGTCAGGCTTGGCTTTGTTGCTTTTGGACTTCAACGTGTTGAATTTTAAAGAATTTTTTTAAAGGGGGCGAAAGGCTTAGTAAAAGGATGTGTTTGGAACCTCTTTAACGAAGACTCTTATCACATTCAAATATCAAGCCATGCTTGCTGAGTGGTGTAATCAAGCAAATTTTGCCATGAACTTAAGTGAGGCTGGAATTACACTGTTGACTTCATTCACTGAGTCAGGTTTAGTTATGCCATCACCCCAGTCTACAAGACCTTAAAGGAGGATCCATGAAATGATAAGCACATCAGCCTTAATTCAGTCCCTGGGAAACTTTAGGAACAAATCATCCTGAGGGCTACCACAAGTCAAATGAAGCACATAATTGGGAAAAGCCAGCATGAATACATCAAATGCAATTTATGCTTGACAAGCTTGACCAGCTATGATTAAGTAACCTGCTTGGACGATATGGGGTTAGCAGTATATATTTGTCTACCTTGATTCTGCAAGGCTTTTGTTAAGTTTCACCACAGCCTTCTCCGAGGGAAACTTAGGAAGCTTAACAAATCCTAGGATTTCTTACAGTCTAGACAAGTGGTCTGCTTGGTGGGATGAGAACAAGCTGACACCCAGAGTGTGGTGGTAAATGTCTCCTTTTCATACTGGCAACATGTCCCATGTGGGGTCCTCCCAGGATTGATACTGAGCCCAACACTGTTTAATATCTTCATAAGTGATCTGGATGATGGAGTCTGGTTTACCATGATGAATTATGCCAGTGATATCAAACTGAGTGTTTCAGTACTTAAAAGGTGGTGACCAAGAAGATGGAAACCCTTTTCACAAGGAGTCACATGGAAAAGATGAGGGGTAATTGTGCAAATTACTCTCGGGAAGAGTCAGATTAGACACCCAAAAATTTTCCCTATGAGAACAATCAGCCATTGGAATAATCTCTCCATGGAAGTGGTGGATTCCCCAACATAGGGCATTTGTGAGATTCAGCTGGAGAGGATGCTGGGCTATCTTTTCTAGACCATTATTTTGCTGAAGAAATTTGGAACAGGTGATCCTTAAAGTCCCTTTCAACCTGGTATTCTGTGAGTCTATGAATACTGGAAGTGTCAAGGGTCAAGGCTGACTTTAGGTGGATCACCTTATTCTGGCTCAACGTGTTGCATTATAAGATGTATCCTCTGAATCAAAGGTTAACACTTCCAGTGGTACAGTTTTTATAAACCCTGTGAATAATAGAAAAGCATATTAAGAGATTTCTCAGTTTTATTCCTCCAATTTATGCATGGGTACCCAGCTATGGGTATATGGGAGAAAGGAGAGAAAACCAGAAGCTTACAGTATATTGCTAGCCACAGTTGATTCTGATTTTTGTAATGGAGGCACTCAAATTCAAGTTCTGGAACACAGTTCTGATAAGCAACAGTATGAGTTTTTATTTTCATATAGCTAAATTTTAAAAATCTGTTGGGCCCTCTGTGCAGATTACTGGTTATGGAAAAGGAAGTATGTATTATAAAATCCCTCAGCCATTTAGATATTATTGTCCTCTTGGAAACCTAATAATTCACATTTCTGATGGTTCAAGAGTCTATCTGAGTATATCAAGAACAGCTTTTCAAAATCTGTTTGGATTTTTCTATTTCAGTCCTTTGAGGATGAGAAAATTTGCAAAGTTTTGCTTTAAATTTGTTATGATTTTTCAGCAGTGATTTGGTCAGATCTTATGATTCCTCCAATCAGTTTTACCAAGAAAAAATCCGTGTTATGATGCTTTGGTCTGGCAAAAAAGTTACATGTGTGCCTAAAGATGACTGGTCAATTGAAATGTCACTTAAAAATCAGTTGTGCTTAAAAGGAAATAGTCATTGTAACCTCACTAGGCAGTCATCAAAGAAGACATTTTGACTTCAGGAAGACATTAGTCCCTTTTACAAAATCAGATGAATCTGCTCCAAAAAAAAAAAAAATGCAGTTTACTTCTACTTCAATAATTCTATTTTTCTGCCCACAAAACCAGAAATGGAATTATTTCATGCATATTTACTATTTCAGAGGAAAGCAGAGTCCATCAGAGGGCAATGTTGTTCATTACTTACCTATTTTGGACACATGCTCAAAGCCTTGCTGAATACAAGTTGACAAAGTGATTCATCTTTATTTTTAATGTCCCACTTTCCCAGGCAGTTCCAGTTTAAAAAAGGTCTCATCCAGGCAGAGAGAGGGAGGGAAATGGAAATGGAGGAAGGAAAAAAAAAAATGTTTCCATCTGTCACTTAGAGTTTTCTTCTAACAGCTGCTGATTTGACTAATGACAGTTGCATAATTAGCATCTCACACGTGTTTGATAATGTTCTTTGTTTGGACTGCCAGTTGTCTTGATGGAGTACACTTAATGGTGCTATTCAAAAGTGGAAACCTGCTTATTTAAAATCCACGTGTAGATCAATTTGAAGAGCAAGAACTCCCTATGTGAAACACTTATGCTCATATTGCAAACATTTTTTTTGTAGGGTTTAATTTTCCCTCTGAAAATTCCACTACTGGAAACCATAAATACAGTAATACTATAGAGATTTACTTGATTGTACAAATGCCTTTTTGCAAATATCAGTAGAAGTGCTCAGGAAAGCATCATCATTAGACTGACATCCAAATTGTTTTACCAATGCTTTTTAAAGATGAAATAATAAGAACCAATGGCTCTGATACAAAGCTCATTGGATAGACCTAATTATGTCTTGATCTACCAAAAAATTTACTATCCATACTGGTAAGGCTCTTTTCAGCCACTGAAGATTTGGTTTTGAATCCAACCTTTTTATATTTAATCATAAATTCAACCCTAGTAATGACTGAATCATTCCTTCAAGTACTTTGATATTTCCCTGTCTTATGAGGGAAAAATTTGCTTATTTCTGCTTATTTCTCCTAGGAAGTTATCCAGAATTTTTATTTAAGTTCTTTACTCACTGCCTCACCAACTGAACATTCTTACCAAATAATTAGAGTACTTAAGAAATATAACTTTAACAAAAAGTTAATGAAAAAGAAAGGTACCACTGTAATGAAAATGTTCTTTAAAACTAATTCTGTTTGTTGGATTAATGCATAATTGGCACGCAAGAATCAAATCAGATAAAAAAATAAGAGTAAAAGCCTTAAAAGCTGGTGTCTTCAGTATCCAAAAAGTAATACAAGATAGCCGTTCAGTAGCTCTGAAATACAAATAAGTTTACTAAACCTGTAGGTTAGGTGACTAGCAATTAAGGTTCTTCATTTAAGTTCAGGCACTGAACAAATCTCAATCTCAGAGAGGTTTTGAGTACTTTGTCTAAAGTAAGTTTTAAAAAAATGATTTAAAAAAAATATTAGCTGTAAATTTGGGAAAATTCTTGTCATTTATCAATTGAAAACACTCCTGTCAATATCAACATTTATTCAGAAAGCATAGTGAGAGGTTACTGTTTTCTCATAAATTTGTTCTTTGTATAGATTCTTAAGCCACCCTCATCACAGTAATGCAATTGCTTCCCAGTAGAGCTTTAAGCACTCTAACATCTGTCACATAGAGTGCATGATCCCTCTCATCCTCTCCCTAGGGAGTCTAGAGCTGTGTGTCATTTTGTTAGGGTTTTATTTGGGGGAATTTATTTTTCACATATTGCTATGTCATTACTTAGGCATGTAGATAGCCTCTCAATGTCATTATCTGTCTCATGAAATGATGTGCATTTAACAGTTTACTAGACAAACAAAAATGTATTTTTATAAAGGATTCTTACCTACTTTGTGTAGTTGAATTGTAGCTGTTACAAAAGTCAGTTGCTCAGCTAATGTACTCAACAATGTAAGAAATAGCTGGAAGTCCATGAGAAGGCTGCATGTCTTGTAGCACATTTGGCATTTTTACAGCACAGAAGAGTGATCATAGTATAATTCAAATCTTTTGACACTTCTCTCACTGTGGATTGAGTTGATTAGCTTTTCTGGCCTGGTTACTGGGTTCCCTCTGACTTTTATGATATCACTGCTGATGCCATCTGTCCCAGGTACTTTTCCTCTTTAGGGTTTCATTACTTTCTTTATCTACTTCTGAAGTGCATAAGGTAAGACATTTTTTCTTCATGTCTTTTTTTATGTCATAGGAGGTGCTGAAACTTGTCATGTTTGTCTCTATGCATTCTTGTAGAGATGCTGGTAAAACTCATCTGCTCTCTGCAGGATGCTATCTCTCCCCCTGTAATTACTCTTTCATCACTGTCTGAGAGGGACATCTGGTGTCAATTATCTGTTTTCTTCTCATCTTGCTACAGCTGTTTCTTCTAAGAGTATTTTAAATCATTTCTATGTTGTACCATATATTCTGGTACTTCGTGATCTTCCATTTTCAAGGTCATGCAGAGCTTATATATGCAAAGCAATCATTCTTTCTCTTTTAATTCCGTTTCTTTTATCATGAGTGTTCTATATGCATTTGCACTACTACTAATCTGATCATAATAAAACTAATATCCAAATGTACAGCTACAGTGAGATTGCTTATTCAAAGAAACTCCTTGGCCTAGTGAAAATTTGGTTGTAACTTGAGAGGACCAAGTTACATCAGGACTAGCAGATCCTAAATCAAGTAATTGTCACTTGATGTGTTAACTGTCCTTTCTTACAACTCATGTAAGAGTATAAAAATTTCATGGCAAAGAATATGTGGAAAAAACATTTTAGGGCAAATTTCAATCAACCACTATTTCCCCAGTACATTTTGATATTTAATTCCACATTTTGCTGATGCTTTTTTCTAGCCTCATTGATTTCAGTAGTAATATTCATTTAATGTAGGACCTAACAATGTTGAAGGTATGAGTCTGAAGATGTCCAGGTAAAATAAACTGGGAATGTATAGGGACATTGACTCTAGCAGACTCCTACTCAGACATCCATTAACTGAGTTAGTACCAACAGACTGCGTGACTGCCATCTATAACTGGTCATAGCATCCTATTTATGTTAAGGTTAGGGAGCCAACACTATACCAAATACTGCTTGATGTATCTTATCCAGGTCCAGAATTCTCCTACACAAAGTTGCCAGGGAATGCAGATAAAGCTAGCGAGAAAAAAAACCCAAAGTGAAAGCAAGGTCTCACCAACTGCAGATTTTTGGATCTTACCTGAAACAGATAAGAAATTTGAAAGAAAACCCAGCAGATAATAGAAACTCAACTGTTTTATTCCGGACTACTTGTGCGGTTGCAGAGCAGCCATTACTACAAGATAAAAAGCAATCCAAGCCTCTCCCTTAAGCTGCTTATTGTTTCCCTTTTGTTTTTTCTATCCAAAAGGAGGAAATGTACTAACATTAATATTTTTTTACTTCTGACTTGCATAGCAACAAGGACACAGGCTGCTCCTATTTTCTATATTTGGGTAAAGTGCTATGTAATTACACTTCTGAATATGACAGGGCAAAGATTAAAGCCTTATTTGTTTGTATTAAGACCATTTCCCTCTTCTGAGTGCCTAGAAGGTAATGACAAATAGCCAAGGATATACAATGAGAAGCAATGCCATGGGAGCGAGTGATAAACATCCATATTTTCTCAAATTAGTCTTCTGCTGAGAGGAGTAAGGAAGCTTACATGACTCAACACTATTGCTTTTTTGTTGCTGGCAGAGGATTGCTTTAGTTGAAGTTTGGTTCTCATTTGCAGGGTTCTGATTACATTTTAAATGTAGGAAACATGAACTTTCAAGAGGTGCTGGTTTTGGCTGGAATATAGTTAAGTTTATTCATAGTAGTTAATATGGGCTATGTTTTGGATTTGCACTGAAAATAGTGTTGATAATAGAGATGTGTTTTGTTTTTTTATTGATGAGCAGTGCTTATGCAGAGCCAAGATCTTTTCTGCTTCTCACCCCACCCTACCAGCAAGTAGACTGGGAGTGCACAAGAAATTGAGAGTCCACAGCTGGGAGAGCTGACCCCAACTGACCAATGTGATGCTCCATAGCATATGAGGTTATACTCAGTGTATAAAACTGAGGAAATAATAAGGAAGTAGGGAGAAATTCAGAGTGACTCTATTTGTCTTCATTTATGATGGAGCCCTGATTTCCTGAGGATGGCTGGACACCTGCCTGCCCATTGGAAGTAGTGAATTAATTTTTTGTTAAACTTGTTTGCATGGCTTTTGCTTTACCTATTAAAATGTATTTAAAGCCACAAGTTTTCTCAGTTTTACCCTTCTGATTCTTTCTTCTTCCCATCAGTTGGGAATAAAATTCTGTGTGGGATTTAGTTGCGTGCTGTGGTTAAACCACAACACAAGTTAATTTTCAGAAAGTCGAGTGTCTCTATGTGAGAACACAGTCTTGATAATGATGATTTTACCTCTTCCATGTAGAAACTGGAAAGACCTGGCTCTCAAATGAGATATTTATAAATGTATCAGAATTATCATTTCAGCTTTATTCTGTTAATGTGGAAACAGAGGATTATTTTAAAAGAAATAATTTCTGAAAGATTTAACATTTAAGGAAGTGGATTTCTTCTGGTTCAGGGGATGAAAAGGTTCTTTTTCTGCCCTTTCAGAAATACTAAACCTCCTGGTTGGTGTACATTTTGAAATATGCTTCTCAAAAAACACTGCAGTCTAAATTATCTCCTTCCATTACAGTTGTATGGTCCATCCACTCAGAGGATGTACCAGTGCATGTAGTGAAAGGACAAGGGGTAATGTTGTTAAATTAAAGGAGAGTAGATTTAAATTGGATACAAGAGAAATTTTTCACAGTGAGGGTGATGAAAAATTAGAACAGGTTTCCCCATCAGTTGTAGATGCTTCATCACTAGAAGTGTTCTAAGTCAAGTTGGCTGTGGCTCCCTGAAGAAGTGAAAGATGCTCTTGCCTACAGCAGATGACCTTTAAAGGCCCCTTCCATCCCAAACCATTCTATGAGTCTATGATTTATTTTGTATTTTATATATTTAATAAATTTCTCATTGTTTCATAACTACTCATTTTAACATTCTAATATTTAGCATATCTCATTTCTTCCTCATTATTCCAGACATCTTGAAATGGCATGGTGTGGGGAATCAGAGTTCACGAGACTTTTACAAAATTTAAAAAGAAGAAAAAGATATCTTAGCTGATGGGCTTCCTGTTTTTTGGTTTGGTTTAGTCAGTTCACACACTCTGTGCTCAGTTGGATTTTTGAGTCACAAGACAAAACATGAGAAAGACATGGATCACCCCTTGGGAGGAGATACCTAATACTTGAAGTAGTCTTTTATCCAGATGGCAATCTTAATAAACATAACTTCTGTTGTCTAAGCCTCTTCTAAAACTGGGGTTCAGAGACACCATTTCAAAACTGTTAAATGAGGGAACAGAAAGTTGAAGTAAGCTGATTAAATTTGCCAAAGAGCAAAATTACCTAGAACAGAAGCCTGGTCTCCTGAAACCAAAGTGGGTCCTTGCCAAGAGGCAGTTGCCAAAGTCCTAGTTTTATGTAAGAGTCCCTTATTGATCTATGCCCATAGCAATTCTGGTGATGAAAAATATAGCATCTAAACCAAAGGTATAAATTTAAACTAGGAAAGGGAATTCAGTTCTTTCAGGAAACACAGGAGAAATGAAATGTGGCTCTCAGGATGTTTTTCTTGTGAATATTATGGAAATAAAACAGGGAAACACACAAGAGTTTAAAAAAATAATCTCCTTCCACTTTTTCTAAATGTTTTTCACAGTAATAGCCACAAATGTTTTATAGCAAAATTATCCAAAGCTCAGGAGTCTGCTCCAGTCTCCTGTTTAGCTGTTGCATTCACTAGCCTCAGGCAACTGGATTAGTCTAAAATTTAATTTTTGTTTCAAAAGCTAAATCGGAACCTACTGTATTAAGTCCTATTACAGCTGCTCTAGAAAAGAAGGTATACTGTAAAATCTGGGGTAGGTTTACAGCAAAGGTCAGGCTCTGAAATACAGATCTAAATTCCCTATTATGGAGTGAACTCTGGAAATGGTGGAAAGTAAATGTACAAAGGCCAAATTTTTTCACCCTTTTGGCAGGAGGTGTTATCATTAGTAGCAATGGATGCGTTATAACCATCATATTAGGCCAATTAGCTTCAATTATCAATTTTCCTATTCAGAACTTAATTTCTCAGGTGAATGTTTTGAGAGTATTTTACCATGTCACTTGCTCTATAGAGGTGAGGCAAAAAATATGGAGTAATTTTATAGTATTTAAAGAAATCTGAAAAATATGTAATTAGGCTAATATTGACTAGATTCAGGAGTTTTTTTGTTTTGCAATAGAAATGGTTTGCTCTGAGACTTTCCTTCCCACCCCAACAACAATTCCCAGCTTGTGCTGCTTGCCAGAGTTTGGTGCGTGTGTATTTGAGATGTGTGGGAAGAAGAAAAGTCTGGTAGTGGTATGGCTGAAATGTCTTCTGTGCAGAAATCACAGAAGTGCAGAGTTGCCCGTGAGTCTTCCTCCTGAGGTGTTTTTGATCTGTAAAATGTAAGCATGCAGAGTAACCATTTTTCATCAGTAAGCTAGTTTTGGTTATTATTTTTAAAGCTGAATTGTTTCAGAGAAGCAAAGGAAAGTGAGCAGGCAAAATCAGAAAGAAGGGCTACAGCTTTTTAGGCTATCTGGACATAGTACTTGGAGCATCTGCTTGGAAAAGGTTGGAGTTGATCTTTCTGTACAGGACATGGAGAGTTAAGAAGGAAATGGGGAATGAGGGAGAAGGGGAGGGAAAAGGGAAAAAGAGCTAAGAAATCCTAATCACTTTGATTCGTCTATAACAGAGAGATAAGGCAGCCTAGAACAAGGAAATAAACCAGGTGGTATATCTGTTGGCTACTGCCAGGTGTAGCTGCAGCTTGTGAGACAGTGTTAACCAGATGTTGGGACACTGGCATTCACACTTGTTCATCCATGATTAGCCCTGTCTTCTTTTTGCCATTTGGCTGTTCAGGGATGATAGGAGCAGTGTCATGTTTGAGTAGCAGAAAAGGGCTAGACAGAAAACAGGAAGCCCTATATCTAGGCAACTGTATTCTATCACAAGACCTGTAAAACTGCCATAAAACCTTCACAAATGCTTTTAGTATGTTAGCAGTATTTTTGTCAAGTATGTAAGTTCAGCAAATTAATTATTTTTTTTAATCCTTCTCGTTTTGACTGAATACAGTCAAGAGGATTTCACAGTTGCGAATAGGCTCAAAGGCATTGAAAAGGGTGTTAGGCCAGCTCCTAAATGCTGTCTTAATGCTCTATTAACTTTATTGGTAGTGCAAACCCTCAGAACATAGTTGTACATTAGATTACCAGTATTTTGGCGATGTAATGAAGAGTTAGGTAATACCATTAAATCAAAATTTAACTTTTCAAATCTGGTTATCTTCTTTGAAGAGACCTATTGAACAGATATTGAGAAAAGCTAGCACAATGCAAGATGTGCCTCTTTGGTAAGACTTTGGGTTTTTTTGAATAGATTTTCAGCACTGTTTTTATGGAAACATTACTTACACATTGCTAGATCTCAAAATTACAGGTCCTTTCCACATCTGGAAAGTATGACTATTGTATATCATAGTACTAAATGTTGATTATTTTTCCCCTGTCTAAATGCTTTCCATATTTTTTTTTAGTTCACAGTTTTGTGCAATTATGCTCCATCTTTTTAAAAAAAAACAAAAACCAAAAGAACTCTATGTAGTAATGTGGTGCCTCCTTTACAATCCTTCTCTACCAGCCCTCACCAAGGAGACAGAACAAGTCTCTTTGTATTTGAAGCTACTGCTTCCTGCCAGTCTGAATTAACTCACAGTGGGTGTGAGACATCCACACACTGACCACAAACCTCCCAGAGGAAAAATTTTTCATTAGATCTGAACAGTCTCTCAGCCCCTATCAGTCTACAAAGCAAAATCCCTCTTTGATCTTGAACTCAGCTCTCTACAGGACAGGGCATATTGCAGCACTGTCACATCGTGGTTTAATTCTGAGCACTGTTGTCACAAGTAATTTGGTTTTGAATATGGATTAAAGGAATTTTTTATTTTTTTGCTCTGCAGTGCAAAGAGCCATTCTTTACTTTTAATGAGCCATCACCTGCAAATAAATCAAATTTCAAGAAGTGAATGGCATCTATTTGCAAAAGTCTTTCTAATCTAGTTCAGAAAATTAATCCTTGATTTGAAATAAAATCTATTGAACAACATTTGTAGAGGTGTTCATTTTTAGAGGTTCTTTTGATTCAATTAGTTCTTTGGAGTAAACGAGATGGCATCCAAACACTTCTCAGTCTGTTGATTTAATTCTTCAAATGTCATTCTCTTTCTCTCACATGCTCTTACATTCAGAGAAATTATTGGCCTGGCTTTCCTAAATCTTGGATAAATGAGTAGCAATTAAGCATTTATAATCATCTCTGACACTCTTTCGCCTAACCCCAGAAAATCCCCGTAGATTTTTGTCCAAAATCAGTGACTTAGACTCTTTTTTTGCAATCAGTAGAGTGATAAAGGAACCTCTGGATGTGATTTATCCCACCTAGTATGGAAATCTGTCTGAAGGCAAGATTAAGTCATTCGAGGAAGTTGCCCTTTTCCCTTCACCTAATTGATTTTTTACTTCAAATGGTGAAAAGTAGAGGGGATGAATCTTGCCTACAATCAGCAAAAGTAAGGATTCTGGCAGTTTGATTTGTGAACCCCCGATGTGAAGGGCAGCCCAGTTTTATGTGGCACAGCTATGCATCTTTCATTTAGCTTTTCTAAAGAAAAGTATTAACCTGCAAGAGTTTGTAAATGAAAGCCGTGCAAGGTAAGAAATTTAGAAAAAAAAGTTGAGATGAAACAGTTCAGATGGTAAAAATAACTCGGGGTATGGAGAGAAAAAAGCTGACATAAAAATTCATTTAAAAATAAGAAAAAAAGAAATGGAACTGAAAGACTCAACTAGGAGAGATTAGGTTCAGCTCCTGAGAAAGTTTAACATGACTGATATCTTATCTGACTGTGACTGCCTGACTAAGTCTCATCAGGTGTATGCATCAGTCACTAGCGATGAGTATGCTAAGGCTCAGCCCATGCATGTTTGTCACAAGCATCAATGCATGTATAAGTGTATTAGCCAGGAAATGCTGTGTATTCATATGCTGCATTTAGTCCTGCTTACAGGGTTCCTAATCCTGTTGAAGAAACCCTAATAGAAGTTCTGTCATTTTCTATTGAAAGTAGAGCTTTACCAGAAGGGTCAGATAGCACCATACTCCTGAGGTTGCTGAGCACAAAGACAACTGTATACGGATACACCCTACCTGTGTGCTCATATGAGTCCAGATATCTCTCAGCTAATGTCCTTTAATGGTTGCACTTGGTGATATTAAAGGTCTTTTCCAACCAAACAGATTCTATGACTAAATCTCCCAAACACTAGAGGACCAGGAAAGGTTTCCCATGTGAATACAGATTTACAACATGGATTTTCAATCAGCTGCTTCCTATAAGCAAATGAAAATGTGGTGGTCAAATTAAGATGGTGCCTGCTGAACTACAGGGACAGTCAGGAGGTTTGAGTTCTTTTGGTTTGCTCATTGTACTTATTACTAACTGGGAGAAGAAACACTGAAATCAGGGAAAATAATAAGCAGCAGCATGGAACAACTGTGAACGGCTGCCATCGCCTGCAGCTGCTGGAAGGCATGCACAGATCTGATGATATATGAGGGGAGGGGGGAATCAGAGAAAGTCTGAGTCTCAGGGATCCTCAGGAACACATAGGATTTTGTTCCAAGTCTCTGCCAGAGTCCTGACTCATAGAGAAATCACATTTTTTCTGTGCTGTTTCTCTTCTTAGGCTTTGTCTTTTCATGCCCACATAGCTAGTACAGTGCTGCTGCAATAAAATAACTGAGTAATACTTTCATTTTTCATAGCATAAAGGCTCATTTCTATACCTAGGTTATACCTAGTTCTGGTTAGCTGTAGAAAGGTCTGATGCCAACCAAAATGCAAAAGAAAATTACCGACAGTTTTCAAAGAGATAAAATATCTACTCTCTGGATATTAATCATATGACAATTATCTGCCCTGGCTTTTACTTGTGATATATATTTAAATAATCTGATTATTTATTTCTACTTTTATCTTTGCTGCCTGGTTGTTTTGTTGGTTGTTCCCTTTTTTATGTAAGCTGACATCTCCAAAGTCTTTAGGCAGCTTTTCTACTGGAGGAACATTAAGAATACAATCAACCAACTAAAACAAACCATGACCTTACTGCTGAGGTTTTATGTCTGAAAATAGACTGGTTAGATGAAAGATGAGAAGGTGCCAAAAGGTTTTGATTGATCTCTGTAGCTCATTATGTGTGGAGATGGGTTTGCTGGTTTTTTGTTTTTTTTTTAATAATAGTCTTACTGGAATTCATACAAGAAAATCCAAATGTGTATTTGGTTTGCTGCCAGAGGATGAAATGGTCCTGATTATGCTTTTATATCAGTTTTATGTAGTAGAACCCAAAATTACTGAAACAGAGCCTAGGTACTGCACAGTGTCAAAGTGGAATGCAGACACTGCTCCAATATATATATTCTATTACTTGAACAGAGAATATATTAGCTATGAAAATGATTAAAAAAACTCCTGCATAGTGCTATTATCCATACTATCTGTAGTCCATCTCCATCTATGTATCTTGAATGTCCATTTAAAAACTACAAGTCCAACAGTAGCTATTTCCCACCCTACATAAATAAAAATATTTTAATAAAAATATGAAATTATTTCTAGGTTGCTGCACTAATGTGTGCAGTCCAGGACAGATTTTTGTTTGGCTTTTTCCTTTCCTAATGTAGAATACGTGATGTTGTTTCCCACACATTGATACCTGCTTTTTTTAATATAATAAGGAGATCCAAGTAGAGATGCAGATATAACACCACATCTTTTGGAGTTCCAGCACTAGGTGGATTCCAGGGGAAATACCCTCAGGTATAACAAATAGCACTGGATAATTGCATGTGAATGACTTAAAGCTGAAAGTGAATGAGATTCTTACTGAAAATATCACGGACCTAGGGACCCCTCAGTATCAATATCTGATCACATCTAATCAGTTTCTCTGAACCAGGGTCAAATTGTTCATCTTGGTATTCATAGAAAGATTTAAGTGCTGAGATAAGCAGTTCATGGACCTGATCACTGGTAGCTGAGTCTAAAAAACCCAAATGAGATATCTACACTTCCTATACAACTGGAAGAGAGAAAGAGAAGGGAATTGACTGTAAGATGATTTAAGTGAAAGTTGTGTGTGGTCACCAATAAGAAATAATGACCAACTTCAGAGGAGGTATTTCATTCTGAAAATGTTTTAATTTCACCCTTCTATCCACCATACCAACAGCAAGATGTTCACGTAATAGATGGACAACCTGGGCTGCAATTCCTCCCACTGTGCGGAGGATTTTTAAACCACACACTGCCTATCTTGAAAGCACCCTAGGCATCAATTTAAAATCTAGTCTTAGGTGAAGATCCCAAATCAATTCCAGTATCCAAGAGAGAATGAGCTGTTAGAGAATATACCATTAAAGCCATGGCACAATCTGTGGAAAATATGAAAGTAGTACTGTTCAAGAAAATTACTTCATAATAAATACCTACTAGCTTTTGGCAATGTGTTCAAATGCAGATTCAGAACTTTAAGATTCTCTCAGTCCTTTTCTGGTGATTAAGGAACATTGTTAGATGCTTGGTATGGCATCTGGTATTACGTTATGATGTGTTTGAACTAACACATTAAAATTAATTATTAAATGCTAAGGCAAAATATTTCCTCCTAAGTCTTAGCACTCATAATGAAAGAACCATTTTAATGTTTTTCTTTTAATTTGATGAGGTGGAGGTATCACATTTAAACATGTATTTTATGTAAGCCTGGAAACAAATGCCTGTTGAATCACTGATCTTACTTAATAACACTTTGATCCCTTTTGTTCCAGTTATTGATATTTATACCAAAATTTTGCAGATTAGTACCCATTACTTTTGAAAGTAAAGGTAATAAATAACAGTATTCCTCACTGAAATAAATGAAATTAAAAAATAAGTAGATGCAATATACTATGTATTAATTTAAACTCAGACTTTTCTTACAGTATGAAGACAGATGTTTTTAAAATATTCAGATTTAACTCTGAAATACTGAACTCTTCTTTTTTCGCTTACCCTTTGTTATGTATCTTTCACAATTTATTGCCTGAAAATCCTTGAGGGTTAATGATGTTATAGGTGCAGAATATTAAACTAAAGAGGATGTGAAATCCATGAGATATACAGTGATAGAATCAGAGCGCTTGCAAAATCATCTTTATGCAGAATTATGGAAGAGAAAAATCTGGTACCTGATAGAAAAAAGCTCTATAGGAGCATTTCTTACAGTTTATTGCATTTTTACCAGATATTTCACAGGAAAAAACTTAGAGCGCTCCAACTATATTCAAACCCACTAGTTCTATAGGCAGTGGAGAATGAAAAGGCAATATTAATAATCAATATTAAAAGTTACCCTCTATATTAAAAATTACCCTCCTTTCCTCCCCCAAAAGTCTGGAAGAAATCTTCTTGGCTAATGGGCCTTTGGTACCATCTTGGCAAGTGTGAAGAGTCCCTTTAATGTTGTAGCAGTATTTATTGGTATGGAAAAGCCACAAGATTTCAGAGCACACTTTAATTGCTGGTAAGTGAACATTAAAAGTAATACAAAAAGACACTTTTGGTAAATTTTTATGTCTCTTTGGATTTGAGGCAACATTCAATACACAAAAAAGATAAAGTTTTAGGGCAAAAAAGATATAATCAACAAAACTTTATTAAAGATAAAGTTGGCAAGTATGAAGAGTCCCTTTAATGTTGTAGCAGTATTTATTGGTATGGAAAAACCACAAGATTTCAGAGTGTGTTAAAACACCATTTAACATTTGTTCCAATGTTAAAAAGTTAACTTCCACCTATACAATAGTTATCACTTAAACCCCTCATCACAGCAGTGAACAAGAAATACTTCTTCAGATGATGGCACAAGCACTTTCCTTTTAGCCTATTATATTTTGACTTCCCTTTCTTCATCATTCTTACTGGTCAAGAGATGTTATTTGCAATATTTAAATCCTAATATATCACTGCACTTCTGAAACAATTTCTTTAGAGAGAGTACTTTAGCAGAGGATAAATTAATACAAGGTTTACTGATTTCAGAAGACCTTTCTAAGTATATCAATCATGTAATCTGCTGCTTTAAATTTCAGAAAATTGTGCCTTGAAATTCTTGTCATTATGGGAGCTATAGCACATTTTGGACAAGAACCTGATATTTCTTCTCAGATATAGAAAACTGTGTTATGTCCCTTGAATTAATGTGTGAGAAGAATGGACTTTATAGAAAACTCAAGTGTTGATGAAAGGTACTTGATATAGGTTTGAGACTTCATCTGTAAATGAGTAAATACAGTTTATTGTGACTGGTCCTTTCATTTTTGTGACATTATATTAAGCATTGGGATGTGTTCAAAACATAGATAAATGTGTGTGTTCCAAACATAATAAAATACAAAGAAAATAAATTCAGAAAAATACATTAGTTGTTCACACTTCCTTCCTCAGTTTTTGTTCTATTTACTATATTTATTTACAGACAGCTATAATGCCTAATGCTGAAAATTTGGTGTGCAGATTTTTGAAAACGCATAGACAACTAGAACACAGGCCTCTATAGAATATGAGTGGAGTATATGCTCTGAAGAGATTTATGTTTCCTTGAAATCTCAACTACAGGTTTCAGGAAGCATATTTTCAAAATGCCTAAGGCCCAGGTACTGATTGGTCTTGTAAGAATAAACTGCTAACTGAAAAATTCAAACATACTATCAATCAGGCCATTTGAAATGTAACCTCATGCTATTCCACTGAAGATGCAGGAGATGCATAATTTTTGGAGATCAATATTACTACTGCCTGCAAAAGTAAACTTTGCATCTGAACCTGTAGACAAATCAATATTCATGCATCAGTAGTTCTATAACAATACATAGAAAGTGTCAATAGGTGATATGGAAGTCATTAAATAGATGTTAATTGTTCTTTGGTTAGGACCAAGAAAGATAGGATAGCTCACAGAGTGAAAAAAAACCCCATTTTATAGCAGAACCCACTTCTCTCTAGTAGCTCCTTTGTACTTTAAGTTTAATTTGCTCTCCTTTCTGATGCTTTTGTGCCCTTACTTCTTGCCTCTTTTGGCCCGTGCTTTCACAGGCAAATAATTTGCTGAGGGAAAATTATGCAGGATGAATAGGTTAAGCTTAAGCTATGGAGCATGGATTGTCCTTCAATTAATAGAAGTACCCTGGAGAGCACAAATCCTCACTGAATCAAAGGGCAAAAACCTCTAAGAAATTTCCCTGTGAGCTACAGAATTACAAATTTATTTCCAGTGGGTCCATTTCAGAAGAGACAATGTATTGCGTTTCTATATCTTTCCATATTAAGAAAAGAATATACACTACCTTTATTTAAATATTCTGAAGGGTTGCAGAATGAAAATCAGAACAGGGAAACTATAACTAAAGGAGATTACAGATAACAGTGCTGACAGATTTTAATATTAATTTTCACAAAATCTATCCATCTTAAATTACTTGCCTGATAGCTTTTAATCTGTTTCATTGCTGTTGTGCTTTCAGTGTTACTAACACATTCTCTTTTTGCATAAAAATGAAAACTCAAAGTGCATATATTCAGATGCTTCAAAAAATATTGCATATGAATAGAAGGATTACTTCCAGAATCACACCAGCCAGGATAGCAAACTCTCATTACTCTCACTGGGACCAAAAATGAGCTGTAGTTTACTGACTTCATAAAGGTACAAGAAATTAAAAATCTCAGATGCCTCAAGGATAATATATTTTGGTGGGGAAAGAGAAACTTCATGTTTTCATAGCTAATTTTAACCAGAAAGGATGTTGCTCTACTTTATTTCAAAGTCATTTATATTCTTTGTTGGTTTGGGTAATTTTGTTTTGTTGGGGTTTTTTTTGGGAGGGGTTATTTGTTTTGGTTTGGTTTTTTTGTGGGGTGCAGAAGTGTTGTTTGATTTTTTTATTTGGTTGGTTTTTTGTTGCTGGTTTTTTTTGAGAATTATATGAAGTAATATACTATTTTGCAGGTCAACCTATACTCCCATTTTGATTTTTCAGCAACTTATTTGGAACTTCAGTGTTAATCAAAACTGTGGTTTGATATTTGCTCTAAGTCCTAGTCTTATCAAGTTGCTTTTCCACTTTCATGTATTACAGAATAATGTCCATAAAATCATGCATAATGCATACCAATGTAAAACTGTGAAAGCATTATATATATTATATATATAAATATACACACACACGCACATATATATATATACACACACACACACACACACACACACACATATATATATATTATATATATAATTTAGCTTGTTTGTTAGGAAAAAATGCCTTTACCATGACTGTAGTTGAAAAATGGAGGAGGTAGTTGAGGCTTCATTCCTGGAGATATCAAGGTGATGCTTGATGAGGCTCTGAGCAACCTCATCCTGCTTATTGCAGGGGGGTTGGACTAGATGACCTTTAGAGGTCCCTTCCAGCCCAAACTACTCTGCTTCTATGATTCCATATCATATATATATATGAATAAATTAAACTGTTTCAGAAAAGGTTTCAATAACTTATCTTACAGATGTATCTACAAAGGCGTATTTTTACATGCAGATAGAAACAGAAAAGGTTTTCAAGTGTAATATCTGTCATAAGTAAATATTTTCTGCTTTCATATTTCCAATAACCTTTTCCAATTTTATCACAAAATTTTGTTGCAAAAAAAAATCACGTTTTGATCCTTATCTAATCATACCCAATAAAACAAGATACTTTGATTTTCATTGATCATTCATATGATACTCCAATTATGTTCTTCAAGCACTGGTTGTTTTCTAATAACCTTACAAAGTCATTTTCTGCAGAGAAAAACAGACAAATTTCCAAGCAACCGAGCAACATGCAAAGTTTCTGCAGTTCTAATTTCTGTCGAGAGCTGGTGTACTATAAAAAATAGCTTCTAGCAATGACAGAAACATGAAAAATATTTCTGCACTAATGAGGAAGGGAAATTAGGGAAAGGGCAAGTTTACAGTTATTTATATGTTATTTCTGTATGCCAGTATTCCAATCAATATTTCTATTTATATTATACAGTGAATTATTATCAGAGAAATCATTGGCATGGCACCTGGGAGAAGGTACATCTGTCAAGAGCTGGCTTTTCAGGTGGCATATTACATAAACAATATGCATCTGTTGAAGGCAACTTCTGTGTTTCATTATATTGCCAATAGCTGCACAGTAAAAATTTGTAACATCTGCTGATTTTTCTTTCTATACCTGATGAAATCATCTCTGGTGAAAGATGGTACAAACAAAGCTAGAGGTAAAATTGTAATTGATTTTCATAGTATATGAATACCCTGGCATTTTTAAGCAAGGAGTTTTAATATTATGGCCAAAATAAGGATTTTTTTTCCAGGCTCAATGCATAACAAAGGTATAGCAAATGACTAATGAATTAGTTTTACCAGCACAATTCATCCAAATAAAGATTGCTCTGTAATAACATGATATCTCATAAAGGACTTAGAATTTCATGCAGGGGTTTTTGGGGGGTGGGGGGCTGTATTGGTTTTTTTTAGAAATAATTCTCAACAATCTCTTGCAAACTCTGAAAGGACTCTTCTAAGGTAGATTCAATTACTCTTTGAGATGCATTTTCAGTAATCCATCTAGAAATGGTAATATTCTACCACCTTGCCTTTCCTGTTATTTCTGAAGTGGTATTCTGAAGTGGTAATAAGTGGTATTATCTAAAGATATGCCTGTGTTTACTCTTCTTTTCCTTTTTCTTTTTTTTTTTTTTCTTTTCTTTTGCTTAAATTCTGATGCAATTTTTTTAGCAAGGAATAAAGAAATGGCCACTTGAACTTTTATTCTAAATGAAATCATGTCTTTAGGGATTAATTTAGATTCTCATGTACGAATTTTCACAGTTTGATGAGAAACCCACATCCAAGGTAGCTGATTTTTGTTGACAACTGTTGAACATGGGAAGTTTTAGAAAATAATTTGTTTCTTTGTGCTAGTGCTATGTTCAAACAAGCTCACTTAGTTATTTAAATTACTAAGTTAACTTTATCTTCATACCAAAACACCTACAGTAACAGTCATATTTGTTCCTATTATAAATATTCAAACCCACCTAGTGATAGTTTTTTAACATCTGTGACTAGGAAGAGAAAATATTCATTCTCCTAGTAGGTGACACTGACTGAATTGGAGCATTGGGTGTCTGTATCACTCAGTGCAGCCATCTGCTTATCTCCATCTGCAAGAATGTAATGTCATGTATGTAGGTGATGCTCTCAGACCCTATCACCGGGGTGGTGGCTTTAGCCCTCACTCTAACTGGCAACCTCATCTCTTACCACATCAACCAAGGAATGGAAAGCATTTGAATCTTTGACTCAAATATTTTAATGAAAGTGAATTTCCAGAACACAACAATTTGTACCAAAAAGTCATATTCTGTGGTTTCCTTAGATGGCCCCAATGTACTTTTATCATTTTAAGATCTTATTCCTTCTTTAGCATCTTTTCCTGTGGTTTGAATATGATATTTACATTATTGTGCATGTGTGTGTGCACAGGAGACTGAGCAAGCAAGCAAGAAAGAGTGGGATAAGGAAAAGCAGCCTGCATTCTTGTGTAATTTTGCAATATAGTGTGAATACTTGTTTTCCTAATGTATTCAAACCCCTACATGTTCTTTCAAGAAATTGAAAAGTGCTTTCTAGCTGCCTCTGAGGCACAGTGCACTTGACGAGTTTGGCAGGCTCCTTGTTAATTTGCTGAGCCTGATACAGGAGCAGGTTGTCCCAGGCTTACACAGCCCCAGTTTTATCACTGCCAGAATCTCTTTTTACCAGCAAGATCTATGTGCATTTCCATTCTTGCAGCTTTAGAGTTTGAACACCTGCTTCTTTTATATCATTCCCATCTCATGACATTGTTTATCAATGCTCTCAAACACATTGCATAAGTCACTGCTGGTGTACCTGAGAAAAAAAGAAAATAATGCCCTAAATGCACCACTCTCACCAACAGTCTGAATTGGAACAGTAATACTTTCAAAATATGTTTTTTCATGCACTAAAATAGCAATAAATTTTGTATACACATTTCAGGGGCTGAAAACAATTATCCTGCTGTATTTCCTGTGAGACAGAAATATTTGTTTACCTGAGCGTACAACATTTAGCCATTAAATATATTAATACAAATAGTTTTAGATTCCTCAGGTTTCTGGTGGGAGTTTTAAACAAAGATATATTACATCTGTTTGATATCCATGCTGCTGCTCTGGATGTAATTTCTTAGAAAAATGTGTACTCTTTCCAAGACCTAACAAATAGTTATTATCAATATGCTGAGAAAAAAACATGTAAATTTTATCTTTTAAAGGACATGGCCTGAAGAACCAGCAATGGCCAGGAATCAGGCCAGAGGAAGAGTTTTGATGTCTTGGAATTGCCTTAGATCTGCATCTTGGGAAACTCAACACCATCAGCCTTCCAGGATATCCAGTCCTGGACGTAGCATGGGTAGGAGAGGCAGAGCTGAGCATGGGGGATGAAACTGAGGGAGCTTTCTCAGCACAGGGAATGAGTTGATTCCAGGTAAGTAGCAGAAATAGGTGGTATAAAGACAGTTTAAATTGTAGGTAGAGAAAGGAGGCCTGGGTCCAGTAAAAATACTCAATTTGTGAATCATGCAGCACAACCTATGCAGCTCAGAAGGTTCCTTGAAAGGCTTTGATTTCCTTTTTAATGTGCCTATTTGATTAGTTATATCAAGCCTCAATAGATGAGGTTTGGCATCTTGCTTTAAACTATGAAAATTTACTACTGCCAGAAGCACCCACAGTAAAACATTCCTTTACTCCTTGCCGCATCTTCATTATTTTTTATCAGTTATGGATTATTATTATCAGTTATTGGTCTACTCAGTATACTTTATATTTTGAGCTGTGAATATTAGAGCTAGGTCTAAGAAACCAAAATTACCAGTCAGTTGGCATTAGATATATAAAACATGGTGATTTATGTACTACCAACTAATAACCTAGTTAAAACAGATACCTAAATGATAAGAACTAATAATATGAACTTTAATAATATCAACCACAAACCCAGAATTGTCAGTGTCAGTGTTAACTAAAACAATACATCTTAGAATATTTCCTGGTTTCTTCTGATATTTGTGGGGGGGAAAAAAGCAAAAAACAAACTAAATTCATCAAATAATTAATTGAGAATTATTTGCTAAGGTATGCTAATTAAACAATAGGTTCATTAGGTTCATTACAGAATAGAATTAGAATGGGATTGGATGTGAGGACAGCTAGGAAATACTGCTAATGAAGTATGCATCCTGAGACTGGACTGATAAAGTGTCTCCTCTTTCACCAATGGAGGCATGCAGTTAATCATTCTATATATAGTGCACTTTAAGAGTTCAAAACCAGTTAAATGCTGAGAAAAAGTTTCTTGCATAAGATTAATTTCTTTTTCAGTTAACATTAGACTGGGAATCTATGCAATACATAGTTATTTTATATATAATTTTTTTTTTCATTTAAGGAGTAATTTTTCCCCAAAGTAATTAACAGTCATGACACATCATCCATCCATCCAGAGGTACATGTAGGTCATTCTAGATTAATGGGAAAATTGCTTAAAATACTGGATCGATGTTCACTCTTAAAATGCTTATCAAATCTCAGTACACTGTGCACCTTTCAAACTGTCAAGACCAGAGCTTTAGACAAGATCCCCAAAGGGATGCAGACAATTACCAGTTCAAGAAGCTTAAAATGTTCTATAACCTCACTCACAATTCTGCTTATCTGCAGAAAGAAAAGTGAGCAGGTGAACGTAATGGATGAAGGTGGATATATATCCTTCAGATAGGGGATGCACTTCATAAAAGAAGATTGTCAAGAGGTTAATACTTGATACTGTTAACAGAGTCTTTCAACAAAATCCTAACTTAGGGCTTCGTTTTCTGACTCTGGCCTCCTCTATCACATAAGCAGCTTTGTATGCTTCCACAGAAACTACCCGCTGTGTGCACAAGTTTTATAGGATTAGAGGATTTATGTTTAACAGGAATATGGGACTGGAAGAGACCTCCAGGGTCAGTGAATCCAAGTCCTTGCTTTTACTTGGAGCCCTTCCATTTAATCCTCCTTTTCATAAATGGATCATCTTCCATCTTACAAGTCATTAAGGGGTTTTGCCACTGCTTCTTCTGTTGTAGAAGTATATCAGGTGCCATTCTTCAGACAGGTAAAAGCATTCTGCTGAATGTTTAGGGCAGTTGTAATATTTTCCACATCAATTTTTTTGCCTATATGTATGTATATAGAATCATTGTGGTTCAGTATTGTTCTCTCCATCATCTTTTTTTCCAGATGAAACTCATTTTTCCATTTTGACTCTCTAATCCTGATACACTGACAAATAATAAGATTTAAGTTCTGATTTACTAGGTTGACTAAATCAAGAGAGTACAGTCATAATCTACTGACAGGTTCTTCAGTCTTTTCTGTAAGCTACCACGAATTTGTTTGATTTCGAATTCTTTCTATAGAATGTATAAGATTTAATAGGTTATTGGAAATATAAAAATTCCAATAATTCATACTATGGAACAATAATTTCCCTAATTTATTTTCTTAGTAGAACAGTCTCCATTGGTGTATTCTTGGATTGTTTGTTTGGTGTATTTCAGTGGTGACTACAGTCGTCCTCTGACCAGCCAGACAATATTTTCCTTGTTGATGCTCCTAGCTGCAAGTTCCCCAATTGCACTCGAGATACTGAACTTTGATCTTAAAATGAATATCATGTTTCTGCTATTACAACTTTCACAGTAACCTACTTGGTATAAATATCCTGATTCTTTACTGTATGCACAATGCTTCTCAATCATTTTTAATATAAAAAATGTAATCAGTGTTCATATATTTTGCATACCCCTCTTGGAAGAAAATATTAAAACAGATTTTTTTCAGGACTGAGCCTTGAGGGATGCAATGACAAAACTACTCTCTGATGCCATACTTCACTGTAAAGACATGCAAAATTATATTTGCCCGAGTAATCTCATGCTGGTTTTCTGCAAAGAGTTGATGTAGAAGGGCTGATACACTTCTTACTAAGAAGAGCAATTCTGAACTGGAATGCAGGGCTAAGATAATTCCAGAGTTACATCTGGATTTCTATCAGCATTTACATAAATGAAGCACTCTTATTTTATTACTTCCTGTCTATTGTGAGAAATGATCTTTTTTCACCTGGAGTTCCCAGACACTGGTATCTACTGAATGAAGAGCTCAGAAGCCTTTTTGGTTCAGGAAAGATAGATAGTTTCTTTCCAGCACTGCATGGCACAGGGCTACTCTGAGCATTCACTTGAAAAAGAATAGAGCGTTGTCAAATAATTATGAGCACTGTTGCCATGAAAGACTGAATGTAATGATAATCATAAGAAAGAGAGATCTGGTATTTACGTGTATTTAAAGTAAATTTCATTGATTGTAAAATATGATCGGTTGTAGAATTTAATCTTGTTTTATGGATAATTATATGACAGTGTGATCCCAGATAACAGCCACCTGACCATCACCAACTAAGCTCATCAGTGAACTTGATGCAGATTAAATTATCATCTTTCACATAATTTTGTCTCAAGACAATGGTATCTTAAACTTTGCACTGCACAGAATGCCAACACTGTAGGCAAACAAATACAAAACTGTGCTGTAAGGTTTAAGATGGTTCTGTAAACAGAGTACTTTTTTGTTTTGGCTGAAAATTACTGTTCTGGTCTGGTGGGAAATGAAACAAAACCATTGCTCATTTAACAGACATCAGTGACCTTCTGTAACTCTTGCTCAAGACTGATACAAGTGGATTTGAACTGTTCACCTGAAAGAGAGTTGTAGCCTTATTCTTTTTATCTTCTCAGCTGCTCAGTCTACCCAAGTATAATTTTGATTCTCTACAAATTTCTAGCTGTTAGGGCTCCTCTTTAAATATGCCTCAGAGCAGAAGTAAAGACTATAGGCTTGTCTACTGCCAAATATTTTAAAAATATTTTCCTTTTTTAACACTTCACATCTGTTTCCTGATACAACAACATTTTATTTCAAGAAACGAGGGAATAGGAGAGAAAGAGAAGCTGCATATTTTAGTAACTTTTTTTTTCAGAAGAGGCCCCTAAAGACCTCTAACTGAGAAAGAGGAATATGAACTGTACAATATATACCTGCTATTCGTGAGTTGTATTTTCTGTCTGTCACCACTTGAGCTTACAGAGTGGTCAGCTAGATGAGATTTAAATCCAATGAAACGGTGAAATCAGTACTTATGTCTTCAATAAAAGTGTAAAAAATGCAAAAAAGAAAGAAAGAAACAAACCCAAAACAAAAGAGTGTAGAAAGGGGCTTCTGGGTTAACCACAGGTTTTATTTGGCTCTTTTTCATATTAGTTATTTGCAAGGCCTAGCCTGGATATGAAGTTAACCATTCAGGGTTCAAACCCAGATCTCTTGGTTTTTTGAAAATTGTTTTAGTGTTTTCTGATGAGAATTCAGTTTCTAAAGTTTACTGGCCTTCTGGCCTGATTCAAAGAAAAGAAGGACTGTGACGTCCTTTCCAAGAACATTCCAAGCCGATAGCAAGAACTGGGCTGTCGTACAGGAGCAAGTTTTGTGTGTGCTTGCAGCTAACTGTTCCAAAACCTAGATTTACAGGTGCATATCAGTTGTATTCCAACTTTTTTTAGTGTGCCAATGAATGTGTCTTTTTATATAAATACATAAATATACACAGGTACACACATATAAATATTTGTGTTCGTGTGTGTCCATCCATGTGTATGTGCTTCTGTGTGTGAATATATGTATTTACTACTGTTCCTGCTGGGAAACTGACTGGATTCTCTTTTGATGCGTGCATCACTGACAGAATTGCCAATTATTTCCAGCACAGATTCTTAATTGCCAGTGTGTGAGCTGGAAAGAACCCGGGTTTATTAACAGATTCTAGGCTCAGTTTGCATGTAATTTGCTAACAAGGGAGATACATCACTCTAGCCTGGACTGTCATTCTGAAAGCTCCATAGTTCTTTCTTTCTGTTCTCATCTGTATTAATTGTATTTCGTTGAGAAATGCTGACCATCAGGCAGCACGATTTTCTGTCCTTCTGTTACTGAGTTTTTTCCATGAAGCCATGAGGAGACTATTAACACCTCTCTGTTGCAAGCACATAAAATAATCATGGGAGCTGTTTATGTTAATTCAGACTAACTCAAACCTCTTTTTTGTTTCAGAATAATTACTGTTTCAAAATATCAGCATGTGTTAAGAGATCAGGATTAATTTGTAAGAGCTGAATGACAACATTTCCAATGGCTTATTAAACACTAATTAGATTTAAAATGGTGTGAGTCTACATACACTTGTGTGCATCAAGAAGTTTAAACATCTGTTTTATAAGTATTGAAGGTTGTAAGGTTACAAAGTTTAATACCACTAGGGTATACCTTACCGTATTAACAAGTGACACATGAAATTCTGTGATTTTCAGAATCAGCATAAAAAATTTAGAGTTTTTTTTTGTTTGTTTGTTTGTTTCCCAGTGTGTTACGTGCTAATTAAACAGTTGGCTTAAGTAATATAAGTCTCTATTCATCTGACTGTAGTTAAAACATCATAAATAATAGTATAACCCAAAATGCCTCATTGGATACTGACAAGATATAGCTTCCTAATAAAGTAAAAACCAAGAAAGCATAATGCAAGAGAAAAATAATTATTTTAACATTTCAGATGTAGGGATCAGAATTTGTGTCATTTATTTCTGTGTCAGTAATGCAAGAATAATAAAAAAACCAACAAAAACACACAATCAAACAAAAAGTTTAAAAAAAAAATTGGAGAAAGAAGAAATCACAGAATCATTGAATGTCATGTTGGAAGGGACGTCAAGGATCACCTGGTCCAACCCTTCTGATATTACTGTTTCAGAATCTACCCAGGAGCAACTTGTGCCTCTTACCCCTTGTCTTGTCCATGTGACTCCTTGCAAAAAGGGAACCAGAACAACAACAAAAAATCCTACTGAAATATGGTGGAATTCACAGCATAAACCCAAAGTAGTAGGCTTAAATAATGCCAACTACAAATTTAAGTGTGTAGCAACTGAAATAACTGTTAGCTAAGCAACTATAGCACACACTATGTTCCAAAACCTTAGTTTAGGTCAAAGAAAATACTGGAGACATCACAATGTCTGAACTGACAATGAAAGACAACTCTGGTTAACCATAGATATAATGAAAAGTCAAGCAAACAGAAGCTTCTGAAAGTATATATGTTTACTTAACTCTTCTACGAGGTCATTCAAAGCCAAAAATATTCCATGTCCCTAAAAGCAAATATATGCTCATGACCAGAACACTGCCCCTTTCTTCACAGTTCATCTGACTGTAGCGCATCTGATGCAAGATCTGGGTTCTATTTGTGTCTCGTTCCCTTGGGATAATTTTGAGAAGAGAACTATTTTCTAGCTCTCCTTTGTTGATAGACTGATGTGAAATCTTCAACTTTTTTAATTTTTCTTTTTTTTTTAACCACAGTTGCTGCAGGGTCTCTCCCTTATCACAGGCCTTGTTCAATGTTTAATCTACCTGTTTGCCTTACCAATATGTATTAAATTATTCCAGCTGTCTCAGCTGATATGCATTACATGTTAAATGGGTAAAATGTCAGCCATTCTCTGAAGAAAGCATTGGCAGCTATAACTGTATGGGCATATAAGCAGCTCTCTTCCAAATATAAATCTCATATGAGAGGCATATAGACACTGGTTTGCAACATTATGCTTTTAAAAATAAAAATATACTGTCTAAGTAAACTGCTCTAAGTGCACCTTTCCTCTCACAGCTGGAGAGAGAACGTTAGGCTATAAGAGAGGGGACTGTATGTTATGAAAATTTTGTGTGCTATTCTGGGCAAAAAAGAACATTAAAATACCTTTACTGCTAATCTTCTATGTAAGTGTTTGTAATTTAATTAAAAGCTTGGGGATTGTTTTATTTGTCTAATAGCCTTCATTTACCTATGTCCTCTAAAAATAGCTCATCTGCCCAAGTCAAGGTTTAATCTGAGTCACTGATGTGTCATCCAGAATTTTCTGCTTGAACTTTTAGAATTAAATCTTAGATTTATTGATGTGTATGGGAGTTTTGCCAATAAATTTTCTAAGTCAAAAGATTACCCTTAAAGATTTCAGCTATGCACAAGCCTAAGGGGTAAATTATGGGACATTATGGATAAAATTTTGGTTGTGCTGAAATTTGTTGATATTTTTTTGTGACCTCAAGAGAGACAGCACTATGTATTTTACAAACTGAGATGGCTCCATGTTGTCATTTAATTTGCCATGAAAAATAAGGTGTTGAATTTAAGTATGTTTTAAAAGAACTTTTTATTCAGAAGTAGCCAAATTTTTTATCAAATTCAGCTGCTTCCACAAAAAATATATTTTATTGATGCTAGTGGCATTTTATGCCTGAACTGGCCCATACAGGTATATGATAAGGTTTAAATTCTAACATAACACGGAACACCAGACATTTTATATATCCTGTATATTTTAGCTCACTTACTCTATCATGTCACCATATGTCTCTCCCACATTATCTTGGAAGTAGCTGTCTTCAATGGAGGTAGATTGGCCTAGCTATGGTCACTGAAGCATTTTGTCACACTCTCTGGTTCCACAGTTGTTCCTATCAGATCTATGGAGGGAAGCAAACACTAAACTCAGATCCGATATGAGTCAGCAGTACCTATCTGATAGATAAACCAGAACACATAAAATTCAGAGTGTTTACCTGTCTGCAGGGTGGCAAATAATCTGTGATAATTTACCAAGTCAGACAGACGTGTAAGGATGATAAGGGGCAAGGTTACCCTCCCGGAAAGTTTTGACTAAATCTGAAGCTGTAAACAGAGTTTGGATGGACTCCATCCTCTGGGCCATGTGACTGTTGAAATTTTTTATATGCTACCAAGTACTCTAAATATTTATCACCTTGACATGCCATAGTCACAGGCGGTCTTGGATAGGTAGTATTTTTTTCATCAAAGCTGTATAGGGAAGGACTGCTATGTGCTTGGGTTTCTGACTGCCTCAAATATTTGGATCTCATTCAGTTTTTGAAGAAAAAATAGATTAGTTGCCAATCATTGCTAATAAAGTACATGTGAATCACTATCAGTAAAGTGGATCTGATAAAAAGACAAAGAATGATCAGTAAGTAAATACAAAACAAGAATTGTCTTCTTTATACTTGAATGTAAAGTGAAACTTCATAAGGTTTCAAAGCATGCTACACTGTAACTTACTATTTTCTATTATGTTAATTAACCTAAATCTCTGTTGAATATTTTATAAAATTTTTCATTGGCTTACACAATATAATCGTACAGAAATGCAATTAAAGTATCAGTATTGTATTCAGAACCACAATGTGGTACCAAAAAATTTATTCCATCTGTTTGGTTATTTGCAAAATACTATTTTTAGTAAGCCACCGAATCTCCCTTCTTGTTAATTATTAGTTTTGATGACAATATATTCTAACATCAAGAAATTTTTATGCATATAATATTAGGGTTTTTTAAATAAAGACAGTGTTTACATACTGAGGAAATAGAGTTTCCATGTAATTTTATAAAATATTCAACAGAGATTTAGGTAAATTAACATAATAGAAAATAGTAAGTTACAGTGTAGCATGCTTTGAAAACTTATGAAGTTTCACTTTACATTCAAGTATAAAGAAGACAATATGGATTAAAGATTTTAGGAGAAAGCATCAATATGTTTAAGATCTAATGTACAGATTTACATCTTTTGAGAGATCAAAAAGAAATGGATGGAACAATGTTTTATTCACATATAAAACAGAACAGAGGAGGATTTATGTTTCATTAGAGGAGATTTTCAGTTAATTAATTGTGAATTTTTGCAATGCTAAAATTATTGGCACTGTATAATTCTAATAAATTTATTGCCACCTCAAGTAATTCTCACTAAAAAATCACATGATCAAACTTCACAGCCAAACCCACAGGTCTAAGCTTCAGCTTCAGGAATAGATATTATATGTGCTGTTATTCAAGCAAATCTATGGTGAGAATTTACTTTCTGTAAATGAGCAGTATTTTGAAACATGCAGGACTCTATTAGAAAAGCAAAAGGAACTCACTGTGCAATTGGGATAAAATTTCATTTGTATTTGGCATAGAAGATCACCTTCAGTTTTACCTTCCTTTTGTGAATATTAAACTTAAGTTCATAAACTTTGAGCTGGTTTTTCCCAAGGAAATAGAAATAAAAAATTCCAAACATAAAGATTTGCTCAGATGTCTCAGTTTTAAATCCACAGTTAAACTGCAATAATATTTTTCCTATATTGCAAATAAATTATTATAAATCGGCTCTGTATTTCAGCACTTCAGAGTGCCTCAGGTCATCCTTTATTATGAGTAATCTTTAGATAAGAATAGGTCATCATTTTCTAGACAACATTTTAAGTTTCTTTTACTCAGAGACAGAGTGAGATTACTTTTTCCTTTGCAAGCAACTCAGTTCAACATTACTCTTAGATTTTCACATCCTGCCAAGATGGCCAAGGGGGAGAGAAAACATAATTGAGTGAAAATACTTTCTTTTCATGTCATCGTTTTCATTTTTCAATAAGAAGGAAAAGATAGCTTTTCATATCATAAAGGAAAGTATTTTGATAATGGTAAATTAGTAAAGTTTTCCAGCCATTTGCATTGTATACCCCTAACGTATTCCTTCCTTTTAAGTTACAAAGAGTGCACCTACAAAGGAAGATGCTATAGATCAAGGTAAGGCACTTTGGTTCCTTTACCTCAGTGTGATCTTCAGCTAAATGCCAGACTAAGTGTTTTTCTTGCTGCCTGCCACTCGTTGACTCCCTAATGATACTTCAGTGACAAGAATTCAAAGTACAAAAATATGCCGCACTTCTGTTTCTCTTCTCTTATTTTTTTCTTTTATTTTAAGATGTAAGTGCTTTTTCTGGTGGGGATGGCTGACATATAGTGTGTCTCATAACTCATCAGCTTACTCCACTCTCACTTCCCTGCCGGACTGATAATCTACAAAGCCTTCATCCTTGGGGAAGAAAGCTTTTCCCTTGCCAGTAATAGGGAGATTTGCTTCCAGATGCAAGAGAGATGGCGGTCTAGAAACCCCTATTTTTTGAGAAGACATCACCTTGTTATCTGAGTGGCAGCCCCACAAGAGCTCTGCCTTCCACAGAGGTAATGATCACCACCCACCTCCACTCTGCCTGATGTCAGTGCAAATTTTTTCATGTGTGACAGTCACCAGTTCCCATAACACTGCTGTGAGCTCTAAGTCAGACCAGGATCTTGTCTGGCACCGAACATGGAGCTGGGAAGCTCCACCACACCCAGGGCACCATTGGTCCCAGACCTCCATGCCTTGAGGATCCTCATTTAGAGCTCTTCTCTTCTGCTGCTAGCCTGGAGACCTCTTTCCTTCCCTTTTTTTTTTTTTTTTTTTTTCCCCTTCTATGTGCTGTTTGGTAACTATTCTGTTGCCTTGCTCACTACGTTTGGAGCAAGCACAAACTGATCTGCAGCTGCACTTCACAGGATCAAATCCATCAATTTGTTCAGAGAATTCCTTGCTTTGCCACAAAAAAACAAAACAAAACAAACAAAAAAACCCAGAAACATTTTGTGAATGTAAATAACCCCTGGGTTTGGTTTCTATGGTTACTACTGCACTAAGAAAAAGAGCAACTGTCTTGTTTATGTATTTCATTCCTGTTCAAAAATGTTTGAACAATCTAGACCCAGTTTTCACATCATTTTATACCTTTCATAATTTTGTTTTTCTTAGTTTCAGACAGGTGTGTGTCAGTTTCTCATTGATTTATTCAGAATAATTATTCTGTATTACTTTTCATTTTTTTTCCTAATACTTCATAACATTTGAAGTGCTTAGCTTTTCGTGCCTTCTAGGCACCATAGCACATTTTCATGAGGCACACTGTCATAACACAAAGGTATCACTCCAGAGTGGCACCTGCCACTTCATGATCCACCACTTTCTGAATAAATCATGGTTACTTTCTTTCCATATTTCCATTTCTTGACCTTCACCTTCTGTTTTATCTGCCATCTCTCTGCTGAAGTGATAGTCTTGTTATATCCTTCTGCAATTCTTCAGACACTACCTTCATCTCTGCTACTTACAATACAACTTTGCATCATTTATAAAACAAATCACTTGTTTCCATCTTCACATCTCTAGGACTTTGTCTGCATTTTCACTAACCAGTAAAGTAATCCTTTGCCTAGCATAATGGCTTTGTTGCTTTTCCCATGTTGGCCCAGAACAAGTGAACAAAGCTGTGAAACACATGCTATCCCACTTTAGCAATATAAACACTTTATTTTGATCTGCCTTTATCATAAAGAGTTCACTTTAGGCAAACACAGCAAAAAACTCCAGAAATCAACTTGGTTCTTTAATTTTATACATCTTCCTAAAGGCTAAAGTTTTCTGACATGCTATCTGGAAGCATCTGTGATATCCAGAGAAAGAACAAATGCTGGAAACTTCTTTCCAATATGTCAGGAAAAATTAAAGCAATGTAGTAAAAGGTCAAACAGCCTTTCAGGTCACTGTGTTACAGAGGATTTGGGGAGTAGGCAGAGGTGCTGTGGGACAGTTGTTCATGCTGCTTCACGCTATACCCAGTACCACTGCTAGTGCTCCTGGTCCAGCAGGTTCAGGAAAAGGAAATAGAATCATAGAATCATAGAATTGGCTGGGTTGGAAGGGACCTCAGAGATAAAGTCCAACCCTTGATCCACTACTGCTGCAGTTACCAGCCCATGGCACTGAGTGCCACATCCAGTCTCTTTTTAAATGTCTCCAGGGATGGAGAATCCACTACTTCCCTGGGCAGCCATTTCAATGCCTGATCACCCTCTCCTTTAAGAAATTCTTTCTAATGTCTAACCTAAACCTCCCATGGCACAACTTGAGACCGTGCCCTCTTGTCTTGCTGAGAGTTGCCTGGGACAAGAGCCCAACCCCCCGCTGGCTACACCCTCCTTTCAGGGAGTTGTAGAGAGCAATGAGGTCTCCTCTGAGCCTCCTCCAGGCTGAACAGCCCCAGCTCCCTCAGCCTCTCCTCATAGGATCTGTGCTTGAGTCCTTTCACCAGCCCAGTTGCCCTCCTTTGGACCTGCTCCAGGACCTCGATATCCTTCCTGAACTGAGGGACCCAGAACTGGACACAGTACTCGAGGTGTGGCCTCACCAGCGCTGAGTACAGGGGCAGAATCACTTCCTTGGACCTGCTGGCCACGCTGTTTCTGATACAGGCCAGCATAGTGAAATGAGGCAACCAGGTGCCACTAATTGCCAGGTAGTGGGCATGAGCTTGTGTTAAGCCCACCTGTGCCTAATTAGGGGGGGCCCCAATGCGCATGAGCAGGATTAGGGGGCCAATAAAAGGTGAGGCTCAAACTCACACGCTCAGTTTACACTGGAACTCACAACCTCAGCATGCTTGGCTTTTACTGCTTCTATGAGCACTGCGCTAACCTGACTGTGCCCCTGGAGCTTTGTCTCAGCACCGCACTAACTTGGTTGTGCCACTAGAGCTCTTCACCATTAGGGTGAGGCTCGAACCCACGGCCTCAGCAGGCCAGGATGCCATTGGCCTTCTTGGCCACCTGGGCACACTGCTGGTTCATGTTCAGCTTCCTGTCAATCCAAACTCCAAGGTCCCTCTCTGTCTGGCTGCTCTCCAACCACTCTGTCCCCAGCCTGGAGCTCCCCAGGGGGTTGTTGTGGCCAAAGTGCAGGACCTGGCACTTGGCCTTGTTGAACCTCATCCCGTTGGAATCAGCCCAACTCTCCAGTCTGTCCAGGTCCCTCTGCAGAGCCCTCCTGCCTTCCAGCTGATCCACACTTCCCCCCAGCTTAGTGTCATCTGCAAATTTGCTGATGGACTCAATCCCCTCATCTAAATCGTCAATAAAGATATTAAACAAAACTGGGCCCAACACTGATCCCCGGGGGACACCACTAGTGAAATAAGGGACTCTGATGCTCTGAATGAGAATAAGCAGATGTTTCACACTCAGAATGCCTCTTGATATAATGCTTAAGAACTGATGCATGTTAATACCTGGTTCAGTTCTTGGGGAAGACCACTCACCTTGATGACAGTTTCTCAGGAGTTTTGCAGTGCCTAGCTGTTAGAAGGTGACCAATTGAGATGAACCCTATTTCATCTGGATTTCTCTGGTTTTTTATTTGTTTGTAGGCTGGATCATAGCTTAGAACACTGCCATGGGTTTTTCCATTGAAAACGTGGTTTACAGACCTTTCTATGGTGTTCCTACTGCAAACAAATATTTTATTTGTTTCTGCAGACACTGCAGTTTATTTAATAGGCTGCAGTTCGATTTTTTGTGATAAACTGCCTGATGAAATGAATCACAGCTTTTCATTATAGGTAGAAGTTATGTCTTATCTGAAGTGTTAAGTGAAGGGTAAATCACAATTCACAGGACAACTGAGACAAAATATAAGCCAATTTATTTTTTTAAAATAAGATCAATGAAAAAGGCCATTTCAAAGATAAAATCATCATCTGTTCTATCCTTAGAATTCATACTAAACACAACTCATAAAATTATTTTTTAAAGCATGATTTGATTTCACAACTAACAAAATGAGCATGTTAAAGAGCTCTAAGAATTGCTCAGAGATCCCATAGATATTATGAATTAGTTTTTACCAAGACAGAGGAAAAATACATATATTCTTATTAATTCAGCTTAATTTCTTGTTCAACCAGACTGCTGGTTGTTTATCTGGAAGCTGGGATGATGCTGTAAAAAAACAACACATGGCAAGACAATTTATCTACTGTCTATAGGTACAGAGTAAAAATCTCAGCTACTGTTATGTTGTTCTATTTTCACTTCTTTCTGAGGCCCTCCAGCAATTTATAGCAGGTGCAGATCAACCTCCACTCTTGTAGTTTGAAATTAGTTCTGAAGGCCATTATGTGGTTAGGATTTTTATTTTCATGCCTAGCTGATGTTTTCCTATCTGCTTATACCCACCAGATCAGAAATAAAAGACCATTAGAAGTTAGAGGGCAAAAAAACTTCATACTCAGATGATATTATCTCTCAGGCATCTTGGATAGAGCTTAACCTATGTTAAGATGTTAAATTTCGGAACCTGATGATCTTCAAACAGCAGGAAAAAGAAGTTGCGATGAAATATGTCCCGGATTACCTTGCAGAATCAAATAATAATGGATCAGTTTAATTTTGTCTATTTGCAACTTACATCAAAAGTATCAGACTACTTACACTTTCCCATTGGGTAGATCAACTTTTTCAGGAGATATGAAGTAGCAGCTTGGTGCAAACATAAAGAGCTCCAAAGGACCTCCCTTTCATTATCAGTATTTTATAGGGTCACAAGATGATTGACTTTGGTCAGTACTTTTCCATGACAGCCACAATTTGAATTAAATAATTTCTGGCAACTTTCAGAGTGGCCTTGCAATGCAGGGAGGAGTTGTCTCAGGTATTTTTAACAAATAGCAGAATTACAGGTAAGGTTATGTTAGATTGTGCCTAATCACCCCAATTAGCTGTATTTAAGGTAGGAGAAGAAGGTGCCCAGTTTTTTCAACTCACAGCTCCAGTAGGCAAGATCAGAAAGTGCCAGAAGGTGTCAGCCTACTGCACTTGGTACTGAAACAAGAACAATTTTGGGCCCACAGCACTTGTAACTAAAATAACAGTGTTGGGTGGTGTTGACCCTGCAACGTGTCTCAGTGAAAGGGGGGTCTGAACTGTCACCCTGTCAGTATAAGCCACTGCCATTCAGCATCACATGTCCTGGTGTTGACATCATGAGGTCAACATGAAGTTTTATGGACATCTTATGTGTCTGCTGGTGTGATCCATACATTTATATGGAACAATAGGAATCTTGGACAAAAATAATCTGTGACAGAAAGGAGAAGAGGCATTCATTCATAGGTAAATCTGGCAGATAATTCAGAGCAGTAACAGAGCTTCATAGAACACATATTTCATTTAGGTATTTTTGAAGGTCAATAATAAAGGTCTTCCACATGGTTTCAGACACTATTGATGCTTACCTGAGGAAAAAAGGATGCAGACTGGTAGATTCAAATATTTCATAATGGTAACATTTGATCATTTGTGTCGTTTGATGGCTTATTATCAGAATTCTTGATCCTTCATTGTTTATTTTTCCATAATTAAAAAAAAAAAAATGAAACACAATCAGTAGATTACTTGAGGCTAGTGTAGTCAATAATTGTCATCAAACCCAGTCATCCACAAAATGACAGCACCAGCCATACAATCCTTGAATGAAATTGTATGGAATGGTGTCTACTTGTAACTGTGAAACTGGTTTTTGTTCCAACTTATTTGTTCATTACTCCAATTAGAAATGAATTTTTTTATGTCCCAAGTAGACCAGCACTCCCTGTGTGTTCAAGGGAGCTAGAACTGTAGAGAAAGCAGAGACCTGTTGTAACCAAAAATTAGAAGCAAGTTCAGCACACTGTTTGCCTTGAAGCAGGTTGTAATAAGCACAGTAAACCAGTAAAACCAGTAAGACTGTATGAGCAATTTGTAACATTGAAATATCACTATTAACCCTCTGTAACACTGATAAACTTAAATATATATTTGATAGCCCTACCCACAAGTGAGAAGATGGAGTTATTGTATAATTGCAAAAAGCAATGCAGAAAAACTTATGCAAGTAGTAAAATCTGCAAGAAATATGTCTGATAAATCAAAAGGGTTCTCCAAAACAAATGGGAGAAATTTCTGATGAGACCATAATAATTCTGGAGAATAGATGCCAGAAGTCCCAATACCAGATGTCAAGAGCAGGTGAGGCCAGGACCTTTTCTTCTGTAGAAGTTTCACAGCAGCATAAAACATCAGCAGTGAGTGAGGACAGAAAGAGAGGAAAGGTCACAGTGCACTTAGGTCATAGCTTCCCTATTTCATGAGCTCTTAAGTCTGATAACCTTGATCTTACTTACTAAGGACCATCACAGATCATTATTCCAGTGCTAACTGGAATAAAGTGCAAGTGTTTTGACTTTGAACACCTACTGCTAATTTAGGACAGATTTGTATAGACTGGTTGTTTTGAGAATGTAGTGATGATTGATAGTGACTGATAATTTGTGTTCTTGCTGAATATTGATACAATAAAGAGATTTTGAAGTTTGAAGTTGTCAGTCTTTTAAGCATGCCTTTCAGAACCATCTTTAATTTCCTAACGATGTGTGGCTCTATGTATTCTGTTGAAGCAAATTGATATTTAATGCAAGTAAAAGCAAAGAAGCCACCTAGGAAATAACAACTGATTCCTCTAGTGCTGGCTGTGTACTGACTCACATGTTGAGTTGGTTTTCCTATCTCACATTCCCTATCTTGGGCTCTTCTCTTATGAGTTGTCTGCAAATTAGTTTAGAGTATCTGCTCATCTTGCACTGCAACAATACACATTGTCTAAAGCCCAACAAGTAAAAAATATTGTCTATTTTACCTTTTATATATTTTGAATGAGATCAAATGTATATCGCAAAGGACTGATCGCAGGGTATAAATGCTTTTGACAATGAAAAAGAAACATAAACTATAGGATACCACAAAATAAAGCCAGAAACAATCTCCACATCGTTACTTTTTCCAGATTGGAAATATTATAAATCCTATATTTACTATCTACATTCTGGTAATCTACATTAGACTGCTTAGCATAAAATCTTGAAATTACATAGACAAATGTGTCTGGTCTAATGCACATTCCAGCTATAGGTTTGAAGCTTGTGAAAGATATTGTCTGCTTCTCTGGGTCATGAGAAGAACCCATCTAACCATTCAAGTGATAATAGAGCATTATTATTTACCAGCTAAAGCCTCTAAACTGTCTAATGATGGAAAATACTGCTTTTCACTATCATCCTAATTAAAGTGTTACTGAGGTCAGGAAATATCTTTTCTACTGTGATGAAAAAAGATGCAGATAAATTGAATTTCCTTTCTGATTGTGCTAGGTAAAAGATAATTTACCACTTGTTATTTCTGGGCATCATGTAATAATAGGACAACAAAAGCCCAGTCTGTAATGAACATACTGTCATCAGAGATAGATTTAATAAAAAAAAAAGAAGATATAGGAAGTCTAAAAATCACTTAGGAGAAAATAATCTCTCCTCAGTAAAACATTGCTATGAAAATCTAGATTTACGGTGCACATATACACAAACTAACATATGAGTTTTATTCCATTCTGCTTTTTTAAATATGCCAAAGTTGCCTCCATGCACAAAGTTTATAACAGTAACCTCTTAGAAGCAAATATTATTGTACCCTACCATTCTCAGCTGAAAAAGAACATTATGATTTTGTTGAACTGATCCTCAAAGGTGTTGCCCTTATGCCTGAAGTACTGCTTTTTAAAATGCTCATGAATCTGAAAAGTAAGTTCAACGAATGTCTAAGAAAACCCCTGTGCCATAAGTATGTATGAGGAATACCTGTTTCTGCATTGCCCAGATGCCCAGAACAGGGATGGAAATGGGTTAACTTAGGACCCTGTGATCCCTGGATTTTTGACAACATAATTGTTTCACTGGCAATGAGCATGGCTAAGAGCTGCCAGATGGCTCAAGATTTCAGGAGAGATGCAGCAGGGTCTAAATGTCACCTTTACAATCCTCCTAAATCAACTCTGGTGAATGCTTGCTGGCTGTGGCTGAGATTCAGTGCCAATGCAATTTTGCACAGGAAATTTGAAGAGCTGGAAAAGTCTGCGAGTCTTGCTGGAAAATCTTGTCTAGACATATTTACATAATTCTGTGTCAGAATTGCATTTCTTTATTAATGATTGAAATCAGTGCCTTTTATTGACAATATATCTCTTAGTGTCCCTGGATAACTTCTCCAGATTCCAGTGGTTAATGTCTTTGGAATTCTTGGCATCAATTACAGGCAATTATAAGCTATCCAAAGTTTTAGTAATGAAAAAGATAGAATTTTGGTCAAAAAAAAAAAACATTTCTCTTTTCCAAGGTAGCCTTTTTTCAGAAATGCATTATGGGAAGGAGATGATCTTTCTTCAAGAAACTCCTCCCTCCTCCCCCCCATTAAAAATATATATTATGGTGTTACAATGAAGTAATCACATGATGACCCAATGACACAATGATTTAAGTTATTTTCTAGGAAAAAAAAATGAAACCAGATATTTTTAATTATCTGGAAAAAATTAGAAGAAACTACTGTGATGTCACTGGAGTGAATGGTGCCCTTTATTGTCACAAGGCACAAACACCAAAGGTGAGGGGTATGCTTTCATTATAACCTGTGCTTTTTTTGTGGAAACTCATGATCAATGAAATGCATCTTTACAGTTCTAAATTATGATAGTTTAATCTTTTGTTCACTTATGGCCGTAAAATCTGAAGATGCATACTGAGATCTACAGTTTATAAATGACAAAATTGCAATGCTTTGCAATGACACACACAGAAAATAAACATTTACATTGCTCAACCATTAAACTGTATCTCTAATGAGGGCCAAAACCAAACTGATCATTAACAACAAAACCAAATATCCTCAGTCTGCAAGAGTCAGAAATCTGTTAGTACCTGGAGTGTCAGATTACCTGGTTCTCAAGGAGATATATATGTGAACTGGGAGGCATAAAACATGGAAATTACTGGAAAGGACATATTTTCCTGACTTTCTCTAGAAGCTCCATTATGTTAAAAGTAATTCACTTTTAGCACTCATCATCTGAACGTGTTGTTCATAAGAATAGAATATTCATTATTTCCATTAAACTCCAGTAAATGTACATATCCTAACACATCTACAGTCCCCAAAGAAATTTCTACAAGCAAATCTAATTTGGCCAGTCACACAATCTCAGCAAACAAGGTTAATAAAACATTATAAAAATGCTGATGAGTTTCAAGTGAATCCCAACTTGGCAATCATCACAAAAACTATTACTATTCAAAAATTATATGATGTCAAGTTAAGGTCTTTTCACCCTCACTTCTACAGTTTTCCAGTGTATAACATCTTTTTCAGCATTAGGGATTTAAACTCCAATGTCCAGCTCAACATTCTTCTTCATAGTAAAAGAAAATATTTAACTAACATTTAGGATCTCAAAATAAATGTTTGTCTTCTCACAGAATTACTTCAACAGTGAGCATTCTGTGTGTAAACCCATACTCCTGCAAGGGCAGAAATTCATCTTATATTAAAACAGTAAAAAGTATAAATCCAAGCTACTTTTTTTATCTTCTAGGATTTCCTCTTCACTGTTCAGATTTTCAATCAGTCCTTTATTATGTTTCTGTCCTTCAAAAAGGACATTTAAAATGCTGTCTCTCCCCAGCAACTTCTTGCTGATGGTGTTTACTTCTGCTGTGCCCATAATTGACAGTAATTGACAGTAAAGTAATTGAAGATGGATAGAAAGGCAGAGGGCACTAATTTCAAATCTGCTCAATAAAAGAACATTCTTGGATGAAAATAAAGTTCCAAAAGCTCTTTCTACATATGATGTGACTGCAGCAAATATGTCCTTTCTGCTAGTGAAAAGAAAGGATTTAAAAACATGAAGAACCCTTTGCTGGACAGTACATTTCCACAGTTATCATTACCATTACTCATCTTCTAAATAATCATGAGCAGAATTTGTGGAAAGACTCCACTGCCAGGAAAGGTCAGGTTGTATTAAGCACTGGGCAAACATATCTCAGGAAGCCTATCAACTGAATGGCAAAAGAAGTGGAGGAGACAAATGTTGCAGAGAACAACAGAATAGCTGATCAAGATATCCGGATATATGCAAATTTTAGAGGAATAGCTGTTACAAGCCACCTCCTTCAGCTTCCAATTAATTTTATTCATTGCAGGATGGGTATATTTAGAAAATGTTTTTTTGAAGAGCATGAATGACAATTACCTGGTGACACATTCTTGGCTATAAAAATGTGGGTTTTGGCAACTAAGACTATGACTTTGTGTTTAATTAAACAGATTTTTTTAACCAAGACAACCCTGGGGAAAAAAACAAGTTAAATTGCTAAATTGTTTAATTTAAGTAAGTTAAATTGTACCTGCACAACCAATAAGTTGTTTTTAATGTTATTATTTGCATTTTATTACGTTTAGTTATTATTTTGGGTTTTTTAATTTTCTAACTAAATTTAGACTTAAATATAACTAAACTCACTTTTCTATCTGAAAATAAAAGGCTCCTTGAAAATGAAGCAAAGTCTTTTTGTTTAGTCAAATTTTATACATTCAAGAGTGGTTATTTAAATTTTTTGTTCTGGTGGTAGGGCTCAAGTGCTTTTTCTATTTGGCCCTAAACGAATTGAGTCTAATATAATGCTATGTGTAAATTCACCAGGAACCAAAAAAAAAATACTTTATTTCAATTTTTTTTTTTTGTACCACTTGCTTTATGAACCTGGTAGCCTAGTTACTGTATCATTACATAAAATCTATTTCTTCTTAGTCTCTCACTGTTTGTTCAGCTAGCCCAAAGCTGATTGCTGTTTCTGGGTTTTGTGCGATGAAATCACACTGGCCAATTTCCTTGTGTTCAGTAAGTAATTTTCAAACACTATTTCCTTAATATGTGCTATCTACTTAGCAAAAGGAAACCAAACACTGATTTCTCACTGTATGTCTGGAAGTAGATAAGACAGTAATTTGAACAACAAGAGATTTCATCTGACAAGAAACAAGAAATTCTGCAATATATTAAGGAATCCAATAATTTTTCTTAGCTTTCCTACTGTGAGTTTTTACTCCACAAAAACAATTTTCCTTTGACCCATGAAACACTTGTGCTCTTGATGCCTTAACTCCGGGCAGAATCCACTGTAAAATAAATTCCATGAAACAGCTTTGACAAATGCAACACAACTGCTGCAGCAACTTTCCACTTCACTCTCTAACAGTCTCTTTCTGCATTTGGTTTTCATGGCAATTTATTTTTTACTTGTCCACATCATTAATTAAACATATTTGTGACTGTAGCAGTGATGGTACAGAGGGATGCAAAAATACTGGTAGTCCCTGTGGTATATGCTGGTGGTTTTTTTACTGGACTGACTGAGCAACTGTGGTCTAAACAGTAATGGAGCCAGAAAACAAGTTATGAAATAAAACTTTCTTAATGTAGCAAGAAAGATGAGCAACAAGATGCCCACACATTGTCTCACCCACTCATTGACAGCCAGCACAGGATCATAAGCAATGCCAAAGCTCTGGTGGGCTGCCAAGGACACTTGGTGTCTGGGTCATCTGGCAGCTGTAGCCAATCATGCAAATGGCTTTTGAATGTGGGAAGAGTTGCGTTGCTGCATGGCTCCACCAGTGATAGTGTGAGATGAGAGAACCATACTTTACATGGATAACACTGGGAGTCTGGATTGACAAGAAGCTGAACATGAGCCAGCAGTGTGCCCAGGTGGCCAAGAAGGCCAATGGCATCCTGGCCTGTATCAGAAACAGCGTGGCCAGCAGGTCCAAGGAAGTGATTCTGCCTCTGTACTCAGCGCTGGTGAGGCCACACCTCAAGTCCTGTGTCCAGTTCTGGGCCCCTCAGTTTAGGAAGGATATCGAGGTCCTGGAGCAGGTCCAAAGGAGGGCAGCCAGGCTGGTGAAGGGATTCGAGCACAGGCCCTATGAAGAGAGGCTGAGGGAGCTGGGGCTGTTCAGCCTGAAGAAGAGGAGGCTCAGGGGAGACCTCATCGCTCTCTACAACTACCTGAAAGGAGGTTGTAGCGAGGTGGGAGTTGGTCTCTTTTCCCAGACGACTTTCAACAAGACAAGAGGACACAGTCTTAAGTTGTGCCAGGGGAGATTTAGGTTAGATATTAGAAAGAATTTCTTAGAGGAGAGGGTGATCAGGCAATGGAATGGACTGCCCGGTGAGGTGGTAGATTCTCCGTCCCTGGAGACATTTAAAAAGAGACTGGATGTGGCACTCAGTGCCATGGTCTAGCAACCGCACTGGTGGGTCAAGGGTTGGACTTGATGATCTCTGAGGTCCCTTCCAACCCGGCTAATTCTATGATTCTATGATTCTATGAACACTGGCAGCATCCTGCCTAGGCTGCCAATGCTGAGCAGGATGTCAGTAACCATGACAGGCCTCTCTGAAGGGATAAAAATAATGTCTCATAACAACTGGGGGTGTCAGTCTTGTGACCTCCGGCATTACCACAGTTAAACACCTCAGGCTTGATGCTTTTCAAATCTGCCAGTATGACAGATGTAAACTGTTGGTTTTCTGTGCAGAAGAATCAGCTTGCTCCAGTTGTGGGAGGTACATACAGTCTTGCAGGTCTCCATCACTTTTAGGTTTTAATTTTCTAGTTAGGGTATTTTAGACTTTCATATCTTGTCGTGTAGTGAGAACCACAAGTCCCCAGGTGTCACCGATAATGAACTGGGAGCTTAGGCCCAGCTGTGCCCAATAATTAGGGCCTGCCCCAGCCGGAAATGGGCGGGGCTGAAGGGCAAAATAAAAGGCATGCTCCCAGAAGCAGAAGAGGATAAGAGATGAAGATGCCTGAGGAGAGGGATGGCAAGAGAGCTCCGGAGAAGAGCCGTGTCCCCGAGAGAAGGCTCGCCCCAACATTGTCGCCATGACCGTTTCTTTCTGTATAATCCCATTTCACTAAAAACAGGCAAGAATGTTTCTGTAAAGAAGCTGTAACAATTGGAGTCTAAACTGAAATATATATGCCATCATACTGTGTTCAGAAGTGCATGCATACATTCTGAAATTCTGCCTATATCATCATAACAATAGATCATAGGGCTTCATGTGTTAAGATACTTCCTGAAAGTTCTCATTGTAAGCAGTGTCACTGCTGTGGAAGTTATTGCCTAACAGTGTAGATATGTACATTAGTTTCTTCAGTATTTTTCTCCTAATATTGATCTCATTTGACATATTATAGGAATTTTTATACTTCAACCGCATGGTTCTGAATAGTTCTGGGGGAAAGTCCATAAACAAGTCTCATGAAACTTTTATATTCTATCTAGGACAGTGATCAAAATTCTAGAGACTTTCCTGGTTAACCTGATAACTGATGAGTTCAGCATAAGTGTGTAAGCATAGTAACCTTGGTAGCATAGGTATGACTCAGCTGTGAGCAGCACTGTTACTGGTATGGTCAACTCCTATCTTTTCAGTTGCCTGTCCAAAATTCTGATTTTCTTTGTCAAAGAGAAAGCAAAGCCTTGTCATGTAGGTGGAGCAGCCAATGCTTTGGACACTGAGTGCAGTTTGCATTGATATGTATTCATATGAAATTTTTTTTTTACATGTGTTGTTTCAACTCCAGCACAAAATGTCACATTTACTGAAGAAATTACTCTAAGCCTTTCATTTTAGGTCTGAGTTCAGACACTTCAAGTGATTGTGCATGCTTGTCAGGTTGATCGCTTCTATATTTTGTTCCTATTTTCAAGAGTATAATTCAGAAGACACCAGTATGCAAAAATAAATGCTTGAGGACTACAAACAAATCCATCTTCTCTTTTGCTAAATTCAAGAGAGTTGCTGTCATTTAGGGATTGGAAGAGGATGAAAATAGTATCAAAATATCATCTTGCTAGACAGATACTTCTTTCACAGTGTGTGACATTGATAATGATCCTATGTAATAAAATTGCATGGCTAAAATAATATGATACTTCATACAGAAACATGATCAGTAGCTGAACATTCTTAATTCAAGCAGCTGCAGGCTATAATAATTTTTCAATAGCACTGATTTAATTGCTGGAGAAATATCAGTGATAAATGGAGTAGTTAATTATTAATTTCCAACTTGAACTTTATTGAGGACATATTTCAGATGTATATGTCCAGAAATAGGTCCATAAAGGCACCAATCATTACAAGTCCATTGTTTTTTCTAATATTTGTATGCTAAACACCTGGGAAATAATTTATCTTCCCCTAACAATTAAGTATTTATGTTCACTAAAAGTAGATATATATTATTTATATTTAAGTGTCTATATTATTATTTCCACATATTGCATGGATAGTGCATGCTGGGATCTGTTTAGGAAATAGAAGTGGAAAACAATGGGAAGATGAATGATTTATTATTCTATGGTTTCTATATTTAAAAGTTTTGAACATAGCAATGTGGGCCACACATGTGCAAAGAAAAGCTCTAAAATAACTTTTTACATTTCTAGAAGGAAGAAATCAAATAATAATAATAATAATAATAATTTTAAAAGCCAGTGTATAAAACTGAAAATAGGTATAGTTAAAAGGAAGTTATTTTTACAGCTAATTCATTATTTTTTAATCTTTGAGCTAATTGCAATAACAATCTTAAGACAAATGAGATATAAGGACGCATCTCAGCTTTCACAAGGAAAGAGGAAAGTAAGAAATCATTACAATTAGATAAGATAATGCTGAGAGAGAAAGGAAGTTTATATTGTAAAAACAGGACTAAATATGACTATTTTGTCATCAGAATGTGGTTTGTCACAACGAAAATCATTAAGGGATACTGCTTGGTACAGCATTTAAAGTGTCATGTAAGTACAGTGACTGTCAAGACACAGAGGCAGGTACCTGGCAGGCTGAATGAAATGCAAAGCAGCATCATGCAGAACAGCCAGGGAGGGACTGACTGTAGTGGCATAATCAGACTGAAAGTCATACAGAATGATTTATTACAGAGGACACTAAAGTGAATGAATGAAAACAGAATTAGGTACCTTGGAAGTAGAGAAAGAAGTTTTCTGGGTGGATGGGAGGTACTTCACTATGGAAAAGCAGTTCATGTTGAGACAGTGACAGTGCATGTCCTTCTCTTAATGTTATTTTCTGTTACCTCATTTCTGGTGAAATTTAATCTTATCATTGCTTTTCATTTTGACAAATGTCCAGTTCCCATTTGGCAGAAAACTCCTCCATTTTCACTTCATGGTACAAACAGCAGAACAGAAAAAATTATTTGAGATAGTTTAAACATATTTAGCAGGTATTTCATCTTCACAAAAATAGCAGTAGCAAAATTCTATAGTTTCCAAGGATCTTATTCTTCCACCTTTATTCACTGAAGATAAGAAAGTTAAACTGGAAAAACAGTTTTTGGAAAGAATATATAAACCATTTAGCACTATGTAAGTAGCAGAATACAGTGAACTCGGGTAAATGAATTCTAATAAACATGGTATCCAAGTACACTAAAGTAAGAATATTATATGATTAGTATGCAGCAAAATTCTCAAGAACCTGTTATTCTCCATTCATCATTGACTTCTCTGTTCCACAATATTCAAAGAGTATAAAGAGATAAGAAGTGATAAATACTCAGTTCTTGCTTGTACCTGCCAGTACAAACAGCAACAAACAATCAGTATCATATTCTATGTTTGGCTTGCCCTGAAATTCAGAGTTTCATCTTTGTTTGTTAGAAATTTCAAAGAAATGGGAAGTCTTCTGAACATTCTAATCTCAAACTTTAATTAACAGGTTACACTTACTATTTTTACCTGGGCATTTTACAATATTAACACAGCCATCCAAAACATTTAGATTATGAAATTAAATTCAATTTCTCTCCTGCATTTTAAACTTCTACATTTGAACTTCATTTTATGCTTCTTCATGGGACTTTAAACTCTGATTTTGCACATTCTGTCAACATGTTACATGATTCTGTAAAAAGACAGTTCAAAAACTCCACTGAAGTTATATAGGGTTCAATAGGTAGTTAATGATATACACCAAAAGCAGCAGAGTGCTGCAGCATAAAAATATTCCAAGGAAACTCGTTAGTCAAGGCAGAGCACTTGGATGGAAAGAACATACATATTATTCCCATCATCATCGTCATCATCATCATCATCATTCCTATGTATTTCACATGAGTTGGTGACTGAAAGATCAGAGCATCACTTTTAATTCTTAATTTTAGCATTTTTTCCCCTCCATTTTGGGGAGTGATGTAATTGTGGAGATTTTTCCTGAGGTAAAACCAGATCAGATGAAACTCTCACTCTGCTTTAGCCTGAATATGTGGGAGTGAATATGGGAGCTTGTGGGTACCTAGAATTCTGAGCAATATTGTACCAACTTAATTTTAATTATCTTAAACAAAAAATAGGAGGGAGGAAAAAAAACTCCCAAGATATTAGAGTTAATCACTTTACAAGAAATGTTCGTGCTTTTTGACTACCATAATTAGAAGTACTTTCTAACTTATGAAGGATGCATAAGGAAGGAATTTAGCAATGATTTCAGTGTTTTTATGGAATGAAAACCTGATGGCCTTGCTGAGAAATAGACCCAGGTGTACTGGTTCATGAATTTTGGTTTCGGAAACTTTGAAAACTCTCTTTCTTCCTGTACTGATTTTTTTGTGTAAATGTCACTTCAATTTAGAGAGACTGACTTGTTTAAAAGAAAATGTAAATGTAGTAAATTGCATCTTTTCCACATAAATGGAAATATGAATTTAGCATTTTTTTAAAAAAATTCTGTTAGCACACTTGTCGAAAGCAAAGCATAAAGAACAGCCAGGGAAAAAAAAAACCCTCTTACAATTTTTTAAACAGTCCCATTTTCTTAGTCACGCCTTTGTTTCATATTGAGTCAGAAAGCAACCAGCACTTTAAAGAGAAGACCACAACTGGTGACATCAGGTGATCTGCCTTACTATACATCTTTGTCTCGCTGCCTAAGTCTCCCAGACATGCTGTGATCTGTCCTAAATTCACTGGACATTAATGACACTTAGAAGCAGCCTCGAAGCTCTTGCTTTTGCTTTATATATGTTTCTTCAAGAAAAATTCCCTTCCCAAGTCATAGGTCTCAGGGACAATATTGAAGACAGAGGAGACTGAGGTGTGACTACTTAGAAAGGGAAGGTTAAACTTTGGTTGTAGCTCTTGTGATTGGAATACAAAACACTGAGACAGCTATATTAGCTTTTCATGAGAGATATTTCTCCCCAGTTGGTTATAAATTATATAAGGAAGGGCTACTTTTTATCTTATTTAAAACATTGCTATTGCCCAGCATAGAAGGGAATGAACAGGAATCTTAAATTTCTTTCTGTGATTCCATGATTACATGGAAGAACTATCATAAGACTGTTCGCGAACATTTTAAAGTAATATATAAGAAGCCTCTAGATTTTACAGCACTTTCTAGCCTGAGGGCCAGGTATGTAAAGGTTAAGCACTTGGATTTAAGTGGTGCCATGGCTCCAGGCCTTAGGGAAACGTATGACAGAAGAGAGACTAGAATACAGCTTTCCTGAATTCCAAGTTAGTGTTATAATCCATTGCATCATTTTCATATTTTCACTTTCCCATGATTAAGAAATGTTTAACTTACCTTCATACCCATTAAACCATGTGTATATCTGATGTTGGATAGTTATGTCTTTTACTTAGGTCAAAAGTCATGTAGTTAAGACTAGATTGATAAGGGTTTTTAAAGGTCATTGTTTCAAAGTATATAAAACCTTTAAAGTCTTGCCTTCAGAACCTTTCTGAATTGTCTTTGCATTTAAATCCACATTGAAGACAATTAGCTCTTGATTATGGCTTGGTTAGTGATCCTGATTAGAGTGGGAACTTTTGAACGTATGATAATTTTTGCAATTGCTCTCCAGTCTAACATCTCATTGCAACATGCTGTTATGCAGCCTTATTAAAAACATGGATTAAAGTATGAATAAATGAATTTACTAATGCTCCCACTGTACATTATGTGTGATATATGCATATAAACATATGCCCACACACAGGAGACTTTTGCACCTTTCAACATATATTTTAGCATATACAGATATAGGTGTAAGCTTAATCACATTACACCATTGCAGCTAATGATAATAACAAACTGTGATGCTAAAAATAATATCCCTATTTCTCCTGGCTACTTTTCTTGATAAAGAGAGACAGATTAAAAAATATCTAGGAATATCACTCAAGTGTCAGCCTTAATTTTTATGCCAATCTGTTGATGTCTTGATGTGTTTGTTATCTCTGTTAATAAAAATTTATGACCTTAGACTAGGAACTTCTATTTACCAGAGGTGTTGCCAGCTTACTTTCAAGGCATTCCATAATTGCAATTCGGCAGCAGGATTTGTAATTTATGAAATACATGTGCTCTAGGACAAGAAGTTTAATCCAAGGGATAATTCTTGCTGCTGTTTATTCTACAGTGCTTAACGCCCTCATTTTAAAATAATAATAGAATAGATTCATTATGATTTTGCTTTATAAGAATTTGAAACTTTTTTTTTTTCCCCAGCTGTTTTATGACATTTGGAGCCTAAGATACAATGTGCAAAATTTTTCTCAGGAAAGAACAAGTCTCCAGCCTGCAATATCAGGTACGTGAGCAATAATCAAAAATGGGATGAATTAAATGTGTAAAACTGTTCACAGGAGCCAAATCTCAGAAAAAATATTTAAGAAAAAACAAGTTTCTGCAATAGGAACAAAAGAAGGAGAAAAAAAAAATACCACATTACTGTCTTACTCAGCCGCCATCTGAGCCTTCCGTAATGCTTTCCTACCACTGTAACATTATAGGGCACTTCTTTACATGGCTTCTTTTTTGTAATTTTAAAAAAATGAAGCTGTTTGGAACTGGAGGGGCCTGTGTAAATCCTCACATGTGGTTAGATCCAGTAACCACAGATTCAAATATTCCCGTGTGGCCTCATCTGGTCAGGACAGGCACCAAAAAATATCCACGAACCTTGTTGTATACACTGTGTGCACTTCAAGAGCATTTTTTTTGGGACTGTTTTCAAAACTGACCTCTTAGCACCTTTGAAACCAATACTTCCACTTTCTACCAATGGAGAAAAATTGTGTGTATTAAGTTCAGACTCACACAAGCCTCTCAGCATCCTGCCCCATACCTGGGCTGCACTTGGTGCAGGTAGAGCACTTTTGATACTTTTCCTGGGATGTGTAATTAGCTTCCTATGACAAAGAATGATGGGAAATGTGTAAATTGATAGTAAAAGTAGAGGTAACTTTCTGAACATTCCAAAGTGACTATTAGCCTCACAGAATCATTATTTTAGCACTTTAGAACCATTTTGCCATCTTACCTATGAATCCTATATATCACATTGTAGTATACCATATCTATAGTGCTAATATAAATTACCTCATTTTCTTTTACTGTTCTGCAAATGGTTTCTAAATTCCTATTTATAGCTTGTCATTAATTGCAAGGAATGTGTCAATCAGTTCATGTTCTAGCAGATTGTAGTTTTTTCTGTTTTAATAATTTTAATATCCTTTTCTCAGGTGGATTGTTTATGCTGCCTTAAGGAAGGATCAATCTATTTTTGAGATTTAAAAAAAAAAAAAAAAAAAAAAGGAAACAACCTTAAGACACCAAGGAGATTTTTCATATGAAGGGACATGTTAGGGGCTTTTTATTATTTTATTTATTAGCAGGAAAGACAATATTAGCAAAACAACAAGTAGAATGACCTAGAAGTATTTCTTTAGGGCAACAGACATTTATCCTTCCTCCCTGAAGAGAAAGTTCTCATCTATTATTTAAATTTTGGGCTAAACTTCATGATCATAATCAAAATAGAAAGCAAAATTACTGCTTGAGAGCACATCAGAAAACCTTTGTTGGAGGTTTCCACATGAACCCCAAACTCACAGACCCTTTCATGAGCTTTGGGCAGACTTTGAAATTTGTTTTGGGTCCAAAGGTCTCATATATCCTTTTATCACAAATAGACATATATCAGAGTAATAATGCTATCCGGAGAGTATGTAACTTGTCTACAACATTCCTCCACTCTATGCAACCATTATAGAAATTTCTGAAAGTATGTCTCTTTAAAAAGGCAGAAGAATTCAGAGAATGCAAACCCCCTTCTTTTTTATGGGTATAGCACAGGGTAATTACCTGTGTATCATCCTGACATGGAGTCATGATGTAGCCAAGCTATAGTCTCAGATCTAGGAACCCAGAAAAATTTTTTGGTGCCACTCTGTAACTTGATATTGTTTAACAGTCCAGGTTGCACAAGAAAATACTTCCCAAGCACTTCCTCAGCTTAACAAAATGGCAATACTACTGATATGAGTCTTTTACATTTATAAGAGAAATAAACCTCTGCCTCTTTTATATGTGTTTTTATAATATTCTCAATATCACCTGTTGAACTTAAATCAGAATTTGGATACAGATACATATGCTGTGGTCTCAGCGGGTACTGAGGCTAAATATACCTCAGTCATTCCAAAATGACAGAAGCTTGTTCCAACTTTTCCTTGTTTTTCTTTTGACATCATTTATTACTTATCTAGCTTTATACACACAGCCTTCTTCAAACTGTGCTGCCAGAATGAGCTCTGTTCCTCTCAGCATGCATAGTGATGAATCGCCCCTTCAAACCAAATGGAGTTATATCCATGTAAAACTCCTGTAATTATGAATAGAATCAGGTCCTAAACTGGAACCCCTTTAGGAACTACTACGGCATCCCATAACCCCTCCCAACACAATCTGGCTTTTGAGAGAGCTGTAAAAGACCTGTCAATCACCTGACATCCCTTTGTGGTCTCAGTATGGCAAAATATGCAACATAGCTCCACTGAGGACTCCTGAGTGTGTTTAATGTCAAATTTACTACGGCAAACAACAGATGTGTGGACAGCAAAACTTGTACTGAGTGCCTTGGTGACTTACTTGGCACAGTATGAAGCATGTAGTACAAATATTGCTGTTCAGTTAAGTCAATATGTGGCCAGTTTTTGAAGAGGTTGCAGAAGGATGAACTCAGATTTGGTATTCAGAAAAAGAAATATTTATCCAACTGCTCCTGAATCTGTAGAGTCCTATCTTTCCTGCCCCGAAATAACAAAATGACATAGTTGTGCACATGAATGCATATACCCACATACACAAGGGAGGAACATAGCTACATCCATTTAAACAGAAACAGGAAAAAGTTATTGAATTGAAAGTATCAGCAGGATAGTAGGCTGAGTTTAAATACTCCTTCATTTAGATATAATTTATTGCACCCTAGGGAATCTCATTCATATGTATGTGCAAGAAGTTCTCATTTTATTCATATACCTGTTAAGAGAGTGAAACAAAATTAAAATCACACATGCCATGCTTGAGCTTTCTTCAAATAGCACTGGAAAAACAAGAAGGTAAAATTGGTCCTTTTTGCTGAAAAAAACAGCGCTGTTTCATTTATATTTTACTTTATTTGTATTTAAATGTGCCAATTCTAGTAAAAATATTTAAAAAAACATATTTTAGAAAGTAAGCTGTGTTTTCAGCTGTAACCTATTAGCACTTTTATCAAGACTTTTTTTGCACTAGATTTAGAAGATTTTGGTGTCTAACTAATTTGCAATGTCATATCTGAAATAATATTGTGATTCTTTACATTGGGGAACACTTGAATAAAAAAAACAATATTTCAGAATCATAGTGTACCTTTATTAATGTATTATCATAAGCAAACTGACAAAGGGATGAGAACTCAGTTGTAGTCAACTGTGTTCATTCTGCCATGGCACAGGAAGAACATGTGGCTGATACAAGTTTCAGGACACCTTAGGAATTAACGCCTCTTTAACATTAAAGCTACACAAGGGTATCTCAAACTTCTACCATCTGCAGTCAGAGATAGATCAAGAACTGTTGGGTACAGCTAAATTTAAGCAAGATGGTAGTAATAAAGCACATGGAAACTATTCATACAGCCTATATCCTCAATATAATGTTCACATAAGGATTTATCTTTGCTTAGGCAAATTAATCAATACACAAACTCCTGCTTGCTGTTGGATGCTTGAAACAGTAATTTATACTCAATTTCATTTTACATAGGACAAAAATTCTTCACTTTTACAAGCAGGCTTGTTTAGATTACAGTGCCCCATAGAATCATGCCCTCTCAAAACGATCACTGCAGTGAATCTTGGGTAACAATATGAATTAAAACTGCAAACACAGCTTTGCTGTCTATTTAAGCTTGACATTCAGACTATTCCTGGATAGTAACTTTGGCCTAACCTAGATTACAAACTTTCTTCCCCAAGAAACAGTTTAGAATCATGTAATATGGATACTAAGTTTGTCATCAAATATGAATTGAAGTAAGTGTGTGAAACAGCACCTGAGAAACAATAGGGCAATAATTAATAAGAATTAAGAAAATTAACTACCAAGGACAAAATTGACAACAATCAAATACGTAAACGTTGTACATGTGTTGCTAATATCAAGATCAAAATTCCTGAGTACCAGCAATGCCAGAGTATAGACAACTAATCATCAGAAAACAGGCTGTGATTATAAGAGGTGACACACTTTGTATGTGTTGCTTCTCTTCCTGTCATCACCAAAATGATGACATGAGCAGTGTACCTTTGCACACTCTAGTCATAAAAATATGCAGAACAATGCAAAAAAAGATAACAGGCAGTAACCTGGTGTTGTGTTTATGATGGATGAAGTAATCAAGATTCTAAATCAAGAGATCAAACTATAGTAGATGTTGACTCATAAAGGGCAGGAGTGATCTGTTCAAAACTTACCTCTACTAATCAGAAAGAACCCAGAGACACAGCAGTGCACAGTGAAGACACATACCATGATGGGTCATATTCAAAGAACAGACCAAGGAGATAGTATCTGTAGGTGACATCCTTCATTGTCCATGTAAGGTGCAAATAATCATGGCCTGACCACATATGCATACATATATTGGTACTTGTGAGTAGGGGAGAATGAGCAAGTGAAATCTAGAATAGAATATGTATGTGTGACTGTTTGCTTAAATAATTATCACTCTTCCTTTCATTTGGGATGTCACATTGATTTTTGTAATGTTATTTCATATTTTAAGAGTGAAGACAATCTTCATTTCTTTAGTACACGGTAGCTTATCTTCCACTTGGCCCAGACTGATTCATAGATCAGAACTTGCATCTGAACTCTGTGTTGTAGCTCATGCATGCAGAGTTTCATAGAAGGCATTGCACTAAGTGTGTTTTCATCACACACTTAAAAACATTTCAAAAATTCTGCTACTGTTGAGTGCAGCTATAACAGGATTTTGTCTGCTTCCCCAGCTACAGCCAGCAGAACTTTTCTTTTTCTGCCTTATAACCTGTGTCAGGTCCTGGCTAACTATGAAGGAGGATCCAACATAGCCACAGAATTACTACCACAGATAACAATCAATCAGATTCATGTGCATCCCTGTAGGTAGTGTTAATGTAGACATTATAGCTCATCTAACCACTGGCTGGGTGCTTTATGAGAATTCCTAAGTTTTTTTTTAAAATAGTTGACTGCCTTTAGCCCTGCCTCATTGCTTTGCCTTGTATACCTAGGGGAGTTAATAATCTCTCTGATGTTGTTCTGATAGGGCATCTGTACTCTCTTTTAGAACATTTAATTGTACCTTAGACATAGCATTGATCCCACTCTGACTGCTGTACTTCCATAATGGATTTTTACCATGCCTTTTATTAATTGAGTTTAGAAAAAGCTTTTGCCTCCAATGTGCAGGGACTATTGCCTCTGGGCTTGCTTGAAAAATATTATCCAAATGCTAATTGAACTCCACTATCCGTAATCCACCAGTGTTATGTGTCTCATCTTTGGAAGTCAGATCCTGCTGATACTGTTGACAACACCACAAGATGTTTTCTAGGAACAAAGTAAAAAAATTAATTAACTGGTCCTTTCATTGACCTTCTGTTTAGTTTGCTAGACAGTTGATAATGTACAGAAGTCTTCCTGAGTGTCTTGAGTGATATATCTTTAAGAGGATTGTTAAAAAAAAAAAAAAAAAAAAAAAAAAAAAAAGACAGTATTCTTTAATCTACTATAATTTGAAGTTCTGGTCTGAAACCATTTGCTTCTTATCAGAAAGCAAATACTATTCTCAAAGATTAATTCTTGCACAGAGCATTCATCAAAGCTGCTAAGAATATATATAACTAAATTGAGCATAGGTAGAATTATGTATACGTTTGCTATTGTTAATGGCTCTTTTTCACATTAAATATTAAATATATACTCTGTCTAAGTACAATATTTTACCCTATAACTTATCAACATATCATACGAGCATACATGGATATATAAAACAAAGTATGTATATCTGCATGTATGAGTTTGTATGTGTTCAGTAGATATTTCTTTGTGCCTAAACCATTTTAAAATCAGTAAACTTATTTGTAATTTTATGAATGTTTAGGATATTACATTTAGATATCTGCTTCTCAAATATCTATCTCCTGATTAGTTCTGTGAATTACGTAAGATTTAACAGAAGGATAATAATAATAATGGAATATAATTTGCACTATTTTTAGAGCATATAAGATTCATACAAAAAAGCACTATAAAGACAATGAAAAAAAGGTAAAAAAAAAATTAAATAGTTGGCTGCTCTGACAGAATAACAGGCTACAGCAAGGAATGCTCTGAAGAGTATTAAGTTTTAATAAACTGTGTATATACATGCAGATAAAACTGCATGGAGGCTCCCAGACCTGTTTCTGCAGACCTACAACCTAAATTGGAAAACTTACTGTATGACCTTAGCAAGACTCCAGGCGCCACCTAGAACTAGTCAGGTCTCAAGTCCATAACTAGAACAATTTCCATTCAGTTTCTGCACTGCATACCTATATGGTATCAGCCTAAATTGCTTTCCTACAGCTAGAGCTTTCAGGCCATCTTCCCAGATTCTGGTAGCAGGAAAAAATTACTCTCAAAAGGACAGGATACTAGTTTTATGAATATCTGTGCCTATGTGACAATTTTTTCGTGACAATTTCAGCCCTGGTCACTGTGAACAGCTGTGTGTAACATTTTGCTCATCTTATCTACTAGTCCAGGCTTCATTTTTCAGCTGAGAAGGAGCATTTGCAGAGATGAGAGTGAGGTTCATAACCAGCTAAAAAGATTTCTTTCCCATTTTGTGTTAACGTGGAGCAATGTGTGACTAGTTCTGCATGACCTGAAAAGGTTTTCACAATATGTAAGAAAAAGCCATGGAATATAGATTCACTGACCCTTCTGACTTGGAAATTTTTCTCTGTTGTGTTCTTTTCTTTGATATGAAACCTCCAAATGTTTTGTTATCTAACAAAGAAGGATGTATTGCTGTAGGATAATTTGTTACACAAAGGGAAAGATCACGTTCTTTCCAGTTAATGAGAGTTTTGCCTTTGGCTTCAGAGGAGAAGGACTGCACTGACTGCACTCTCTTCCTTGACACTCAGGACAACTTCTGGAAACACAGCAAGTAGCCAAACATCTGATGTTTAGATCTGATGACTCCTGAACCTCGAGAAATAAGATACAGGCTAATGAACTGCTGGACGGGTCAAAGATTGATTTCCATGTGGGATTGAAGTGAGTGCACAGTGATTAGAAATAACCAGAAATCCCCTCTGCCTGCACTAAAACAAAAACTACTAAGGAAGTAGGAAGAATATATGCATGTCTGGAAGGAGAAAAAATAATAGGTGGGAGAAAGTGGCTAAAGAATAATCCTGAGCAAGTCTAAACAACAGACACAGCAGTGTCTCATTGCTCCAAATTACTCACAGTACAACTTCCACGTAGAATATTTTCTTTCTGAGAGAAAAGAACATTTTGAGTTCCACTGTAGACACAAAAGGACTCTCAGTGTTTCTTAAACCATATCCATACAATTTCTGAGACTGAAAATTAAGGCCAGAAAAAATAAACTAGAAATGAGGCATTTGTTTCGAATAAGGACATAAAAATTAAAAGACATTATACAATTGTTCTTTTCTCATGCCTTCAAACTTGCTGCTCAGGACTGCAGACTTTTGAGAAAACAGAACGCTTCACAATGTCAGAACAGCATTTAGAAAAGATGAGAAATTAACTTAGAAGATGTAGTAAAAGTACTGGCAGAAGGCAGTTATGGAAATAACTATATGTTGCTTATTACCAGTCTATAGCCACTTTAGTGACAGTAACTCTAACAGCTCATTAATGTTACTTACACCTCACTATCTTCAGTTTCCATATAATTTTTTTTCCAACTACAAACAGTAAGGTGATATTCAGAGCTCACTACATTCATAAATTACACCTAGTTCCTGAAATCCTTGAACTACACCTTGTGGGTTCCTTTAAATCACAGTGGTTTCCTGATGCCACAGAACCATAAACCAGTTACTGTCATTCTTTGTGGAACATGTCAGAAATCTAGTTTCTGGAAGAATGCATCAAATGGTTCGTCTTGGTTGGAGGATAAATTTGACTTAGACATTAGGGAAAAAGTACTTGACAAATACTTGACTATGAATACTTCTAATTTGAGCATTACTTCAGATTTATGAGTATCTTATCAAAGAAGGCATTGTATAACAGGAAGAGTATGCTGCCTTAGACACTTCTCTTCATATTTGTATCTGAGCTAAAACTAACACCCAGCGGGGGTAATCAGTTCTTATGCTTTCTTGAACACAGGTATCTTTTTTCCCATGCCTGACTGATGAGCTAAGCTACCTGTCTCCCATCTATGCAGCATCTGTGCATATTGTACATGGATATTCCTGGATAAGTAAAAGACTGTAAATTACTTTGATAGGTTACATGGATACACCAGAGACAGAAACTAACAGAGAGTTATCATTGTCCTACCCACTGCAGCAGCTCAGGATCTCTATAATATTTAACGTAGCAGAGAAAGCACTGGCATTGTGGTGCCCAGAAATACATGCTGACACCAGTGATGTTGGAATTAATCACATTCACTTTCTTGTTTTATTTCCTATTGTGTTATCCCAAAACACCAAGTTTTCCTCCTAATTTTATAAACCACTGTTAACACATGAGATCACTTATATGTAACAGCAATTGCAACATGCATGCCAGCCACTTTTGTCTTTAATTGACAAGAAAAATGACTGCATCATATCCCAGCAATGGCACCATGCGAAACTACTAGGACATGGATGTGGCCTAGGGCCTGCGTGCAATAGAGATAAGGACTGGGGAGCAACGTGGGCAAAGGTCTGCTCCCCAGTTGCTCAATTTGATGTCTCAACCACACTTAGTAAGCAAAATATGCCTACAAATCAAGGGTCTGCACTGGGGGCCTTGGGATTTTCTTCGACACCAACCCTCCCCCATTGGCTGGCCCAATGCTGGATCCAGGACCAGTCATTTTCTGTTATTTATCCCTCTTAACTTTTCTTTTCCTACTGTCTCACTTTCTCCTTCTCTTTTCATTTCCTAAAATCATTAAGTAACCACCTTTTTGCAGGTTACTCCTGCCATGTATTGGAGCTTTTGTGATCTAAACAATGATCCTTTATGATTGTGCAGCCTGAATGTATATCATAATCAAAGTATCAGCTTTTATGTTTTTATTCCTTTTATAGTTCTAACTAAATTCTTATGTTCAAATACTGACCTTTCACCTTAATCAGATCAAGGGGTTTCTGGACAGTCTGAGGGAGCTGTCATTGGTTGGGTATACTCAAAAGGAAACCCAAGACTAAGATGTTGGGTTGCAAGATGTGACAGAGATGAAGAAATAACAGTTTAGAAATGCTAAAAAAACACTGTTATATAAATAATTAAAATAGTCTAATTTAAATTATGTTATTTTTATCCTTAGTGTCTAAGTCAGCTACTAATGAGAAAACATTTTGAAACTGACACTTTATAAATTATTTTAAAGAGATATATGTATACACACAAACACATACGTAATAACATTTATAATGATTTTACATTTCTTTATATCTGATAACTGAAAAGCTAGGATATGTGATTTAAATGTTACTTGATGAGAGCTGGTGTTCATTCCCATTGCTCCTAATCAGAAACTCTGAAAACACTTATTTCTACCTGGAAGCATGACAACATAACTTCAAACTTCTAATGGCAACAGTGTTTAGGAATTTTGACTTCCAAAATTTGTTTATCTTTTCTCTGCTCTTGTCTTCCACTTTTCTCTCACTGACATCCTTACAATGTTTAAAATAATTAGATTGTAAGAAAACAAATTATGTTCATGGCAGAATATGTCAATGTTATGCAACAGTGTAAATATCAGGCTTATCACTGATGCTGTTTTTAGAGAAAGAGAAGTCAAAAAACTAAAGAACGAGAAAATCGTGACCTTTCATTCCTTTTACTCTCAATTTATGCAACGTATTTTTGGCTGTTGCCTATCCATTATATCCAGCAATGTATTTCAACAACCACATTAAACTTGCCACAAGAAACTGTTCATATCACAGAGCTCCTAGATGCAGATCTTCATAGTCTCAAGCAAGTTTTGGAGCTTGAAAATTCAAGGACAAACAGAAACTTGTTTTGCAGTAATACTGGGTTTTTTGCAACCATCTTGCCTGGGATGTCTAACCATCCTATCTTTATTCATGACTCAAATTTAGTTCACCCATTATGTGGAATGTTTGTGGTTGGATGGTGTAGCCTAAAAATTACCAAAATTAGTATTTTTCAGGAGTCTTTTATCACTATGGATGCATGAAATGACAATATGAGTATATGTCCCTCTGCTAGAGCTTGTGATTTTCCATAGGTGTTGTGTAGGCATATACTACCCTTCAGATATTTCTGAGAAGCACGAGACATGGCTATGCCTATCTACCAGCATACACAGGTACCATGTGTTACCATCAGAGGAGGCTGGAGAATGCAATTTAATTTTGTGACAAATCTGAGGTTTCAAAATGTTCTTTTCTGCTGCAGTAGAATCAAATCCCTTTTGTCTTGAAATATCTTTTTTCAGTACACCAAGCAGCAACAATGCATCACTTAATTTTGGAAATAAGAGGTTAGCATGGAAGCAGGTGCAACCTTGGTCTGGATGGTGCACAATTACAAATATCACATAATACATAATGTGTAGGACAAGACAGTGTTCATGGAAAGTTTGGAGGTTTCTACCTCCTGTAGAAACCTCTACAGGTTTCCCTAGTGGGAAAGCTGTTTCTGTCTTCCTCAGTGACTTTTTGACTAAAAAGATGATTTTAAAGATATAAATTCAAACTTTCATCGTGTCTAGTTGAAAATACATCTTTTTTTAACTTGATGATCTTTCAAGCAGTGACTTGGCATTCCATGGATCCTCTCTAATGCTGAGAAATTTTCTAAATAAACAAATGGCAATGGATGTCTCAAGATAACACAAGGTCTGATGAAGCAGGTTTCACTCCTCAGGCAAACACCTGAACCACTGGGCACTGTAGCACTTTTTTGTTTCCAAGACCAAGCACAGATCCTTTTGCTAATAAACCTTGGCTAGGATTAATGCATAAAGTAAGCAGTGAAAGACATGAATTCTTCTCCGTTCTTCTTTTATTTACAGGGTTTATTTCCCAAATTTCAGAAACTATTGATTTCTTCTTCATGGTCATGATTTCTAGACTCTGGGGCAAAGTTAAAAAATGAATCTCACCAAAAACTCAAAGGAAAAAAAAATCAACGAATAAAAAAAGACAACTTTAATTTCAGTACAAGGATTTTTCTCTAGCAGATTTACCCACCCAGATTTCACACTACTCTGTTTATTTATGGACACACTATCCTATCCCATGGGTTTCCTGCTATTTACCATGTTAATCTTGTTTGCATCCTCATAATTCTGTTTAGCATTGCAGCACTTTATGTCGCCTGACTACCTGTTTGCACTTCATTGTACACCATCATTAGATTTGGGGCTTCTTACAATCCATCTTGCAGTGTCTAGTGATTACAAAGACATCTGAAGTTCTGGGAAAGGTGAAATTCTGAGTGCTAGAATGTTTTATAACATTTTGGCTCACTCTGGAAAGAGAAACTGTTCAGAAGAATGAGAAACTCCTCATTTACAAAGAGTCTAACCTCTAGAAAAAAAAAAAAAAAAGATGTAGCAGAGCCTTCCTGCTCTTTGACAGATAGCAGCCTCCAACTTCTACTGAGATCAGTGACAATACTTCAGGTAAATATGACAGACTGACTTTCTGCATTCTTTCTCAAGCTGGTCACCTTGTTGGTGACCAGAAAGAGAAAATGTATCAATCCTTCACTCCTACTTTACACACGAAGAAAACAGTTCTAGGAGTGTGGTAGTCTTGTTTGGATCTTGCCACAGGTGTGTAATGTGGAAAATTTCATGTTTCAATTTATTTTTAAAAAATTAGATTTTGAAATACATCTTTATAAAGAAAGAAGCAAAATGTTTAAAATAAATTAAAAACAATAAAACTCTGTGTGTTTTTACACACCAGAACTGATTCATATGCTTAAAGATAGTTGTCCAATGCCAATGAAAACTGGGATATCCCCACAGGGAATGGCAGACATGATTTCTGGGAACCCTATAGGCTTCTGAAAAGGCATTTGGAAACCAGGAGCCTGAACTACGGTTCTTCCTATAAATACCCACTGTGCTGCTCCCTCTGCCACCCCAACAATTAGTGTAAGCATATATATGGGATGTGTACTAAGATGGTTATCTTCAAACCAGCTAGAGGTTGTAAAACTTAATGAACCTCCAGCCTCATGTTTCTGGAACCCAAATCCTGAATTAGTTTACCTAATTAGGTAATCTTGGCAGTTTTACTTAGCAAATTTTTATTAAGATGAGAAGAGCATTAACATGATATATAATTGTTGAGACTGTCATAAGCAGCATCTGAGGATTCAGAAAGAAAAATATTGACATAGATAGGCAACAGACTAAAATGCAGCAACACAGAGGATCAGCCAACTCCAAGGCTCAGCAAAAATCTCTTTTATCTCACTGAGGACTAATTGGCCAACAAAGACTTTTTGAGTTGAGGAAGGGTTAGAATATTTATGCTTCAGGTTGTAGCTCATCAGTCCTGGCTACTTTGGTGTGTTAAATTATGCATCTCCTACTTGTAGAGCCTCTGTGTATGCAGTAAAATTTGTCAGGAAGGGAATGCTACTTTAGGATCTTAACACTATTTCAGCAATTGGAAAGCCTGCATTTCAGACGAGTCAAACCTTTACACTTCCTATTAACTTCAGTAAACACAAAATGCATTAATTTTTAAACTTTGAAATAAAGAAGGATGAGAGTGAAAGGTAATATTTGGAGCTATTGAAAGATTTATCATGAAATGTGAGTTGATAATTCAGATAAGCCCCATCTTGAGGCTCTGAAAACTTAAAAATACATCCCAAAACCTCCTCAAGTAATCTGACTCTAAAACAAAACCAAATTTAGGAAGGTTAAACTCAAAAAAATAATTTTGGAACAAAATCAGTAAGTAACATAAGAAGAAAATAAATTGAAAATGTAATCAATACTTGTAAGTTTTCAGTATAGCTGATATTTGCAAACAAACATTTTACAAATATTTTTATTTCAAATACAAAAGCTAAAGTGATTCTATGAAGAAGATCCATAGAGAGCATGGCAGTCATTTGTGGCAAGGAACTGCACGAGGGTCGTGATTCAAATTCTGAATTAGTAATTTAATAAGGAAATTGGCCATGATAATTCACTATTTCCACAAGATAATGGTTTGGTCAATACTTTTATATCCCCCCAAAATACACATTCACTCTGATGTCACCTATAGGAGCCTAGTACAATTGCTAGTATTGATTAAGGCCGTGACCATTATGCCAAGATACAGGTAATGAAATGCAACTGGAATTGATTTCTATTCTGCTGTTTGGATTCTTATGAGTTATGGTTAAATGCTCCCTGACACATCACATTCACAGCTACCCGTGATACCTTCTCAGTTCTGGTATTTTAAACACTTCATGTGGAGAAACAGCTATCCACAGTAAAGGAGAATTCACAACTGGATTTTAGTGGGATATGTACAATATGCAGAAAACTGGTGGTTTTTAATTGTCAATCTGTATTTTAGGATGAAACTCGTTGTATGTTATGGTTGATTTTTGTGTGATTAGCATAATATTTGTTTGGTAGGGTTCCAAATCTCACTAGGACAAGATTTTCTTCTTGAATTCATCAAATATATACTGCATATTATATATAAGTATAGTATTGACACATTGGGTAACACTTGAAAAGAAATATGCAGACTAAGTGGGACATACTAATGATGTATAGAGTGGAAAATCTCCCTTATGAGGAAAGGCTGAGGGAGCTGGGGCTCTTCAGCTTGGAGAAGAGGAGAATGAGGGGCGACCTCATCAGTGTTTATAAATATGTAAAGGGAGAGTTCCAGGAGGACAGAGCCAGGCTCCTCTCAGTGATGTGCAATGACAGAACTAGGGTCAGTGGGTACAAGCTTGGGCATTGGAAGTTCCACATAAATATAAGGGAAACCTTTTCACTGTGAGAGTAACAGAGCACTGGCACAGGCTGCCGAGGAGGACTGTGGAGTTTCCTTCTCTGGAGACATTCAAACCCCACCTGGACACGTTCCTGTGTGACCTCCTGTAGGTGACCCTGCTCTGGCAGGGGGGTTGGACTAGATGATCTTTTGAGGTCCCTTCTGACCCCTAACTTCCTGTGAAATCTGTGAAAGAATTTTAAAAGGGCTAAAAATTATATTAATAATATTGCTGTGGGAGCCATGGTGGTTATGTAATGTTCTCTTTATCAATTAATACTTTTAATTAAAGGGATATTTTATAAGTCTGTACTTATTAAACTATGTCAGTTGACCACATGATAAGCCATTATGTTTCTTAAAAGAGTTTTCTCTCTTTCACTGTTTAGAAAAAAATGTCTTGAATTTATTGCATCACACTACTTCCGTTATAATAGCTATGCTGTTTATGATTCTGTACTGTGCATGAAATATACTCCATAAATTTAGCAAAAAAATTAACCAACATACCTGTAAAATAGCTCAGTACCAGGTTACTATAATGATAGTTACATCACTTGAATAAAACAATACTTATGTTTGTATGCCTTTTTGTGTATGTGAAATGATTCACACATTTCCTTGCTTCTGCCTTTTTCGTGGACTGCTTGATTCTAGTCCGGTTTTATTTCTTTCTTTAACTGAATATTGTTATTTTATTTACTACTACTACATTATTGGAATTTATAATAATAATTCAGTTGCAGATGGCAGGGTTTTGGCTTAGATTTGGACAGACAGCATGTTCACATTACAGTACAGGGCATATGTTTCTCAACTCAAAGTTGTAGATTTCCACTTCTCAAGCAAAAGCCAGAGTCAGAACATTACAAATTTTGCCATGACTAGAAAGTAAGAACCAAATCCTCATGTGACATACAGGAATACTGGGTAGATGAAATTCATTTTGTCTAATATAAAACCTAGGTATCACCTAGTCTGCTTCTGTCATCTTGAGCCAACAGTGATAAAAATGAATCTTCAGGGGGGTGATTCTTGGCTACTGCTGGGAGACTTCCTTGAGGATGAGAGGAAGTGTCACTTTGGAAGGCCTGGCTTTCTGTACTTTGTTCAGCAGTTTTTCAGGTAATGGACAACTCCAATATTTAACTTTTAGACAGCTTTTAAATAATAGACAGATAATGTGGGGTTTTTTTGTGTTCTTGTTTAAAAATAGGTCCATTAGAAAGTACAGACTATCCTCCAATATCTCTCTTAAGCATACTTAATCCATTGGATTCTGACCATAAAGTTGGGATAGTCTTTTATTAAAAAACATCAGAGGATCTTATATGTAACAGCTCTGTATTTAGAATCCAGATATGGAAGTCTCAGGTAGAGAGGGTTTTAAAAGTGATTAAAAAAATAAAAAAAACACACTATCCCCCTCTCCCCCTACCCTCACCCTCACACACAATTATACTTCATTTTAGGAGTAGATGATATAAACAACTTCAAAGTCAGATATTTTGTCTTCACTCCCAGAGGTGTTAATTTCATTACAACTTTTTTCATGCATTATATTTACTTAATAATCCTTAAAAAACAAAACAACAACAACAAAAAACAATCAAACAAAAAAAACACATTGCATCTTTTGTTGGAATCACAGATTACATGTTAGTTCACTTCACCCCTTCAAAATTAGATGGAGAAAAATGTCTTTTTTAAGGCAAAATTAAAGTTACCAGAAGTGACAGTGACTGCTTGGCTGCTTTTCACCTTTTCAGGCTGGCTTGCAAATGTTTGTTGAGAACTGAGAGATGATACTTTGCAGAACAAACAAATGGTCCTGACAAGGGATTAAGCCTTATTACTTTTTCTGGTTGTTTCTTTTCTCCATGCTTCCTGGACAGAGGCTGCAATTATCTGAAACTCTCCCTAAATCCTGTAATATAGTTAATATCAAACTAACCAGCTTCCACTCTTCTTACATTTAAGGGATATAGTCCTTGAAGTGAAACTGACAAGCTTCACAGTTTCACCCTGTGATGAAATATGCATCCACCAGAAACAAACAACACCCAATAAAGCCTGTGTCTCTTTTGTGTTGGTAGGTGGAGACATAGCCATTACCTTATTCACCACATCCACAGGGATGTGGCAGTGTCCATCCTGCCCAAAGAACTGCATCTCCTGGGCAGGTCCCTTTACCTTACTCAACAGTAAACATAGCTTCCAACAGGTGGATTATCTTCTTACCTTTTTCAAAGATTTTCTCTGCTGTGTTGCCCCACACAGTGATATCACTGATGCACTGAAAATCCTCTGGAGCTCAATCCTTCTCCAGTGCAGTTTGGATCACCCTTATGGGAGATATTTGGGCTGTGCTTCCACCCCTGGGGCAGTTGGATCCAGATGTACTGGATTCCCCTCCAGGTAAAAACAAACTGGAGTCTGTACTCCGTTGCTAAGGGAATGGAGAAAAATGCAAAATGTCAGTCCTGGTATTTTACATTTTCCTGCCTTAGACTCCATTTCATGCTGAAGTTACAGCATGTCATGCACAGCATCACTCGGTGGTGGTGTTACTTCATTCAAACCACCAAAATCCACAGTTAACCTCCCTTCTCTGTCAGGATTTTCCACTTGTCATATTGGACTGTTGAAAGGTGAGTGAGCCTTGCTGATGTCTCCTTGGATCTCTAATACTGGAATCAGCAAGGAACTTTCAAAATTTGCTCATTCTGTTGTTTACATGTATGAAGAAGACCAGGAGTCTTTGCAGCAATTTGCAAACATGAAGTTTGCAAACAGGAGTGCCCTCCTGTTAGCCCAACAAGCCTACTCCTTGCAGGAGTGACCATTTCCCAATTGCCACAAATTTCCACATAAAGGTTGTCAGTCATGACATTTACCAGCAAGATGGAAAGTCCCAAGAAATATTAAGATTATTCTTTTGTTATACTCAATAACATTATGTTCAAGAATATTATACTCAAGGATAGCTTAAAAAAGGGGGCAAAATACATTCTGTTTCTCTGTTTATTTACTGTTAATTTTATGATTTAAAAACTTCTAGTACATTATACTATGCTCTGTACATGAGTATTTGTTTTTAAGCAGCTAGTGATACAATAAAAATTACTTACTTTTCTTGAAAGTAAGCAGTTGAAGAACGACTACATTAATGTAATCTTAACACATTTTAGACTGTGTTAGGCTATAAAATTTTGATACATATATCTTTTAACTGCTTAAGTAGCTCATGCAATGGCAAAAATATGCTTTGCACGTACAAATACCAGCAGAGGATTCTATAAAGTATGAAATAACAAAAATAAATTGTAGAGTGTTTTTCCACTAAATTAGTGAAAGAGTGTTTAACTGCTTTGAATTCTTTTGTGGAAACATATATTCTGTTTCTCCACTTATTTTTGTTCTCTGCTGTGCATATTTAAAGTCAGTATATCTGAAGTACTCATTTGAAAACAAACTCTTTATGATGCAAAAAATAATGTTTTTCTACCAACTGAATGGTCTAACACAAGATAAGTCAGTTGTTCTGCCTCTGAGCAAAGCCAACAATTTTTAATCATTTGGAAAAAAAAGTCTCCAGGAGATGGTATCAATGCGTGAATGCAATGCAATATAATGAAGGGAAGCAAAATGATAACTCTACAGATTCTGTAGGAAAATTCACAACTGAAAATGATGTTATTGCCATTCACCCAGGTCTGCTGTCAGCTATTCAATCCCCTCACACGAGAGACGAAAAAAGGGAGAAAATTTTCTTATGTGAAAGTCATTTTGAACTGATTCACAGCTGTGCTGCAGAAAAAACCCAAGGAATTTGTTAAAGAAAAACAAAATCCAAAGGGTAGAAAAAAAGCCAGCAACACAAGAGTAACCTCTCTCCTATGCTAACACAATACATTGCTCACAGCCACAGCTGCAGCTTTAAATGAAGTTCATTCTTCCCCTTACTTCCATCTCTTTACAAGACAGACAATGACCATTAGGTTTTCCATTGGCTTGCACAAACATTGCTTACTTGGTCTCCCCCTCTCTGCCTTTATAATATTACATAAACAAATGCATAATCTTACTGATGTGCACTACATTCTCTAGTTTATTCTGTCATCTCATGCTTAATAGTTTTGCTATAGCTTTATTGCACGAAATAAAAAATTAATCTTTTTTCTTCTGTTTCTGCTTTGCAGTCACTTGAATGCTTGAAAGTGAGTTAGCCATTATGTTGAGTGATTTGGTTAACATAAAAAAACCACAAATAATTGTGTGCTGAACATTCTCAACTAACTTACCCAGCATTGGAAAGTTCCAAAAGGTAGAAAAAGGTAGACAAGATCTCCGTCCTTACAGCCACAGAATGTGGGCCCTTCCTAAACCTTCTCACATTCTTTGCTCAAAGCTAGTAACCATGTTTGTTGTTATGATAAAGATGTAGCTCCACACTGAAGGCATTTTCAGATGAGATATTCATGATTATAAAGTGTATTATCATGTATCTCCATATTTAATCTCCATATTTTGGGCTTGCTGTACTATTTGGTTTATACCTTGTATGTCTGCAGCTAACTCACAATGTTATATATTTTTATATTTTAAAAAAATTTGCACTAAAAAATGCCACCACTCAATTTTGCACTGGGGGAAGGGTTAAAAAAAAGTAAATTAGGTGAGTAGGTGTCATGAGATAATTCATTTACATCATTCAGACAATTATATCAGAAATTAATACCTTACAGTGTCAGGTGCTTGACAAAGACTGGAATAGAACAGAAATCTCATCTAACAATCTCTTGATTTCAAGAGCTTTTCCTATGGCATTGACCATCCTTCATTATTACTGAGTTCAAGTACATCTAGTCAGTCAAGGATGATTTGCTGGAACTGTGTCCTGCTTCCTGTTCTCAGTGTCCCTTCCAAACAGGTGGCCTTCTGCTGTGATGAAAAGCAAATATTCATCCAGTTTGTTCTTTTGGGTTCCAGTAAGTGCTCCTGATCCTGAGAGCTTCTGATTATATTGGACCAGGAAACTGGGTACATTCTGTAAACACTTGTGAATCACTAGAGACTATTAAACTTGGCTTTCCCATCTTTTTGTTTTCCTGGCCTGTGTTTGGTATCTACCCAGGATTTAGTCTGTACCCCTGGTTTCCACTGTGATACTAAATGCAGCAGTATGAAATTGATTGGCAGTATGAAATAGATAAAAATACAGACTGAAACAGGTCACAAAGACAGTAAAGTTGAAAAAAAAATTGATTGCTGCAACAAGGAGTATTATTGTACTCTTTAACTGTGGTGGGCTCGATGGCTATTAATACTTCTAAGTATGCAAAGGAAGAGATGGAAGGTATGGCGCAATCCATTGAAAGTTTCATAGCAGCTTCTTGGAAAGGTAAATTAAGTTCTTCTTAACAAGTGTAGATATTATGACAGGAAATATCAGACAGATGAAAAGTTTCATAACTGGAAAAGAGAATTGGAGTATTTAGCCTTCTGCTCTTCTTGACTTCTGGGCCACCTGCTTTCAATCTTCCTTTTTATGTCATATTTGTACAGCAAAAACAACATGATCTTACCCTGTAGATACAACCCCTACAACAGTAGGAGTGCCATGAAGGTATAAGACATCTGTATGTAATTCTTTCAGAATTATAACCTGATGATCTCTCTATATGTAAATAAAGCCTTCTGACTTACTAAACCTGGGTTGGTCTAATTCAAGCTAGGTATAAATCCTTCAAACTATATTCTTCCTCTGAATTTAACAGATTCCATATGAAAATTTGAGGATTGAATCTGTCATGCCCTTTACTTCACTCCTGTAGAAATCAATAGGTCAAGCTCCACCCTGTGTCACACAGACTTTGTAGATAAAATATGTGTAGTAAAGCAAGTTCCCAGAAGCAAAAGAAAGATTTTAGTAAACTGCTAAAATGTGGTGCCAAACTGCCTCCTCACAGTGAGGGAAACACTCCTTATCTGTTATGTCAAAGCTTGAAATATATTAAGATACCAGACACTTACATGGCAAACTCAGCACAGGGTAGCATATGATATGTATCCACAGGTGAATGGTTAATATAATTTCATTCATTTTCAACCCAGACATATTCCATTTAATTTAGGCAGCTGTACCTTCTCTGCCACTGGGGCTTGTGTCAAGCTTACACAGGGGGTGTAGTAAGCTTTATTAGCATAGATATTGAAGTCACTCATTACAAATTACATGGTCAGAGCAGGCAATCCAGCACTTCCTCTGTGTCACCAGGTGCAGCCTGAAACTGCATTTCTTTACCTGAAGATGTAATAACTACAAACTACCAGCATCAGCACAGAAGAGTGATTTAAATGCATTATACATATTTGTGCTGTTACTGTTACCTGTAGAAATATCAAATGTTAAACAACAGTATCTCTGATAGTTGCCTATATTCTTCCTTACAGAAAAAGAAAGATATTTTCCTGACTCACTGCAAAGCTCCTTGCCTCATCAAAGGAACTTTGCTGTCATAGTGTACCATGGCAGTTGCAAGACACCCAAGTCTCTTGATTAGAAACCTATCAACTTGGTACTTTTCCAGCACTAAATGCAAATAGTAAGAGGCAGTCATAGCTTTAGAATCCTACAATTTCAGTGAAAAAAAAGATAAATAAGTGCTGGAAGAACAGAGAATCAAAGGGGTAAAGCCATGTATTTGAAGTTACAAAGCAAAGCAAATGCAAAGTAATAAAAGACTCTTCAGGTATCCTGTTTCCTATCACTAAAAAATAATGTCCTCCCCTCACACTGAAATGAAAATTTGTTTCTGCTTGTTGCAGTTTATGTCAATCTGATCAAAACACCATTCTCCAGCTGTTACTGTGGCAAGACTCAAAGTCATTTTGTAATATCTGACAAAAGAAGAGTTTGAGGAACCCTCTTGATTAGTATATAGGAAGTGAAATTATATAGTATGATTTAGACTTGCATATTTTACAGACTCTCCAAATTCATCAGTGTTACACTCAATATCTTGATCTTGATCATGAGCAAAAATTATGCTGTTGTGTATTGTTTCCAGAAATATTTTTGAAAGTTCCTCAGATGACATACCTGTTAATTTCCTATTCGATACACAAAGTAATTTTTAAGGTATCTTTCATGATCAGATAACCAGTTTTAAAAATTAATTATGGAACCGTCATCAAGTCACAAGATGGAAACCAAAATGGATGGAAACCAAGATGGACACAAAAACGTATTCTGACAAAAAAACACCAAGATCTCTGACAGCAGAGATACCAGGTTGCAGGGCTCATAATGGAGTTGAGAAAATCAGAGAAGAGTATCTTCTGCTCTGGTTCAAACCTCCATTCCTGAATTTCAGCCTTTCCCGTCATGAAAAATCCTACTTTATCCCCCATTCCTTAAATTTACCTTCTCCACCAAGAGATATTGCCACCACCTGTCCGAATTTCCTTGCTGTCTGAAACTAGCTTTGTTGTGCCTGACAGTTACCTTGGGTAATGACAGAGAAATTTGCATCCTTTTAAATGTCAGAGCATTTGGACCATGATGTGGACATAACTGAGTACACATTCATTCTTTTTAGGGAAGTAATCTGTGCATATGGTTGCAAGGGTAGCAGAGCCATATTTTCCTATCTATTAAAGTATATAACCAAAGCCTCCTTTGAAATGGCATAAGTGCTATTAAGATTTCTTTATGTAGATGATGTGAAGCAGATAGATTCTAGCAAATGGTCATAACAGTCATATCTAACAGTTCTTCTGATTTAAAATGGAGACTCAGTTTGCTATCTGCAACAGAAAAAAACTAAAAAAATAAAATAATAATAATAATAAAAAAATAATTTAGTACCTTATTTTACACAGTTACATTTTTCCTTCCTTCTGGGGACAAACTGCTTATCTGCCCACACCAGATGAATTGTTTACAAATCCTTTTCCAGTTGTGAATCTAGAAATGAAAGGTAGTATCTCTGCTCACAGCCAGGAACTTGTCTTCCCCCTCCCACTCTACAGTTCCCTCAGAAATCAGTGTGCTGGCAGACGATTCCTTTGTCAGACAAAAGTTTCTTCCCTCACTTGTTCGTTCTTGATATCTAATTCTCATTTCAGTTAGAGCAATTGAATGTGCTCTTGTCCCTTTTTCCTTCCTAATGGAAGGGAGTAAGCTTGCCAAATTAATTTTCTTCTTTCATGTCTCATCTGACATTTTAATTTTTATCGTCAGATGTGGAAAAGAAACAAAGAGCTGAGTCCTGTTAAGACTAAGCAAGTCCTCTTTTTCTCTGCATTCAGGGAGATGTTTTAAGTCCTATAGAAGCATATGCATGTGAATGTGGGTGTGTTTGTTTTCCCTGAGCAATTCAAACATATGGCTAGATCACTGTATGCTTAGAAAGGCATGTTACCACATACAGAATTGGTTCTTCTTCCCCAGAAGAGCTTTGTGCAGCAAAATATATATATGCTGATTCTACTAGTGACAATTTGCTACCCATTCTGTTGCTGTGCCTTCAGGCTCTTGGCAGGCAGGACTTCTGTTTTAGCAGTCATCTCTCTGAATATGATTAGGCAGCTTCCTATATGCATTAAATCTATATTACTAGGGTTTCTTTGAAGGTCTGCTAAGCACCCCTTCCTGATACCTTGTTTTTCCTTTCAAACGCAGTAACCAAAGAGAAGTTTTTCTAAGCTATCTAACAGAGCTCCCCAGTTACTGAACATGCAAGTATATTATTTTAAAATGTAGCTGGCAGATAAATGTATTCATTAATCACTGAAAGAGTTATTGATTGAATATTTGGCTATAAATGATAGAGTTGACAAAATAGTGACAAAAATATACTGAGTATATAGTCTGATGAAACCCCAAATGATACCTATTCTGTATAATGAGCATGCTGTTTAAAATTCCATCAGTTCTAGTCAGCAATGCCTTTGAAAGATCAGAGAGAACTTGTCTCTGCCTCCCATTGCGTTCCTATTTAGAGATCTTGGGTTTCTGATTCATAATTCTGATATGTGGCATTTGGGCAAAGAAACTGGCTAAAGCTCAACAGCTGAAAATGAGGAATTCTCAAATTTTGCTGATGTCAGTGCTGGATTCTAAATACCAGTTCAGCAAATAAAAATTATACTTCAAGTTATGGGTGATAGGAGAGAAATAAAGAAGAGAAAAAAAGGTTTCTTCCAGTGTGAGAAAAGCCACATCATCAAGGTATATTTCAAATTCTGCAGATAAGAGTATCTGATTCTCCAGTCAGCATTATACTCAAATCATTTGAGTATCCACAACTATTTTTGTAATGCTTTTCGTGAGAAATCCCTGTGCTCTATAATGCATTAAATAAGATTTCTGTAGATTTCCTTGATAAATTAGAAAATAAAAACATTACAGAAAATGTGATTTCCCTCAATCTTTGCAGTGTATCCGTGAAGGGGACATCTTTGAAAAATATAAGTTATGCACAGTCATCCATGTTATAGCTTTTCAGTCTGAATCTGGCTACTGTTTTGGAACTGCAGCCTGGCCTGTGCCATATTTCACTATCCTTTAGTAGATATGTGCCTACTGGTACAGCTGGTGCATCCATCCCTGTTGACCTGAGACATCACCTCATAATCTCAGCTGAATTCTGAGAACAGGAATCCAAGACAAGTGAAGAAGTCAGGTGTACCATCCCATTATTACTACTGTTTTTTAAAACACATTTTAAAGGGCTTGTCTTGCCATTTGTACTGTCCTTTATCCAGAATATCATCAGATATCCTGCTGTAGAATAATATCTGCTTATTCTATATTTTTTATAAGGTTTTAAATACTCTGACATGTCTGGTAGTCTCAAATCTTTTAGGAGAGACACAAGCTCTGGGGGACTTGCTTCAGAAAGCTTCCATGGAAGCTCTGCACTTCCATTAAAAGGCACTGAAAATGCCAGATGAAGTGCTGGGACACCTCTGATGGCATAAACTCCAATTTACACGGCTACAAGAGGAATTTCTCTGGTTTTATGCAGTAACAAGAAAAATATATGCTAAAAATTATTACTACACAAAATTCTGGCAAAAAGAAATAGTTGTGAAACCAGTAAGAAAACAGGTATACTTTTTCAGTCTAGAGCTGCATGACTAAGCTTCAGAGAGGAGAGAAGGGTAAAACATCAAAAAGCAATTGTCTGCTTTGATTTGATCTGTTACTTGCTGAGGAAGTCTTAAGTAATGTATTCAGTTTGACACACTAATGTTTCTGTAAAATGTAAATGCCATATAAAGAAAATGAAGGAGAATAATAGTAGGAAGCTTAAAGTGAGAGATCAGTGGAAAAGAGTTGAAGGACTATTAGCCTAGCTGAATAAATATCACAAAAGTAAAATGGCAAAACCCATTTTATTTGAAGTCCCTTACAATCTAAACCAATATATGATTCTATGATATGTGGTGAAAAAGATCAAGAAGAGCAAAGGACTTTTGTTGGGGTGGGACATGAAAATTAAAAGCTAAACTCAATGGAAAGAGGGTGGGAGAGCAGAGGAATTTAACATATCCACATCCTAGGATAATTTGTGTGTTCATATCTGAACAGAAGACCAGCAAAGTAAAACCAAGTCAAGGAAAAGGAAGCAGTAGGTGGATGGTCTAGGAGGACTACAGAATCTGTATCTCTGGAGGCTTATACACCACATTAAAACAACCCTATATATAATTATCCTTCCCTTAGGACAAGGAGGGGTGAGCTTGGTGACTTCTGAAGTACCCTTGAAACTATCTATAATGCCATAAATAAACAAGAAAACATTAACATGAATATGAATAAATGGAGGGGAAAAAATTACCTTCTATTTCCTGACTTTTGGTACATTGAATCTACCTTTTGGGAAGTGTTAATGCCTGAATAAGAGCCTGCAAATACTGAGAAACACAATGCTGCATGAAGAAATAAAAGAATCAAAGAACCATAGAATCACAGAATCATAGAATTATAGAATCACAGAATAAGTGGTTTGGGTTAGAAGAGACCTTAAAGACCATCTAGTTCCAATCTCTCTGCATGGGCAGGGACACCTCCCACTAGAGCAGGTTTCTCAAAGCCCCATCCAGCCTGGCCTTGAACACTTCCAGGGAGGGGGAATCCACATCTTCTTTCAGCAGCTTGTTCCAGTGTCTCATCACCCTCACATTAAAAAAAAAAAGTCAAATAAATATCATTAATGCTGTTCATTCTTCCATACCTTCCTTATTTCCAACAGATAACATGAGGTCCTCAGCCCGAGTTCAGAACCCTGTGACACTGGCAGGCTAAGCAGTGCTGGTCAGAACTGAGGGCTGAGCTTAGAGTAGCCCCAAGATGGGGACCTCCCAAGGGGGTTCTGTACAAACCCCTTCTTACCCAGCTCCTTCCCAGCCTGGCCCCATGGCTCAACAGGGATGTCCTGGTACCTGCTGCAAACACCTGGCCAGGAGCGACTGATGACCATCAGTGGCTCATCTTTTTGCTTCCTTGTTTTTGCTTGCTGTCTCCTGGTGTTTTAACCCCTGGTGTGTTATGATTTAAACCTTGCAGATGGTCTCTGTAATTCTCCAAACCAACATTTATCTACAGTCTCAGTAGTGGCCTATGCTGACAAGCTGCTGAAAAGGCCAGCATGATGAACACTGTAGAATTGCTACAACATTATGTGCAAGCAAGATAATAGAGCTCGTGTTTATCTTATTGAGTTGAAAAATTTACAGTGAAAGTTTGAACAGCTGCAGTACTTTGCTCAGTCACGACTGTTGAAGTCTTACATAAATCTTATTCAATCAAAGAAATATTGGCAAATATTTGCATTTTTGGGGCAAAAAGGAAGAGCAGTGGAATAGAATGATGAAATGACACATTCTGTAAGGACTCTGGGTGGCATCAACAGCAAGCTATCGATATATAGAAATATAGATGTGAAGAAAAATTCTTAGTACTATAACTGAACGGTGAAATAAGCCTTATTGATTCCCATTGAAAACTGACTTTAAGTTCTGTGGAAATAGGAAAAAATCTCTTGTAACATAAAATGAAAGGCAAAGAGAAATAAATGGTATGTAATGAAGAATTTAAGAGGTTCCTGAATAGGGAAAATAACAGAGTATTTTGCTTGGAAAGATATTTTAGAAAAAAATATTTAGGTTTTCTATATTTCTTTTTCTGACAGGGAGCTCAGAAGGCTAGAAAGCCATTGCCATTTTCCATATCATTGATGGAGAGCTTGAAAGTCTGAAGGCAGCCATGTCCAACCTCAGAGATCTGAAATCAGACCCCAAGGTCTAACTCTATTAATATGCATATAAGGACCTTTAAACGTAATGTTCCACAGCCTTGAGTCTACAGGGCCATAGCTGACTACCTTCACAGTACCTACCTCCTGCCTCTGGATTTCCCCTGGGATACATGTGGTGACCCAAGATAAGAGTGAGTTTTTTTAATTTTGAAGTTTCTTACTCTATGGAATAATGTGAGCAGTACTGCAACCCAGTAGAATGGAATAGGTCTATTTTTTTATACATTAATCTGAATGTCTGCATTGCATGCTTTGGGGCATTCAAAAAAGTACATTTGAATCTGCAGAATATATTAGGGACTAGTGATGGAGTGTGACACAAATAGGAGAGTACAAAAATATTAAAACTTGTCCATACCACCCATTATATTGGTCCCTTGAATCTATACCTTCTAAAACACCTATCAACATTTTTGTCTGCTGTGGGCTGAAGCAGTTGCAGTGAGTGTGGTCAAGGAACAAATTTGTTGGCACTACTAGCAGTGAAATGCTTGGGCTGTTCATTCAGGAGGAGGAGGGAGCTTGCATTCTTGACACAAACACACTTAGATATATCCAGGGGTCTATTGGAAGCTTCACCAAGATGACATGTTTCACTGAAATGTTTTGCCCTTCATAAGACCAGCTTTCCCACGTTTCTTTTTGATCAGTGTTATAAATGCTCATCATTTGCTAGAAACACAAACTTTCTGTTATACAGAGCAAAATATTTTCTCAAGGAAAACCAGAATGCACAATGGATAAACAAATGGAGTGAACTGGAGATGCTGCTATAGCTTCCTCGTAAAGAAACTAAATAGTGACAAAATCAATACCTTATAGGTTTTCAGTAAATATATAGTTTGCTATATAGGTGTCCTAGCTGGAGCCTGATAGTGATGTTTATGCTGACAATTGTCTTATTTATATATAGTCTCATGCAGACAGCAAAGCAAATTATCTGCTCTTACATCTTCCCTGATGTCAGTAACCTCAGGAATGTATGACAGGAATAAATCACTTCCCTAGCAATGAATATATATACTATTGCTAATAAACAAAAAAAATATTTAATATAGAGTTGAAGGAGTCACAGCTAGCAACAGGAAGAGGAGTCAAGGACACAGTTTGTATGTATGTCCTATATCTCATATCCAAAATTTTTCTTCCAGACAAAATTTGAAGTCTGGATGGCTGGAAGGCTGGCAAACTAGCTCAGCATAGGGAAGACAGCAGGCACAGAAAGTCATTGATGTACTTCTGTGCTCATAAAGAATAAACTGAATATTGATCAAAATGGCCTGGAAAGAACAGGGAGCTTCATGTAGGGAAAGAAAGGAACAAGAAAGATGTAGGACTGCCAGGTCTTGCACGAAGTGTGAGCCTGAGGCTGCTGATGAGTTCTTTTTGAAGAAAAAAAAAAAGAAAAAAAAAGAAAACCTCAAAATTTTTAGGGGAGACCTGAATGTCTTCTTGACACATAAATGAAATGGGTACAAATAAAATTAAAATAGCACCAGAGACACTTTTGAGTATGTTGGCCTATTTTATTTCCCATTTGGGAGACAGTTAATCACTTATTTTGCTGGCAACATCACAAAAAGAGTTAGTAGATCACAAAGAATCAAAAGCAGAATATTGCTTTATCCTTGAAACCCTTGCGCTGTTAACACGTTCTTACTCTTGGTAGAATGTAAGAGGGAGTAGAAGCGGATGAAAAAGACATTATTACTTTTCATGTATCTGTCAACACATTTTCAACTGTGTGGGGTTTTGCTGACTGTCTCAGGAATGTAGAACGGGGAGATTCTCTAGCAAGCAATGGTGTAATGAAAGTTTAATCCATAAGGCTCCACAGGACCTTGCTTCCAAACTACAAGCCAACAGCTAGCTAAAATAACCTTATGACCTCATAATCCTGAATTGCTGCTTTTTTTCCATGTTTTTAAAGTGTAGGAAGGGGAACTGTGGGCATATCTGCAGTTTCTCCTGTCAGACTGTCAGCTCAGTATAAGCTGTACATGGAGTCATGAAAGGGAAGAGAGAATGAAAGGCAGCTTTTGTGGGTAGCAGAGCCAACTCCTTTCTCTTCAGTAGCCTGGATTATCAGCTGAGTCCAAAGCTATAAGCACAAGCAAACACGCAGCACATGTATAATTCTACTTAATAACAGCAAGGTTTGATGAACCTAGGACAGATCTTCAATAAATAATGGTAAAGCATAGCTTGATTCTGACCCAAATTGAAGTAATTATAACCACAACAGTGACCATAGTGATGAATTATAAGATGATGATTATTATGATAATTTATAATTATTAACAATTATAATAGTTATAAAAAATATAATAATAGACCAAACATACCTACATTGGGGTGTAATCAATAATATACGACTAAGAAAGCTGTCAGCTCTCCCATAGTCCAGGTCAGATGTTCACTCTTTTACATGCAGAACAAAGGCATGGAACAAAGAATAATAAAGTAATATCAACAGGAGAACAATATTGCTATTCATTCTGGGATAAGATATAATGGCATATATGAGCAGAAAAATTATTACAGTCTGGCCTAGTGTTCTGGAAAGATATGAGATCTCCCAAAATGTCTCTATTTGTATTTCTTTTAATCTAAATGAATGACCCGCTACATTTCTTTTCATGAGGATGATCAAAACAAAATTTAAAGAATATTCTGAATTTGCTGCAGTTATTATTTTTTGCTTGGGATAGAGTGTAAGGCAGTTAATTAAAAACCTGACAGTTCCAGACTGTAAAAGATTCTGTACAGCTACATGGTACCATTTTCCTTCCTTTCTTCTAATTATTTAAATCCTCTTTATATTCAAATATACATAAAAATCTGCCTCTTCAGCTAGGCAAACAATACAGACTCTTTTGTTCATGTTGTTGTAGATAATCCTACCTTCTTTAATTTTTCTTTTAAGGAAAAGTTATTAAAAATAGTAGACTTTAATAAAGAGAATGAATTTGACTTTTACTTCCATTACCCTAGCAGAGATATCACCTTGAGACGTGACTCATTATTGCAGGTCCATGTATTGAAGATATCATAAACAGATGTACCACAGAAAATACACTTGGTTGGTTATTTTGATGTGTAGTGTTAATTTCCTTACCAAAAAAATTCCTTCAAACTGGATAATGCATATATACATAACTTATACCAACACATGTACATGTGTATGTGTGTTTGCATGTGCATGATTTTGAGCATGAATATAGTGATAGATATTGTGATAGACATAGAACTCTTTCTTTTTCCATGGCTGTGTAATGGTTGCCCCATTGAAAAGTAATCTTATAATATCTTTATTAAAGATTAAAAGATTTGAAAGAAAAAAAATGTTAACTGTTTTTTTTTTTTTGTTTGCTTTTGGTTGGTTGGTTTTGGTTGGTTTTGTTTTAATGTGCCTATAATTTAGAGTATGGATAGATTAGTATTATTAGTTCTAATATTTTAGATCACTATTTCAAGTGCTTTTTCTTGACCACTGCTTTCAGAAACGTTTCCTTCCTTTAATTTCCAGGTTTTATAGGCCAGCATTATGCATCATTTTCATCATTTTTCTCACAAGGAGCAATATAGTTAACAATATAGTTTAACAATATAGTTAAGATGGAACACCTCTGCTATGAAGACAGACTGATTGAGTTGAGGCTGTTCAGCCCAGAGATGAGAAAGCTCCAGGAAGACCTCAGAGAAACCTTCCAGTACCTGATGGGGGCCTACGAGAGGCTGGAGGGGGACTTCTTACAAGGGCATATGGTGACAGGACAAGACAGTTTTAAACTGGAAGAGGGTAGATTTAGATTAGATATTAGGAGGAAATTCTTTAGTATGAGGGTGGAGAGACACTGGAACAGGTTGAAGAGTTGTAGATGTCCCATCCCTGGCAGTAGTAAAGGTCAAGTTGGATGGGGGTTTGAGAAAACTTTTATAATGGGAGATGTCCCTGGCCATGCAGTAGGGATGGAACAAGACAGTTTCTAGGGTCCATTCCTTCCTAAATCAGTATGTGATGTGAATATTATTAGTGCTTTTACTTATGTAAAATGTATATATTGATCAGTGTTTTCAAGCAAAAATGAAAGCATAATTTCAGTTTCCCTTACAATCATGCTATTTATTTAAATAATGCACTTCTCTGGTTGCTTTTTTGTTGTTATTGTTGGTTGGTTTTTTTGTTTTTTAATTACTATTTTTTTAGCTTTCTAGAAACCAACAAAAACTGAGAATTGGTAGCTGAAGAACAGCAGAACTTTACTTCTCTGTGTGTATTTATCAAACCTTCTCAAATTGTATTACCCTCACAAAATAACTTATCCTTAATTTTTCATCATATATTTGAAATGTAATGGTTCAAGAAGAAAGTAAAGCAGCATCTTCTCGTTTTCAGCTGAAGAAATTATCTCTTAATATTTGCACCAGGTACTTAATATTCTTCTGTATTCTCAAAGTATAGCTGCAAAACCTTTCCTCCAAATTTTTACTTCAATTTTGAAGCTGAAGACCTCGTTATTTTTAAAATATAACAATTTAATGCGAGATGACATAACTATAGACTTTTAGGTGGTCTGTATTTGTAGTTGTAAATTGAGCTTGATCCTTTGATTTAAGTGAAATTATACCAAATGCCCCAAGTTAGAATAAAAGGGAATTTGTATTTTTATTTTCTTATTAGTTAACAAAAAATTCTCTTAAATGTTTCTTTTCATTCATTTTTTTTAGTGTGATCCACGAGCCACATAACCTACGTTCTAACTGCAGAAACAAAAATATCACCGAGTGTCAAATAGGTCATCTCTTGGGCATCTCTCTGTGTCAACCGTTATTCTTATTCATGCACACACACTAATAGAAAGAATGGATTATTTTGCCCCCTCAGCATTCCAGATAAGGTGGTAGTGCCAGCTGGTCTTTAGTAGTTGAATTAATCCTAATCCCAGAACTTTTTTAATTGCATCCCAATTCTTTATATTAATTATTATTGCTATTACTGCTGTTCTGAAAGTTATAGTCATAGGTGAGAAAGTTTGAAATGACTAAAATTTAAAAACTGGGGGAAGTTGTTTTATGTTTTTTCGGGAGTTGTGTTGGTTTGGGGTTTTTTTGTAAGGAAAAGTCCATTTATTCTTCTTGCCTCAAAAAACTTCTTAATTTTTTTCCAAGGTTAAAAAAGAATGAAGTTAGCACACCGGCTCATCTGCATATAGTGTAACTTATCAATGTTAATAAAAAGTCTCATGCAGTTTCCTGGCATTCTGCAGTCATTATCAACTCCATTTACATTTCCCATCAGAGATGCACCCAAATGTGTGGAATTGGCAATCATTTTTTAGAAATCTTTAAAAGTGAGATAGCCATGTTCCATTTATAAAATGAACTTTGAAAGGCTGGTCCTGGATTATGCTTTGCATAATCAGCCTAATGGATTAAGAAGCTCATTTACAATATAAAGAACCTAAAATGTCTCTGATAAAACCTTGATTACAGTTATATTCTGTGAAAGAGATGACATCTGTTTCTGCCTGAGACTAAACCTATGATTTGGGCCCAGCGGGTAAAGGAAGATGCTGCTAGATCTAAGACAAGTTATAATAAAATGTGAGGTTGCTTTCAGGTTCTGTAATGCATTAGCTCACAGATTAGAACTTTTTTAAAAAAAGGAAGCATCAGTCTGTTTGCTTCATTTACCATTTATCCCTCTAAAGCACTGATTTTCTACTGCTTCCCATTTGTTTGTGTTGGAAAGTGAAAGTGCAGCGTAGACACAGTATTCACTTACATGAAATAATGAACTACTCTGAAACTTGTACATAATATGCAGGGGAAATTGAGAACCTCTAATTACTTCTAATTATCTAAAGCCTATTGAAATAAATATACCTTGATAGGTAAGGAAATACGAAATGTTTCATTTTCATTACACAGTGTTCTTATAGAACTAAAATTTTATTAAATATGAAGCATTGCTTTTTGCTGGCAAGATTTTGCTAACTGCAAATATTACCTTGAGCTCTTTTATTAACACAAAGTCTCAAAGGGCAATTGCTTTAAAACATCTGGCATTCACTTTGTAACTTTTTATAAACAATTTGCTGTAAATTGCCATACGTATCCACAGTGCTCTGTCTGGAGTTTTCTCTGGAGGTTTTCAATATCAAGCTGTAATGAACACCAAGCTCAGTTTAAGGGTAAACTTTGGAATTAAATTCTCCTGGGAAAAATTCTGCTACTCATATATCAATGTTAATCTGTATTTTGAGATGGTTCTACTGATATTTAAACTCTCTTCTTTATTCAGATCAAACATAGACATGAGGAACTCAGAGGAACAGGAGCAGGGTTATCACATTTTCATTTAATTTGTTGGTTTATAAACAAGTGTGATTTTTTTGTCCTTTTGAAAAGTTCCAGCTGCTCAAAGTGTTTGCATTTTTTTGTGGGTTGGTTTGTTTGGTTTTTTTCCAATAAAACTGAAAGCTTTATTTCTTAGCTTACTGAGCAGGCTGATAGATGGGCTAAGGCCAATTGTATGAGGTTCAGCAAGGCCAAGTGCCAGGTCCTGCACTTGGGTCACAACAACCCCATGCAGTGCTACAGGCCTGGGCAAGAGTAGCTGGAAAGCTGCCAGGTGGAAAAAGACCTGGGGGCTCTGGTCAGCACCTGGCTGAATATGAGCCAGCAGTGTGCCCAGGTGGGCAAGAAGTCCCACAGCATCCTGGCTTGTATCAGAAACACTGTGGCCAGCAGAAGGGAACTGATCATGCCCCTGTACTCTGCACTGGTAAGGCTCCATGAGAACCATGTTCAATTTTGGCCTCCTGCTACAAGAAAGACATGGAGGTGATGGATCATGTCCAGAGAAGGGCAATGAAGTTAATGAGGGGTCTAGAGAACAAGTTTTAGGAGGAGCATCTGAGGGAACAGGGGTTGCTCAGTCCAGAGAAAAGGAGGCTGAGGGGAAACCTTATTGCTCCCTACAACTGTGTGAAAGGAGGTTGTAGTGATATGAAAGTCAGACTCTTCTTCCTAGTAAGAAGTAGTAAGAGGGAAGGGTCCCAACTGTTGCTGGGGAGATTTTGATTGGGTATTAGAAGAAACTTCTTCAGCAGAAGAGTTTTCAAACACCTTAACAGGTTGCTCAGGGAGGTGGTTGAATAACCTGGAGGTGTTTAAAAGACATTTAGATGTACCACTTAGGGACATGATTTAGCTCATAACTTGGTAGAGCTGGGTTAATTGTTGGACTCTGTGATCTTAAACATCTTTTCCAACCAAAACAATTCTGCAATTCTAATTTATCAATAATAATTATTAGGATTTTTTCTTTTGAAACTTTTGTTAGCCTCGCTTCCCTGAAAGATATTGCATTATGAAAAGTTTGAGATTAGACATTTACTTTTCATATAAGGCTTTAGATGACTGTCTTTTAGCCAGCAGTTCTTTCCCAGAAGTTTCCATTTAAACAAAATGCAAGGGATTTTTCAGCTGAGGTTTTTTTGGATGTTGGTTTTTGGTGTTGTCTTGGGTTTTTTTGTTGGGTTTTTTTTTTGTGTGTGTATGGTAAAACCCCACATGCACACATATAAGTGATAAAAAAATCTGATTGCTTATATATTTTTCAGTTGCAGGGGTTTTAGTCCTTTTTTAACTCTTAGAGCAAGCTACCATCCACTACCATACTGTAGCCTGTGATACCACAAGATTTGTTCACACTAGATGGTAAAAACCCTAAACCAAGAGATGTTACATACAATTTATTTATCTGAATCCAGTCTTTCCTGCACATATTATTGCCCAAATGGCTCCTGAGCTCAGGATATCCTAGTTATATAAAACCTTTATAGCTTGGAAACCAAATGTTTTATTTAAAAAATTGTCAAACCACATATAGAAGACAAAAAAAGAGTCAGAGAGAGCAGGGTACATTGTGATGGAGGATTCCTCGAAAGGCTTGGAGCAGTGTCCTGCAAATGTCACCCTGAAACCCTGTAAGGGTCCTATTGGGAGCTAGTACTGCAAGAGTAATCTATAGTCATATCTCATGGTGATTTCTGCTTTAGACTTCCCTTTTACATCTTTTAGAGAGAGAAGCCACAATAAGAGTGGCTGTCAAGGTCTGGTAAGCATGAAAAGAGGATGGCATCCATTCTGTCTGTCCTGCTGTGTAATGTGGTGGTTAGTAAAAAACAAGACTTAGTCTCTCTGATCCATCCACTGAAGCAGCAGATGAGCAGCTTCATAAGATCGGGGTTGTTTCATCAAATTTTACATTTATAATGACCTCTAGATGAAAAATGGGAGGTAGTTGGAAAGAATGTTACCTACTTTGTACTTGGTGTGGAACTGTGGTTCAGGAACACCATTTATTCTTTTACACTGTTTATAAACTAGGTAATCCAGCTGCTTTGTCTCGGGTCATAACAACTGTCTTGATCTGAACACAACACTTCAGCTGTAAAAATTTAATGTCTTAACTCAGAAAGCACCCTTATAATTTATTATAAAATTTACATCTTTTGAGAATATCTGGCCTTGAGGCCACCATTTTTCAACAGGATGTCAGCTGGAAGCCTCCATCCCAAAGGATGAACAACACTGAACTGTAATCCTACAAAGTCTTGACACCATACAACACTTTCACTCACATGTGACATGGATATTTGACTTGCAAAAGCTGTTCAGAGAAGCAACACTTTCTTGGAAGCCTGTTCGTGACTTTCTGCCAAGGGTCAGAATGAATATAACTGATAGGCCAATCCTGACCCCATTTTGGAAAGAAGATGATCCAAAAAAAAAACCCAGAACAAATTGAGTGATTGATATATCTTAGACCACAGATATGAGAAGATCTGCAAGATTCCATAAAGCTTATTTTGATGATTAATAAAATGAGAGGTCACAATATTCCTCCTGCATTTTTCATTCTGATGTAACTAACTCTGAATCTGCTGAAACAGCAGAGATTTACATCTGGAAGCAATGTAAGTATATATTTTATGTCACAGAAGTGACTTACATATACATTTTTCTCTTTTTCACTGAAGTGTCAGAAAACTGTGATTCATGCAGTGTTTCACTGTGTCACTGTTTGGTGTGTAACAGTGGTTCAGGAACACCATCTACTGTCTTACACATTTCTGGATCAAATTTATTACCTTTATCAACTAGGTAAGCCAGCTTCTTTGTCTTGGATCATCACTAAGATGAAATGAAGAGTAAAAAAGCCTTCAAAACTCTGAACTTAGAAGGCAGAAACCACCTACAAAGCATAATGAAGTTTACACAGGAAATTCAAACAACCAAGCATCTCACATTTACTTCTTCTTTAATACCTCAAACCACAGTACTTTTCAAAGCCAGGTAATTAAATCTTTCTCTACCCTAACATGATCTGAGATGCCCAAGGGAATCTTATAATTGCTTGTCACTACATAAACATCAAGCTTGAAGGATGATTTTAGTAACGTATCAGGCAACTGTGAGATATCCATTACTGTGATTTTTTTTCTTACATCTATTAATTTGACAATTTTATCATAAACTAGTTTGCATTGCAAACACAGCACAAAATAGTACAACTTCTGACTTTAATGAGGGAATATCATCATATCTTATGCCTAATTCTTTGTAATCCATAGCAAAAGCAGTTTTAGATTTAGCATATTTATTCACATTCCATATAGAAAAAGCACCTAAAAATTGTACCTGATGATAATGAGAGACAAAAAAACTGGCTGGAGCAAATGTGTTTTTCTGCATATCACCTCAGTCACTGGCACACCTTCATCTATTGCTTTGTCTAAGCAAAACTAATGGAAACCTGATTATGCCACTAGGGTTGTTTTGAAACACAGAACAACCTCTGAACACCTCTTCGGTATAGAGGAAATGGCAGCCTGAAGAATTTTATATGTCAGCTCTGTGACTGATGAGTGACATAATAGAGATCTCTAAAAGATTTTTGCCTTCCATTTTTATATTGAGAAAAAGCAATGTACTTGACTTTACATGTGCAATTTACATCCTGCTTAGACATAGGGAAGCAGATATCTGTTTCAGCCTTTGAAGAAGGAATGTTTTGCAAGGTAACCTTATTTGGTTTTAAGGTTTCTCTGAGTTTGTTTTGGTACTGTCTGTACTACCAGCAATTTTCTGCTGTTATTTCAATCATAAAACCTTTAGTACTTAATAGTAGTGGTTATAGTCCCACTCCATGTCACTTTGTTATGTTTTTTTTATAACTGTAATATTTACAAGAATAAAACCTACCAAAAACAATACTGACACCTATCATGACAAAATTTCAAATCTCTTCTGAGAAAACAATTCAATTTCTATTAAAAATTATTTCCCATTAAGACATCTCCTCTTGGCTCACACATTACTTTTTCTGAGCATTTAGTGATGAGTCCATTAATTCACTTATGAATTCAAATGAATTAAAACAGTCTTCTTCAGGATATTCAGCATATATGTCAGTCAGTTCTTTACCTCAAAGGATTTTTAAGAGTAAATTATGCAGGCAGTTACATATTTCCATTAAATTAATTAAAATATTTTAAATAGGCTATATTTTGAATGCTTATTAAGGGCATACTTTAATCTCAGTTGTTGTATCTAATGGTTATAATTATGTAGGATTTATAGGCTTTTGTCAACAAATTAGAGAACTCTTTGGGGAGATATTAAGACACTGCAGATACTGTTATCATTCAGCTGTTCTTATGTACATTCAATTGCTTTGGTGGTTTCTTGGATTCTGAAAATCCTGTAAGAAGTCATAATTTAGCCCAGCACCTTATGAAGTGTAGATTTCAATAAAAAATGTTAGCAAACTCAGTTCTAAACCAGCAGCAGATGCATTTGATGTTTTCTGATAAAATTCCTTTTAGTGAAAAAAGTGTGTTTTCTGAAAAATGTAAACTGAACAAGTGTAGGAACAGACCAGCAGCTTGTCACCTGCCTCAGAAAATATAAGCAATAGTTTCAGCCATTCTTTACTGTCTCCCTAGAACTAGATTTGGATACCAGAAGAAAATTTTTCACCATAAGAACAGTCAAACATTGTAATAATCTCCACAGGGAAGTGGTGGATTCCCCAGCACTGGACACTTTTAAGACTCATCTTGACAAGGTGCTAAGCCATTTTATATATATCATGTTCCTGCTTAAAAAAGATCGGAACGTATGATCCTTGAGATCCCTTTCAACCTGACATTCTATGATTCTATGAAATCCTATGTTCATTTCTTTCCCTTTTCCCCTCTTCTTAAATTCAGAGCATTGAACAGCAGATTAAGCAAAGACCTAGCTTGCTCAGTATTTTCTGATCCACTGAATTGTTGTTTTCAGTGACTCGATAGTTTCAGAGAGTAAGTTGCTGTTTTACATCCAACCTGGTACAAATTAGTAACTCACAAGAAGATGATTAATGCTGACTTCAGTCAGTATTGCAGATACTTGCAATGTGAAATAATCATTCATTCCCCTCTAAGCTGAATTATGAGAGTGAGTTTTGTTCCAGAGATCTTTGCCCTTGTATATTCCCTCTGAAATGATACAGATTGACGGTTGTAAAAAGTTCAGTTCATACTGATGGGTTCTTCGAACAGTTTTTTTCCCCTTTCTTTTAATAGTCATGTTAAGCCTGATGGAACTTCAGTAAAGATGTTGTACCAAATGTCTGCTATTGCTCAGTTAAGGGGTTTTACTAGGTGTATTTGTAGGAAGACTTCCAGTAGCCACTTTCTGAGAGCTAGAAACATCATCCTTTTCAGGATGGCAAGTGCAGCAACTTACTTTCTTTTGCAAGAGTTTTTCAGCAGAGTGCCTAGCACCTTCAGTCAGAATCATAATACAAGCAAAGGCAACTCCTTATCTCCATCCTTATGGATTCTAGTAGGCCTAGTTTCTTCACAGCAGTCCACAGAGTTGTTACTGACAAGTGTCTCTTCAGCTGAATTTCCCCATGTCCAAAGACCGTTTTATCTGGTTGACTCAGGAACAGTTGTTTAGCTTCTATATAATCATTAAAAATTATTTTCCAGCAGCCAAAAGCCAGTTCAAAGTCCTCATTACCACATTCTTGCAAATAGTTCTTTTCTTTCTTTTAACAGTGTAACAATTTTCATTGTCCTTCCTCTCTTACCAGGTTCCATAGAAGGACTTGCACACACACAGACATTGCACACAGATAAGTGCACAAACACTCATTTTTCATTCCCTCACTTTTGGATTGAAATCTTCTTCTAATAGATAGTGTAAAGAAATCAGTTCCACACTCCTATCAAATTTGAGCATCCATAAAGCAATTTCTGACAAGTTTCCATCTTCTCACTGTCATGTTAATTGCACTGTCATTCATTTCATGGATTCCATTGCATGTTGTGACTTATATTTTCTTTTTTCAGTTTGTTATCCTTGGTTTTCCTTCTACAAAGCTTGGCACAGACACAAAATGTTCCTTGAATACATGGCATTCCAAAATGAGTAATACACAAGGCTGAGATTTAAGTTGCCCAGTGATCTGATATGCTGAAAATACTGTTCAGAGAAGATGACTTATACTGAGAAAGATGTCCCTACAGTTATATTCTTGTCTGTGACAACCTTCTATGCTTTATTTTTTTTTTAACCTTGATGAAGAAATAGTGAATAACTTTATTTTAATTTGTAGTGCTAAGATATCTTTTATAAGCAGATGATAAAATACACAGAATATAGTGAATATAAATGTAATTCTATAAAGTAAATTTGTCAAAGACTAACTCTATATTTGATCAGAAACTTAGTAAACTCACCATGAATCCCTTGCAAGACTGAAACAGTATTAAGATAGAGAGGAGTTACAAATAAATGGGAAAACAGAAAATATATATTTTAAGCAGTATAGGAAAAAGAGTACTAATTTTCTACTTGAGTTGGAATAAACACTAGACTCTATGGATTAAAACCAAATATTTTCTACCAATTTAGTCACAAGGATCCTTGTTTTTCTTTAATATCTTAAATAAGAAGTGCAATACAACGAGAACAATCCCTGATAAGAATAAATATGTCAACAATCTCTTATGTCATTAAACACAAATTTTTAAGAAATTTCAGAACAATTATCTTTCTGGGAGACATCATGTTACAAGATGAATTGATAAGTTTTGGACAAATGTCTGAAAGACAAATGTCTGAAAGACAAATGTCTGTGTTAGTTGGAAAAGCTGCCAAGTCCTTTTGTAGGTAAATTCCAATTCTTTTTTAGAGAAGAGGTTAATAACTTCCTCAGCTCAAACACATTAATTTAGTGTCAAACTATTTTTATAACTGTTACAAAATTTCAAACAAGAATGAAAGAAAAGAATCCCATTAAAACATTTGTACTGAAAGTGTCTTTAAGATGATACCACTTAATGAAAAATAGACTTTTTTTTGGTTAGAAAGAGACTGGTTGTAGTACTAAAAATTTCTATTTAAGTATTTTTTCAAAATTTAAGAATTTTTACCTCAGAGCTGTAGTGTCTATGAAAAAATAATTTAAAGCCAAATTCATTTAACTCAGATCTACCACCTTCAATATGATAGCATTTAATAATTTGCAAATTGAAATCAGGATTTAAGAGTCATGATTTACATGAATACCAAAAATAAAATAAAACTATTGTTTCTGATTTGTACTATAGAAGCATACAATTGCTATAATGATATTAAGAGCTCAGGTGCAGATAAAATTTTGATAACATTTTCAGGATTTCCGTGAAGAAAAAAATCCTCATTAGCCAGGAATATGAGCTGAATTCCTTCCTCAATGCCAGTTGCCTCTGGAAGTATCATACTTGTCAAGCTGCATTTCTGTCTCCCCATGCTTGTCAGAAGCATGTTCATCATGTGTCTTCTCTTGTGCCTTCTATTTTTCCATATAGCATCACCAAATCAAGTGCAAATTCAGGTCTGCCACAGTTCTTAGGGTCAGATTTATTTAGGTCTTTATTTAGGTTTATTTATGTAAGCACATGACTTCCAGTCTCACCAACTGTTTATAGACACACGTGGAAAATATTAGCACAGAGACACAACTGCGAAGCAAATATAAGAAAAGTTTTGCTCAAGGCAAAAGTCTAAAAAGGGGTCAAAAATTGTTGAGCTTTCTTCATCAATCTAGTTCTGGTTTGTTCTGGTTTTTGCTCATTTACTTCTTAAGTGGCTAAGGTTTTCAGTCTTTTTACTGTTAAAAAGAATGTTGGAAACACTTGAACTTTAAGCCTGAAATAACAAAATGCTTAAAGACTCTTCAAACCTCACAGATGCAATATTTTATCTCAAGTTTTAATAGCTAAATATTTGCTAAAAAAATTTACATTTTAATGCTTGTCTTATTTCATCTATTTTTCTAATACTATTAAATAAATGAGAGATTTTTTTCAGATTGCCTTATCCTAGATACAGTTCTTATTAACTGTATACTTACCTAATACATATAGAAAATCATGTGCCATAAAGAAGTAGTAAGAGTGATATGTACTGGAGGCTATTACCCAGTGGCTAATGATTTTCATTTTTCCTTGTGGTTCAGAACACAAGGTGATGGGTTAAGAAGAGCATCTTATTTAGCTATGGCCCTTTGAAAGTAAAGATTGATCCCTGCTTTGACTTTAAAAAAAAGCTTACATACACAGCTCAAAATCAGCAGGAGAAAGGCATGTAGCCAGAGGAAGGTCTGTAGCCAGGGTTACCTAGCATTTCAGGCACATACTGCTGTTATTTCTTAATTTCCCCTTACATTGGGCCTCCTCCTGATAAGTTGCCTGCTGTGATTCTGGTAGCTGTCTCTCATTTTAGGTCCATGGGGCACTTCACAGGATTCAGGACACTGTTCTCTCTGGCAAGGTGAGATTGCTCACCTGAAGTGAGCAAGGTGAGACTTCTCTCACCTGAACTCCCAAATCAGAGGGGTTTTGTCCCCTTGAGATTTTATTATATTTGTCAAAATTTTTGTGTGCAGTGTCTACACTTCTATGTAGTATTAAGAAAATAGATGGTTTGGGATGGGTTAGAGTGAATTTTCTTCATAGTAACTGGTGTAGGGAGTACATTTTGAATTTGTGCTGAAAATAGTATTGATAATGCAGAGAGTTTTTCGTAATTGCTGAGCAGTACTTACACAAAGCCGAGGCCTTTTCTGCTTCTCCTCTCCCCCCTGACCAGTAAGCAGGTTGGGGGTGCACAAGTAGTTAGGAGGGGACACATTTGACACCAAATGACCAGAGGGATAATCCATACCATTTGACATCAGGCTCATCATGCAAAGCTGAGAGAAGTGGAAGGAACCTGGGGGATGCTCAGAGTAATGGTGCTCATCTTCCCAAGTAACCATTACATGGGATGGAGCCCTGCTGTTCTGGGGATGGCTGAACACCTGCTTGCCCATGAGAAGTGATGGATTCAGCCTTTGTTTGGCTTTGCTTTTACACATGGCTTTTGCTTTACCTATTAAACTGCCTTCATCTGAACTCACTGGTTTTCTCACTTTTACTTTTCCAGTTCTCTTCCCCATTCCACCAGGGTTGGGTGGTGAGTGAGGGGCTATGTGGGGCTTATTTGCCCTCTGGGCTTAAAGCATAACAGAAAACTTTGAATACATGAGAATTAGCATCTTCATCACAATTAAATGAATCTCTAAGAAATATGAGAGATTTTTGCTCATTAGCAACAGTCCTGGTGTAAATTTATCTACCATCTCCATTTCCCTATACTTATCCCCATTCTGACAGGTATCTTCTCTCAGTTATGGTAATATCTGAAGATTGTTACTGTGATCATACTCTTCCAATATATTTAATTCCTGAAGAATAGATGCCACATGACTCCTAAGGAACATCCCTCTTCCTCTCGCACTAAACATAATATCTTACAGTATGTGTGGTACAGCCTATGGTAGAAACCTTTATGGAAGGCCTTTAATATACCTAAGAATGGACTTATCAGCAGAAAAAAATAGACAATACTGATGACTCCATATTTATCTGGGATTGCTTCTCAATGAGAAGTAAAATATTCCTTTAAAAGATCACCTGTTTAGAATTTATGATAACATTTTTCCATAGAGTTTGAATATATTTTTGAAGAATCAATTTCAAACTCCAATGTTAAAAATGTCTGCTCTTTCACCTATGATTTTAAGTTTCTTTTGAGACATTAAAATATATTTAATTAGCTATATTACAGCATTTGCTGATTTTCCACTGTCATCCAGTGAAAATTTCCCAATACCAGGTTCACGGTTTCATGCATATACAGGCATAGGGACTGGCTCGCACAGCTACAAGGTTGTGATTTATTCTCCTTTAGCATTCCAGTTCATGCTGGTAACCCAAAAATAAACCATTTTACATATTCTGGGTGAAGTTTAAAAACAGTAATTGTTTCGGTATGAATGGTCATGACTGAAATAATTGTCATCATAAGATATATGTAACTTAATTTTGACCATATTTGTACACATACAAATAAATATATACACATACTTGTAAATACACGTATTTGAATCATAGTTTCTTTCCATCTAAGTCTACCAAAGGTTATATTTTGCCTGAAAATTTTTACCTTTAATATCTTGTCTGTAACTATATTCATATATATATTTATATTGGAGAATATATATGGAAAAAAATGTAGGACATGATTCTCACTGAGGCTATTCTTCCTCTAGGAATAATTAACCAAAAGGGCAAAATTGTACAATGTTGTACCACAGTGAGACAAATTTTATATGTGGCATACAGCATCTGTAGTTGCTCAGCTTACACATGTAGTAAAATAGGGTTTTTTCCATCTACAAAGTCCTAATAAACTGCCTGGTAAAATAATTAAACAACTTTTACAGTCTCGACTGCTTTAAGGCTTCTGTTTGTTTGCATATTCAAACTACTTATTTGCATAAACAATTATAACCACTAAGTGTTTAAATTTTCATGTAATTACATGCATGTTGTGGGCTTTGACCTTTGGAAATAACTGAGAAGCAAAATAGTTATCAGATCATAAACTCTACACATTTTTTCTAGAGGTTACCTTGCATGTTCAAAAGGAAGCTGTTTTGAAGGCTTTATTTCTTTTTTATTTAATTGCAGGTGTGGGGTTGTCAATGCAAAAGAACATTCTAAAAGATTATTTTTTTTTTCCAAGGAAATTACACAGATCACTAACCATGTAAGGGATGTATTTTTGTAAACACAAATCTTATGAATAGTAATCCTATTAAATAATCCTGTATTTTACTTTGGTGCTATTGACTTCCTTTGCTTTATTTTGAAAAGCTAATTGTTTTTTCTGGGAGAAAGGTAAGATTTTATCCACTTTAATGCAAGGTCCACTCTAGCACAATTTTAGTTAACTTTTCCTGCTTGATTTCCCTTTGTTGCTGTGATGTGTTTCTGATGATGATTGAGACATTAAGAAGCTGGAAATACTTCTAGAATATTATTTTCCATCCACTTGTACTAAAATTTTATTCTTCCATGCACAGAAAGAAATATTCATCATTGCAATATAAACTGGAGTCTGTTGTCTTTAGGGGAAGACTTGTAAAGTCCCAAATGGCCCATAGAAAATGTTCTGTTCCTTTATCACACTTTGATGTTAGATAATGATCCATACATGAGTTGTATAGCCCACTGTGATGCTCTGAAGAGGTACTCAGGGTGTATTTGTTCAGAATCTCACAACTACTGTAAATACAGTTAAACGATTGGTGTATTGCTTTCTGTATATTCACCACATGATTTTATACCCCGGTGTTATTAAGAAAAATTACCAAGAATTATTATGTGTAAATAAAATTAAAAATTAAATTTGTAAATTTATAAATGTTTTATATATAAATAAATTTATAAATGTATAAATTAAAAAATTATGATATAAGCATAGTTTGTGCATTAGTGAGGCTTATGAACTCTTTTGTTAAGTGTTATACTAACATAAAAAGTTGAAGTTTATCAAGTCCAATAGGTCGTACAATCTGAAGGTAAAAAAAAAAAAGTGAATTTAACAAAGTGATTTTGGATAAATGCAAAATAAACTGCCTGAAATTTTCATCATAAAGAAAAAACAAACAGCACACGATCAAATTAAAGCATCTCTCCTTCAGTATGATGCAACGTTTTCCTCTTGTTTATGCTTTGAAAGAGCCCATGATGTTAAGACTGACATGAAAGGCAATGTTGTAGGAATAATGAGGAAAATACTGTTAATACTATAACCAATGTAGCATTAATATTTGATGTTGTCTTTAAGGGATCCCAGTGCTTTGACCCATTAAAAAGAAGGCACAACTTTTCAAAAGTCAGGTAAAAATTTGCAGATAACAGTTTAAAGCAAAAGTGAAGAGAAATTATCCCTCATTAACTATGCTAGATTGCTTTTTCTGAACAAATTCACAGTGTAATGGACAAGTGGCAACACAAGACACGATTTTTTCAATAAATAATTGTAGAACTTGGTAAAAGTTACATTTTTTTATTAGCTAACCTGAAGGGGACCAGTGGATTCACTTGATAGTTTTATGAGCTCACATTAGTCTTCATCTTTTGTTAATATCAAGGATGAGGAAGGAAACTGAACATTCTGATAAAATCACTTAGTATGTTTCCCTAAATGACAGAAGCCTTCTACTAGGTCACTTAATCGTAATTGACTCTGTTGGTATTAGCATTGAACATCAGCATTAACCTATATAGCTTTGTACTACTAACACACAAAAGTGTGAGGTCTTTTGACCCTGAAGAGCTTTGCATAAAGAAAAAACTTAAAGGTTATGAATTTTTTCTGTTGGGAAAAAAAAGAAGCTCACAAAGAAGCCACATTCAGAAGTGTATGTTCTACTATCTTTGAAAGTATATTTAAACATCTTTGAAATTGCAGAGGTGATTGATTGACAGATCCTTTGAATTTCAGAAGCAGATAAAAAAAGTCATGTCTAATATGTTCAAATCACATTCAGTGCCACGTTTGAATCCCAGGCAGAAAGCCTTTTTCAAGTGTGTTCAATGGAGATGACTCAAAAAAACCTTTGATGGAAGTTGAATCAAGCCCCTACTTATCTCAATAAATGACTTCAGTGTTTCTGGGCAAGCATTGTCATCTTCACCAAATAGGAGAGTACAGTCTTTCTAACACGATGACAGCAGAAACAAAATAATGCAACATGATTATAATAATTTCAGAAATTAAAGGGAGAAAGTTTTCCTCTGTGAGTTTATGGTTAAAATTCCTGTATACACATAATTAATGCCGAGTTATTTAGGAAATACAACTTCTTTTACTGTGCTCTCTAAAAAATCCCTGAGCTATTGCTGGTAACAAATCATTACAATTAGGCTTGTGGACAAGATTTTTCACCCATATAATTCAAGAAAACCTTATCAATTACTTCACGATCTGTAATGTAATATACCATAACTGTTACTGAAAGTAGTAATATTTTTAATAAGGAAAACATTTGTTACGTTCTAGTTGCCCTTTGAAGTGATTCATTATCTTTGGAAAAAAGATGGTTCATTGTATTTCTGGTGGCAACCAGTAATGCTTTGTTCTGTCAGCATTACATTGCATTGCAATTGGGTATCTTTGACTGTGGAGTATGATTCTTAAAAAAATACTCATGGGGAAATCCGGACTGTGATGCTTCCCCTGCTGTCCAGATATGAGAAAATGTACACCTCAGACTTAAGAATATGCTTAAAACTGAAGATATTTCTCAATGCCTTTCTTGAATACAACACTCTTCAAAATCAAGACCTGTTAAAACAGCAGAATCTATCACACAAAGCAAACTTATAAAATAGGCAAATGTCATTTGGGAGCTACAGATTTTTAAAACTACTACTTTATTTGTTTGGAGTTAGAAATAACTGTGTTGATAGTTCTTTAACTTTATTCCAAAGCACATAATGAGCAATTATATCACACATGATAGATTCAGCAGTGAAATATTATCAGTTGACAGCTGGGTCTTTTACAAACATAACAGAGTATGAACATGAAAGGGACTAGAACTAACCATCTGGTGAAAAAGACTGTGGTACAAATTTAAAAAATAGAAAAATTAAAAAAGCCTCCACGCAAACTTCAGAATGCAATTTATTTTGCATCTGCATATTAATCTTCTGGGACATTCATAAGATATACACAGTGGGTGATGGGTTAGAAAAAAATTAAGTTGCATAAAACAGTTTTGGTTTCATTGCCTCTGTAGTGTTGATAAACTCTTTCTATGTCTTACTCACACTACCAGCATAGATTGCTTGTTGACTGTAAAGAAAGCAACTCATATCAATATGGCAGTGGAATCTAAGGGGCCAGGGACTACCCAAGATTATTCAGGAGAGCTGTGCAAAAATCTATTAACCCCAGTTTAGGATGGACATTCCTTTTAGTTGGAACAAAAAAATCCTGAAGGGTAAGAAGAGGCAAGAATCCCAGCTGCCATTTTGCCTGGCAGACAGTTATTGTGATATTTACAGTATTAACAGAAATTCAGATTGTAAAGATTATCCAGCATGCATTCTCTTTTAACAATGATGAAAATGTTAAGATGAAATTTACATTTGTCTAAACGTGGCATCTGGTAAGAACTGTAAAGTATTACTTAGTATTAATCATATTATTCAATACAAGAAAATAACAACTGCCAAACAAAGCATCAGTGGAGAGCTAGAATAAGATGGAGACAAGTTTGGGCAGCACATTATCCTCTGAGGGGTAGCATTCACTTCATGGCCCTGATGTTGAATCCTACCTACACATACAGCTCTGTTTTCTCAGATTCAGATTGGCTGAAGACATCCTCATAATTGCCCCATTCAGTTGATGAAAAGTGCCCTTTGTGTATGTCTGAATCTGCTTATTCAAACCTAGTGCACGACCTTAACAAAGTCTTAAGCTTAAAATGCTCCGTGATTTCAGTTCTTAGTTTTAGCTCTGAGATTAAGCTGCAGCTTGATGTATACTTAGCAAGCACTTCTGGTGTTTATAAATAGTTCCTCTGGTCTTTCCTAGGTTAGCTTGTAGAGAATGTATGGCAATGAAAATTACTTACACTTAAATAGAACATTTAAAAATTGTCTAACTGAACATGAAAGTTCTCTTCTGAGGTCACTGCATTTGTACAGTATATGATTTAGAACTTTCAGCCCTCTGTTCAAGTATAACACGTGTAAATGATTCCTAGAGAAGCATGTGACCTTTGAGAGAATACAAGGCTTTAACTCCATAAGGAAGCTGGATTTTATACATTATACAAAAATCTCATCTGCTTATTTAATTTGTGTTTGATATGACATAATCACTTTTTACTATGGCATAAACAGGATTCAAAATTGCTTCAGGAAACATTCAGAAATTCTATAGCCTAGAGTTTCCAGGTCTGCAAGACTCCTGGAAGAAGGATTCATTAAATTATAGAGCCAAATGCTCACAGTATTCAGCCTTCAGATTTGCATATGAAACTCAAAACAGCTGGAACTAATTTTCAAGGATATTGAGCACCCATAATTCCAGTTACAGTCAGACTGCTAGTGGCTGGTAAATTGAAAATCTGGTTCTATACATAAAATCATCTGATCTTTTTCAGGTCTTGTGTGACCACCAATGTCTGCACAATTTTCACATCCATTCTATAGTATCCTGGTAGCTTATTTTGTTGTTCTATTTTGCTGGTGTGTCCTCATGAGTGAAGTCAAACAATGTGCTATTATTTTCAGCTGGCACTGCAGCCCTTCTCTCCACATACTCCTTCATGATGCTCAGCATACCTGAAAAAAATGTGGAAACAATAAGGATTTTCTACTCTAGTCTAGAAACAGCTGAAACCTAATTCAGCTTTGCAATCCTATACAGCAGCAGCAGGATTGGTTTCAGCTTGGCAGAATCTCAGATGCTGGGCTGCAATGACATTTCCTTTTACTTCCCACTCTACCCCAGGGAAGCCACACAACCAACTCTTCCAGCTTCATGATAAGCACTTCTGTGCTAAAGATAACATGCTTGTGTGAAGTCTTTAACAGATGAACTATAGACATAGACCCCTAAGTATCTGGAACACAAGTCCAAAATTCTGTTGACATTTTCACTCCAGGTTTGTGGGGTTTTCTAATCTGACAGTTGTCATTTGTGTGTAACCATCTACAGATGTGTTTGTCCCCTGCTTCCTCAGGGACCAATGTGAATGGTAGCTGTATGTCTGTGAAAGAATGAATGCACATTATTTCCAGAATAGCTGTAATCCTGTGGCTTTTTTAGAAACACAGTTTTGATGTGTATATGTGTATTCGATGCTATACTATCTTTACTATCTTTATTTTTTTTTTTTTTTTTTTTTTTTTTTTTTTTTTTTTTTTTTTAGGAAAGGCAAACAGTGCAATTCTGCCTCAGAGAAGAGAAGTCCATTTTATGGCAAGCTTGACTGTTTACATATCTGTTTCCATCAGGTAAAAGTACATTCTATCTATCTATCAACAAGCCTTCCAACATGTATCATTATCCACAGTCTTCAACTACTAGGTAACTATCCAATAATTGGGAATCCTTATGGCTAGACACTAAGCCAGGAGGGCATTCAGAAGGATGAGTGTCTTTTTCTTATTGTGGGAACTTAAGAAACATTGTATTACACTTAGTACAAATAAGAGAATTTTGTAGAAGAAACATGGCAGGAAAAGGAAGTTATCTCCTTCACAAACAGTTTCATTAGGGAATTAAAATTGAGCAGACCTTCAAGTAATTCCTAAGAACCGTTACTGTCACCTTGTAACGAAATTCCCCTTGGCTAATAGAATGATGATTTAACTCTCTCCTCATAAAATTAAAATTATATAAGAAAAGAAAAGCTAAAACATTTTGCAGGAAAAGGCAGTGTTAAATACTTTCAGGAGGAAGAATTTTTAAATCCTGATCTGCATAATTGGAAAAAATGAAGCAGTACTGTACCCATGACCAAATCTATTTTAATAATCTTGTTAAGGCAGCACTGAAAATGCATTAGGTCTTATAAAATACTTAAAGTCTCTACCATAAAATGCTGGCAGCTCTGTTAATGAGAATCAAAGAGAAAGATGATAAAGGTGTTCAGATCTGCATAGTATTTTATGGCTTAGAACATTTCCTATTAATGGCAAATTTTTGTAGGATCTGGTGTTCAATAAATGCATAGACAACACATGTCAAGTTTAATGAGCTTACTATCTTTAATAATTAGGATGTATAACAAACAGTCTGAAAATTCTGCCAGAGATTATTCCTGCTACATCCTGAAGCAGAAGATTAGAAAAACACCTCAGATAGACACTATTTTACATTTTATTTCTCCTTATTTCAGTTCTGTATTTATGTATTTCAACACATGCAGAAGTATTTGGTCAGCCTAGTCTTATGACTATAGTTTCTATTTTCAACCTGATGTAAGAATCTGATGAATCTATAGACTAGATAGAAGATGTTCAAAGGTGGCAAAGAGAAATGTTTTTTATGAACTGTATTAATTTGTGAACAGAAAATTCCTAAAGGAGGATTGTCACTGGGAAATATGTAAGTCTGTAAACAGAAAGCAGTAAAGGGTTGAAATGAAGAGCTATTGAATTAGTCTGTGAATAGTTTAATGTATTGTACATAGGACAGAAAAAATAACAACAAATCAGATAAGCAAAAACTCTTAAACCAGTATAATGTGGCCAATTTTTATCGATTTAAGGAGATCATTATGATTAACATGAACTTAGTGCCAGGAAAGATTCTTGACTGTGCAAGCCAGATGTGTTTGTGTTTATACTCAGACAGTAAGCTGTTCATCAAAAGAGGATCATTATTTCTACATAATTGCTCAGATGGTTGTAAATGTAGCACCATAATAAAGAATCTAAAACTGTTATGGGATTTTTCAGACTTAACTCTTCATTGGATATTTAAATTCTGGAGCACTTGGTGTCTGTATTATTAAGTTTATTTAGAATATAAGCCCACATCTAAAGCTGTGTTGCAAAAAGAACTATGCTGCATTACTCTGTAGCTGCACAGGGCCACAGGGGTCTTGCTCTATTTTATGTTGAGAGCTTTTAGAGCTGTCTTGAGCAGTTTTCTCAGAAACACCAAAGTTTCAGTAGCTCTTAGTAGGCCAGTTCATCAGTAAGCTTGTGTTGGGCCCCCGAATTACCTGTTGCTTGTCATACTCTTATGAGGTTCTGTTTTGCAAGGTATGTTCTGAAACTAGCAGCTGGTATTCTCAGAGTATATGATAAGCCATATAAGATATGATAACTGAGAGCATCTCCAGACCTTCTTGTTGGACCTATATCATTGTGCTGGCAAAATATTTACGACATTTTAAGTTCAAGAGAATAAAAAAATATCTACAAGAGTGAACTTGAACATGTTCCCAGGTTTATGAGGGAACAAAAGGAGATAGAGGGAAAAATGGAAGGAACAGAAAAATAATTGCAAAAAAAAAAAGTTTATACAGAAAGTCCAGGCAAATAGAACAAGTGGATTAAAAGAGGAAAAGAGAGAAAATACAATATAAAATTGATATTTTCATAGCAGAATAATGTGTTCTAATAAAGGGTACCTCTAATTCTGGTACCAGTTATGCCGTAGTTGTTCTGCTGACCAAAAATTCATATAAGTTCTCTCTATACTTTAATTTTCTCATCTGAATAACAGGGAATAAGCCTGTCAATTAATCTTAGACAAAGTAAAACAATCTTCGTGGCTTTACAAACAAATAAAGCTATTAAGATCTTAAATTGAGCTGGGCATGCCAAACTGGGAAAAACACCACTTTAGCATGATTATGTTGTCCTAAACATCATTCAAAAACCAAAGTAGATATGACAGTAAAAGTTCAGACTTTGTGTCTGAATAATGTCAAATAATAATGCTGCTGTGAGCAGAAATAGAAAGTCTGGTTAAAAATTCTCATGTGAGAATGCTGAAATGCTGCTCAGGAGGATACCTTGGGTAAAGATTTCAAAAGGCTTCCCCAGAGTCACAGAATTTGTTGAAAAAAAGTCTTAATGGTAGATACTCACCTATGCCAATGCAGGTACAATAAATTTGTCCATGGGATTGACAGAATGATCTCTTCCATATCTTGTCACCATGAGCTTCTGTGATTTACTTGACAGCACTTGCCCATGACCTTTTTAACCTAACTGATAAATCCATATTTACTTTGCAGTAAATAAAATCCCTACTGCAGGGTCTGTGGCTGGAGCATAAAGGTAATAAACATCAAACATCAACAGCCCTGTATTTAGTTAAAAACGATTCATTCCATCTATAGAAACACAGGGCTGGGAATGTGAGGGCAAAGAAGCCAAACAGGAAAAACTGTAGAAAGTAAAGCTGTGAAGAGGTTCAAGTCCAACCTCTGACTTTCCTAGATGTTTTCAGTTTATCAGTACACTCAAAAGAAGCAAACAAGATGAAGGCAGCTCAGGAAATATCAGGATTTGACACTTTTAGCTACAGTCTGAACACCAGGATGTCTTAAACTAAGCTTTCTGCAATCTGATCTGCTAAAGTCAAATTCTTCAATCTCCTTCTGCTTAAAGTAAAGACTTGTGCAGGTGGTGAAGGTAGAATCCACAGGGAATAAGCAAAACAAAACAAACAAACATGATAGTATCTTGGACTGTGTTCCCAAGTTGGTGTCCTTTTCATATCTAGGAGAAAGGTTTGTTGTCTAGTGGATTTGCAAATTGGTTGATATAAAAACTGTAATAAAATGTATAAAATTATTCCTGAAGTCTCAGACTGACAGAACACCAAAACATTTGGTATACTATTTTTCATTTTGCATCTGAGCTAAGAAGTTCTTCTGGCAAAGCAAATTTGTTCTCCACCACTTGTTGGTCAGTAGAGTTCCTGTGAACTTAGTACAGGAACTGATACTGACAGTGAGCGGAAAAGGATGATTGTTCATGTTTCTCATGCTTATTTTGTTGGGTTTTGAGCCTCTAATTAAACATACCTTCAGATAATTCATCCTGTTTCAACATCTTTATAGGACATTATATGCTTCTGTTTTGATATGAGTATTAAGGTTGGGAATCTGACTACTACAGTCAGCGCAGAACAAGCAAACTTTGCTTCCCATGCAAACAACATCATTTGTAACCAATTTCAAGGCAAAATTTCATTTTGCAAACAATGCTGGAGCTATTGTGTATAGAGTTGAACCCCCACTGTAATCTAAAGCAAGCAAATGCCTAAATTGATTTTGAAAATCCAGAACAGTACTTTGGGTTAGTATTGCATAGACCCATCAAGTATAACATATTGTGTCAGACCAAGAATCTTGGAAAAATATATTGAATATGGACAGTCTGCTTGTCAATATTGAAGGAAGAGGAAATGAAGCTGTAACCTTGTGCCAATGTAGAATATTTTCATCTTTTTCAGAACTAGAAAACCTTTCAAATGGTAGTCTAGAAACAGCCATGCTAATATAAGTGATAAGATAAAATAGGATAGAGTGTTGCTTTCACAAGCATTTTTCAAAAGAGAGCAGCAAGACTGAGTTGTTGCAAAAAAAGAACTTAAATGATAAAATGGATTTATAAATAAATGTTAGAATTTTATAACATTTCTGTGAGAGTCCTAAACTTTGTCTGGGAAAATAGTATTTCATAAAGTTCATCTGTAAGGTTCTTATAGTTATTTTAATTGAACTTTTAATTAGGCTGCATATATTATTGAAAATGTTTCGTCTTTGATTATGTGTAGAGAAGTGCCTCTTTGCCCGTGTAAAGAGACTGAATTGGTATTTGCTTCCAATCTCCTTCAGAGAATTCAGATAAGGATAATTGCATTAGTTCTCTTTAAATGATGTTTCAGAGTGAAGCCCTAGGGCCAAAGTACTGACTCTTAATTGGCTGCACTACCTAGTATATTCATGTAGACAAATTAAATTAATTACAATATTTTGAAAATGCTTCAACAACAACTTTTAATCCTAAAGTAAGAAAAAGCCACTGGAATTCCACTGAAACTTAAATATAGTCTGTCTTTGGAGGGTCAGCTAGGGTACCTTGTATAAAATTCTCCTTTGAAAATCAGAGAGCAGGGGAAAACTGGGAGGTTTTTATTATTCCTGGATGATTTTGCCATTAGAAATGCCAGTTTCCTGCTGTTTTGAACATCAGATTTTTGCATTATGATCACTGTAATGTGCTATTTTTTCTAAAGCTCAGCTAATTAGGCTATTCATAAGGCTAGTGTCTTGTGGTTTTAATAATCTGCACCTGAACACTTGACCACTTCTTTGACACGATAGGTCTAAAATATGCAAATGAAATATAATTCTCAATGCTGTCTACTTCTGTGTACTTACCTTTTGCCAGACAAGTAATATAGTGAGCCATAATTTTTATGTAAAAACCTGGTATTTTTTCTGATTTTCTTCGAAAAAATTCCTAAGAGATACTTCTGAATATCATAACAGGCAGGTTGTACCTAGACAAAACTCCTTTTTAATCAAGAAATCTTATTTAGATAAAATTGAAAAGTGTACAAATTAATGTCCAGTTTTTAATCTG